>NC_079199.1:46626187-46979687 GCF_029499605.1 Hyla sarda | reverse complement strand
TTCGTAGTTCTGCCATTCCTAGTCAATGTCAGTTGAATACAAGTGCAGTCTGCAGCATTCTGTACTCTTCATAATGGAGGCTTACTTTGTGTATTCAAAAGGTACAGTCTTTTATTGGGATTTTCACCGCTCTGTGTACATATACCCTTACCCAATTGTGACTACTCTAAGGAGGTATGTTTTTGTTGCATAAGGTAATAGTGATTGAGACAAGATGAATTTTCCCTACATGTACATGGCTTCACTCCCGCCATAAAGAGTCCAGTGTCAACGTGGTCCCTAAGCGGACATTGCAGAGTATGGTTGTGTTGAAGAACACACTCACCTTCAGTGGCATCAAGAACTGAAGAAAGGAAAAGTCTGAAGCACAAACAAAAGAGAAAAGGACCATTTACAGTTACGGCAAAAGTAGGGAGCACACTAAAGTGGTCATTTTTGGCTGAAGGTTAAGTTTTAATCACAGAAATGAAGTATTATCCCTGAAGTAAAACATGGTAAAAATACAGTGCTACATACAGTAGGGGTGGGGTCATGACTTAAGCTGGTGTAGATAAAAGTAGGAAACCATAGGTGGGGGGGGGGGGATCTACTGTTGAAACTTGAAAGGGTCGAGAGATATACTGGGTTACTGAGTTGTGACAAGGCTGTGGGCTGACAGTATCAATGCCCCTAGGACTAATAGTGGCACATAGTGACAGCTAAAAGTAACTGTGCTCAGCAGTGATGGCACCCACAAAACAATTTAAACTTGTAAGCTTGCCCCAACAGTTAGTGCCCAGTGCTCCCCAAAACACTTGTGCCAACCAAAAGTTCCTCCATAACAGTAACACTGATGCTTTAAAATAACTGTGCCAGGCATAGTGCCCACAGTGTCCGCAAACGGTAGTGGTGAACATATAGTGCCCCCACATCATCCACAGAGTACCCCCCAAAAGTAATAGTACCGACTGTACTCACCTTCTGACCTAAAACATCCCTCATGGACCAGGCATGGACTCGCAGGAGCTAAACACTCATCATGGATAAGGCATAGACTTGCGAGCGAGAGACATAATACTACTACTTTATAAAGCATTGGTAAAGCCTCACTTGTAATATGCTGTTCAGTTTTCATGATAGGGGTATGGAGCTGGAAAGAATACAGAGACGCACAACTAAACTAATAAGGGGCATGAAACATCTTAGCCATGTAACCCCACGCCATGTTGTACACAACGGGCCTTATCCGGCCTGCAGTCTTAGCCACCTGCAGAAATGTTGATGTCACTGCAACTGTGTGCTCTCTGGTAGCTCACAAATTTATGCAGTCTATAAAGGTGAATGACAAGGAACAGACTTGATGGCTCCTTTAAAGGGGTACTCCTGTGGAAAACTTTTTTTTTTTTTTTAAATCAACTGGTGTCACAAAGTTAAACAGATTTGTAAATGACCTATTAAAAAATATGAATCCTTCCAGTACTTATTAGCTGCTGAATACTACAGAGGAAATTATTTTCTTTTTGGAACACAGTGCTCTCTGCTGACATCAAACGCACAGTGCTCTCTGCTGACATATCTGTCCATTTTAGGAACGGTCCAGAGTAGCATATGTTTGCTATGGGGATTTTCTCCTACTCTGGACAGTTCTTAAAATGGACAGAGATGTCAGCAGAGAGCACTGTGCTCGTGATGTCAGCAGAGAGCTCTGTGTTCCAAAAAGAAAAGAATTTCCTTTGTAGTATTCAGCAGCTAATAAGCACTGGAAGTATTAAGATTTTTTAATAAACATAATTTACTAATCTGTTTATCTTTTTGGCACCAGTTGATTTATAAAAAAAAAAGTTTTCCACCGGAGTACCCCTTTAAGGATGCAGGCAAAGTTAAAAGTGGTGCTTGGTCCATAATCTATGTGGATGGATGATAAGAGGAAAAAGACCGGTATGGGCAGCGCAAACCACTGCAGGAGATGTTTTAAGTGGATAGTTTCTTTATTTATTAAGCCGTATAACAACGCGTTTCAAGGCTACAATGCCTCTTCATCAGGTAAATGCGTAAACGCGTTGTTATACGGCTTAATCAATAAAGAAACTATCCACTTAAAACATCTCCTGCAGTGGTTTGCGCTACCCATACCGGTCTTTTTCCTGTGATCATCCATCCATTACCTATTGGTCGGAGTTCCTCCATACCGATGCCGGGGAAGCAGCACCACCATCTTCTTTGGTCTTGATTGACCCATGTGCATACGGTTGTTGTGGCTCCTACACAACCACACCATGTGAGCAGTATTCATTTCAGTGCACTCCATTCACTGGTCCTGCTCCTGATACCTGTAACGATACCGCCCTATGGGAAGCTCTGCCTCTCTTTTATTTTAGATTTACACACATAATGTATGTGGGCCTATTGGAAGTCGACCTGTCAATTGTGATAGATGGGTTACCAACCCCTGGTGTAGATCATCTACTGTACTATAAATCCACATTTAAAGCAGTGTAGTAATTATCCATCTGCCAACAGCGAGGCCACTAATAATGATGTGGATGAAATAAGCCGTTGCAGAGATCTTTAAACATCTCTTGGTCACATTTTCTCGTATGTAGCTGTATGAGAACAGAAAGTAAAATAAATGAGACCTTCTCAGGGGCGGCTGGTGTAATTATCGTCTGGCAGAATAACATTAAATGTGGCTGCTGGTCAAAATGCCTTGAAATATCGCACCCCATTTCCTCCACTAGAGGCTAATTACAAGCCCGGGTAGCATGGGGTGTTAAGCCTGGCATGCTACACTCATAGCAAGGAATTACTTTCTAATTATAAAAAGATTACACGCATAAAGGGGAATTATCAGCGTCTGACATATATACTACACCAACATAGACATACGCTCCTGATTAAGAAACCCGTGTGCCTCCAGACTCCTCACCTTACATGCTCTGTGCCCTGTGTACAGACAATGCCTGATAATCCCATTTGTGGGATGTGCCAACTACTTCAAGGTATCTGCTTTAAGAGAGTATATGTAAAGCTATATCAACCTTTCCAACATCCTGAGATAAGATGTGCCATAGTCGGAAGAAATGTCGCTGCCATGAAAATTTCAATTCTCTAAAGTACATACTGAGGACTTATAGGCACGTATTTGTAGTTCATGATATCCAACACTGACTTGCATGTGACACAACTATTTATAATCTGTCATCCTGATTCGAGTTGAGGAGCTGTGTTCCTCTGTTATTCATACTAGATCTGTATGACTAAATAGCCAACTGGGTGATACCTGTTGGGTGTGTATCCCTGTCTGCACAGTCCTGTCAGTATTAATTGGATAGCCTCTGACAGTGAAAGGACATGCCTCCAGTAGTAACACTCAGTTGGCTAAATGTATAAATGTAACATGAAATCGCCCAGAACATTCTATAAATACAATGGACAGTAAAAGATATAGGATGGCTGGCACTGCCGGCTTTTGCTATCTGTACACAGCAAACAAAGAATAGGGCAACCACATAACATAATAGTAGACTGAGCCACATAATCCAAAGAGTTAAGTATTGTGAATTTTCATCTCTAACCACTAAATGTTTTACCTCTCTTTATAAAAGTACATAGACTTGCATACAGTATGGAACTTTGCAGTGTCTAATGCTGGGCATGCATGGTCATAGAACAAGACGTGATGCTACATACATACCTTACGACTCCCATAGAAAATAGAAGCAGAAAAGATAACAAGAAGCAATGGATGGATGTCTCTCTCCATTATTCTCTGTTGCCAAAATAAAAATCGGATTTAAAAGAAAACTTCACCTGAATAAAATGTTGCTCTGTAGATATTCTAAACACTGTTGAATTTCTCTTTAAGGGTGCGTTCACACAGCGGAATCTCTGCTCGCTGAATTCATCTGATTCCATCTGGCGGCCGCCGCCAAAGATACTTTGGCGCTAGGGCCGTGGGGCACTGACCCATCACCATTGACTGCTATGCAGTGTTCGTGGAATCCGTGCAAAGAATGAACATGTTCTTTCTTTGCGTGGAACAATTTCAGCGGCGGAATAGTCCGCCGCTGAAATGCCGCAGTGTGAACGGGTGTTGCGGAGACCCATTCACACTAATGTTAAGTTCACACCGTGGAATTCCGCCCGTGGAATTCCTCAGGCATTCCATAGTGTGAACGTACGCTAAGGGAATTCCTGAATTTTTCTATGAAGCCATAGGTAGCAGAACCCTCATCAGCCAGGGAGGAAGCACAATAGCAGATGACTCCTGCACTTTGTCACAATTCGATAGTTCGTGTAGATTCACATGTAAGAGAATATCCACAGTGGCAGATCTGCACTAAAATATGGCGATTTAGCTGTAAATTACATAGAGAAAAAAAAAAAAAAATATATATATATATATATATATATATATATATATATATATATACTTACCTATCCAATTTATATACTTACCTATCCAATTCCCTTCTGATTTAATGGCAAAGCTTTCCCTGCCCTAAGTTTCATAGTCTCCAGAGATAACTTTACTGCTAGAGGTGAGTAAATGTACAGTAGGTTTCAACAAACCTGAATATAATGAATGGGCCCCATTAATTACATTCAGCAAATCTTACTGTAAATTTGCTCAACAGTATCGACCGATGAGACTTCTGCAATGGTCACATGGGAATGAGTGCACAGACACTGGCCAAGGACCATGGGAGGGCCCGGGGATTAGCCACACTGGGGGATTTTATGGTGGCTCCAAAGCAAAATAAGCAACACTAGGACTTTCTTATGGATTTGTTGTTTTTAATCGGAAAAATCTACATTAATTAATACTCTGGCCGCACTTGAAACTGACAGGGTTTGGATGTTAATCTTCACTGCAGGTCAATATCTGCAGCAAGTGGGTGAGATTTGTTATAATCTCATTCACGTGCCTGGGTGAATTTTTTTTTCTCTGTTCTATATCAAGACATTAGATATAAGAATAAACCTGTACTGACGTGTACCTGACATAAAAAAAGTAATTATTCGAAACAACGGCCATCATTGTAATGAGGAACGTACCGCAAGGTGCAAACAGATTTGGGAAAAACCCGGGGTGCAGATACATTTCTGGCAATCCCCTTCACATATGTGACATTATGCCTTCACCTAGAGAAGTCTTTCCATGAGTACCACCAAAAGGTCATGACCTGTTGGGGGTACTTGAGGACTGCGCTTGGAAAACACTGACCTAGAGCAATGTTTCTTAGCCTATGCCTCTCTAGCTGTTGCTGAATTAAATCTCTCATCATGATGGGAAGTTGTAGTTTTGCAACAGTCAAAAAGTGAAGATCCCTATGTTGAGAAACACTGACCTAAAGCATAACCCAACCACGCATAACAGTTACTACACATCTCTTGTGCATAACCCTGCAGCTGAAATATAGATTGAAAACTGAAACCCTATAAAAGATCACTTAATACTTTTCTCCCCTCTTGCTGCTCTCTCCTTACATTTGTCCCCGAGGCGCAACTTCCAAACAAGTGGTAAGAAAGAAAATGTCTGTCTGCATCTTCTGTCAGATCGTCTTCCCTTTAATTGCAGTCTATCAACAAGACTTGTGTAACACACAAGAGCTGCCCTGGAGCGGACATCCTTACAGCAGTAACGTTTTGACAGCACAAAATAACCCAATAAGGCCCCAAGATTACATTGCTTAAAAAAAATAAATAAATCACACACATCAGACCATAAAGGAGTACTCCAGTGCAACATAACTTATCCCCTATCCAAAGGATAGGGGATAAGTTATAAATTGTGGGGGGTCCGAGTGCTGAGGCTCCCTGCTATCTCCTGTACAGGGCCGCGGCAGTCTGCAGTAAGTGCAGTTTCGTCCCCAGCAGAAAGCCGCGGCAGGCACGCCCTTGTATCTCTATGGGGTACATGGATGGGGCGTGTCGGCCATCGCATCATGCGGGGACGGAACTCCCCCTTTCCAGCATACTGCCACGGTCCCGTCCAGGAGATCGTGGGGGCCCCAGTGCTCGGACTCCCCACGGTCTATAACTTATCCCCTATCCTTCGGATAAGGGATGTTATATTGCACTACAGATGTCCTTTAATGAACAATAACTTAAAGGGGTATTCCAGGAAAAAACTTTTCTTTATATATCAACTGGCTCCAGAAAGTTAAAAAGATTTGTAAATTACTTCTATTAAAAAATCTTAATCCTTTCAGTACTTATGAGCTTCTGAAGTTAAGGTTGTTCTTTTCTGTCTAAATCCTCTCTGATGACACCTGTCTCGGGAAACGCCCAGTTTAGAAGCAAATCCCCATAGCAAACCTCTTCTAAACTGGGCGTTTCCCGAGACGCGTGTCATCAGACAGGATTTAGACAGAAAAGAACAACCTTAACTTCAGAAGCTCATAAGTACTGAAAGGATAAAAAATAAATTATAGAAGTAATTTACAAATCTGTTTAACTTTCTGGAGCCAGTTAATATATATAAAAAAGTTTTTTCCTGGAATACCCCTTGAAGTTAAAAACCTTTACCAATATAAATTCTGTAATTTTCTGAATAGAAAATAACACATCAACAGTGTATGGAAACCAAGCTCATCACACTGAAATGTACAACTTTTAGGGCATGTTAACATGAATCAGTCTCACAAACAACTCCACTTCTACTTTAGCGTGGTATTTTTAAGCCTGAATTTTTTTATTCACATTGGAGTGGTTTTTGACACTTTTCTGAGCTTTTTTCATGTGGTTCGGTGCCATCAATAGCACCAAAATTCATAAAAACCTTGTCAAATATACAACATGAGTTTTCAGAACTCTACAATTGATTTCAGTGGGAGAAAAGTAGATCTCAACTGGAAGAGCATGTTTTTCATAAAAAAAATAAATAAATAAATAAAAGTGTTCACCTTAAATGGGTACTCCGCTGCTCAGCGTTTGGAACAAACTGTTCTGAATGCTGGAGCCGGCACCGGGAGCTTGTGATGTCATAGCCCTGCCCACTCATGACGTCACCCCCACCCCCCCCCCACCTCCTCATTGCAAGTCTATGGGAGCAGTGGAGTACCCCTTTAAAAACCATGCCTGTAGGCATTCCTAACAATATCTTGGTATGCTCCTGGTGATACGGCAGATATCATCCTGGGGATCTATATCCAAACCTGCATTAGGGCATCACTGAGCCCCTGGACAGTCTGTGCCAAGGATCATATGGAGATTTGTAGAACTATCTAAGGATAGGCTTTTCCAGACTCCTGATTGCCGAACCAGCCATGCTGGATGAGGTTTGCATGCAGAAGAACATTCACCATGGTGTTTCCAGACCCTTTCACTTCTGTTACACGTGCTCAGTGTGAACCTGCTCTCATCTATGAAGATAACGGGTCACCAATGGCAGATCTTCCAATTCTGATGTTCCCTGATGAATGCCAATCAAGCTGGTCAGAAACATGCACATTAGTAGCCCACTAGAGGTTACTCTGTAGGACTCTGGCAGATTTCCCTAACTCATCTTCCTAAATCTAAGAAAGACCCACTTTTTAAAAGGACAAATGGATATTGCTGTGTATAGAGAAGAACAGACATTAAAGTAAATCAAATTAAGTCTTGGTCGGTTCTCATCCTTGCTTTTCACTGGAACTCCTAGGAGGACTAAGCTCCCACCTATTTTTTCTACATTTTATTTTTTACTTAAAGCTTTCCAGTCTTAAAAGGGTAGCTCCCACCACCCTGTGCAGCGCCCCCCCCCCCCCCCAGAACAATAAATTTGTTACAGCCGTGGCGCTAATCATATAAACCCCCGCCCCACCGAAAACCATAAATTTTCTTTGGCCGCGGTGCTAACAAACAATCCCCTAGTGGCCGGTTTTCAAATGTTAAATAAACTAATTTATTAGAAAAAAAATAGATCTATATTAGAGATATGTTGTAGTACATGAGTACTACAACATATCAAAAATTTTTTGGTGACAGTGCCCAATTAAAGGGGTACTCTGCCTCTAGACACCTTATCCCCCAAGCAAAGGATAGGGGATAAGATGTCTGATAGCAGGGGTCCCACCGCTGGGGATCCACGCAATCTCTGCTGCGGCAGCCCATACATCCGGGGCGCGGAGCGAACTTCGCTCCATGCTGGATGCCTGGCAAAACGGGACAGAGGCTTGTGATGTGACGGCCACAACCCCTTAATGCAAGCCTATGGGAGGGGGTGTAGCGTCAGCTACGCCCCCTCCCATAGACTTGCTTTTAGGGGGCGTGGTCATGACATCACGAGCGGGGTGTGGCTGTGACACCACAAGCCTCAGATGCTGCACCTGACATTCTAAACAACGCTCTAAACGAACGGGAGATCGCGGGGGTCCCCAACAGGGGGACATAGGGGATAAGATGTCTAAGGGCGGAGTACCCCTTTAAGGGGTTGTCTCAAAGACAAGCGCTGTCCATGTGGCCTACTAGGGCATCAAGGATGGGCCTCCCTCAAGAATCCTGCTCTATGAGTCAAAATGGATAGCCAATTTATTAGACCTGAACCATCTATGCATTACATTATTTATTATCCTATTCAGACGAATGGCTGACCATATAGATTTTGAGCCATCTAGTCCCATTCTGTTGAAACTATTGGTAGGCCAAGACATCACCAATATGATCGTCTCACATGTATAAATGGCAAATCAGAAGATAATCTCTGCCGAGTTTCCCCTGGAGCTCCCTGTGTACCTGTGTAGAATAGGAAGCTGCAGATCCCCGTCACAGCAATACTGCGACAGGGTTTATACATCAGCTACATCCTTCCTTGAGGAAACACAGAACACAAATATGAAACAGATAATAATCAGATTTTACCAACAGGCCTGACAATAAAGGCCGCTCCTAATGTATTTACATCCCTCAGCATACAACCTCTAGCAATGCGATCGTTCCTCGCTGTACTTTTCCATTCTTCTCCAGACAAGGTGTTCACAGGATTAACCAGACAAGATTATTACTCTAATAATACATCCTGTCCTCTCAGATATCATTAGTGAGCTCAGACGAGCGCTGGAAACATCTCCTGCTCCACACTCCCCACCATCCTTTCCAAAGATTGGGCTTCCTGGGTAATTTAAGAAGATATTTCTTCTAGTTAATGTAAAGTATACCATAAAAGCTGCAATCAGACCTCAATGTGATCTCATTGTTCCCCTGGAAAAGTGCAGGATAGTCAATGGACTGGAAAGGAGGGACACATCATCGATAAATCTTACAGGAGAGTGCCAGCTTAATTTGCAGGTACCATCAAACTACAACTAGGACACTGCTACCCGTACTAAGGAGCTATTATATTCATTACAACACTGAATCACTGAGCTGAATTGGCAACTCTCTGCCAGCCTGAAGTAGCGGCAGACGACAGATAATAATTTTTAATAAATAAAGGTATTTTCTGCAAGGAGCAGCTAATGTAAATGTCATTGGAACAAGATGTCAAATAAAACACACACAACATTTAACGTAGTTATCCTCTATCCACAGGACAGGAGATAACTAGCTGACCTGTGGGGGTCCATTTTGTGAGTCCAAAATGAACAAAGGGAGTTTAAAGGGGTTCTCCGTTACCTAGACATCTTATCGATGCAGAGCCCATATTTTGCTTTGCTCTGATCCTGTGCGCTACCCGTAGCGCACGTCATGCTTGACCACGTGATTGACTTTGATCACATGACCATGCTTCCCTGCATTATACCGTGGTTCCTATGACGATATCAGCCAGGGCCACGGCGTGAATTACATAGGCAAGTCAATTCACACCACTGTGCAATTAGCTCTACAGTGTGATTGGTTTATCACAATGTCAATCAATGTTGCTTTCCACTCTGATTGGTTCCCCAGTAACATATAATAAACACCTAGGGTCAGTTTTAGCCACGCCCCCTGACGAAGCGCAGTAGCGCGAAACGTACGTTGGGGTAAGTGCAGGTGGCAGATGACTCTACACTGGTTCATTTTGCTCTTTATTGTGCCTTTTTTCTGATGTTACTTCTGTTTATAGGGTTTATATCAGGTTATACCTAGTAATCATTGGCACCTGCATTTTTCTCCTTTCAGTGTTTGTTGCCTACACCTCCTGCATTTTATCAGTTCTGTGCACTGTGCTATTTCATTTTATCAAATATATGTATTACTTCAATAAAGTTTTTCATTTTTGTATATATGCTTTATATTTGCTGAGATTTTTCTGATTTGGTGTTTGTGTAATTTTGTTTATTTCCGCCACATGATTTATATTACGTTTTTGGTGACATCTTATCGCCTATCCAAAGTTGCATGGAACAAACTTGGTCAGATGATGGACGACCACAGCCCTCACGCGGGGGGTTGGGAAGCCAGGGTGTCTGGCCGCAGGGATTTGGATAGGGGATAGGTAGGATGTCTAGGAGCAGAGTACCCCTTTAAAAAGCTAAAGATGCTCAAAGGGTATAAATAATTGCAGTGGTTAATTTATCACTGCCAGTTACAGGTCTAACAGAGCATTTGGAAAACATTGTTCTGTGAACCTGGAGTGGATCCACTATGGTGTTGGCTGATTTCTGCATTGCTTGCTTTCTGTATTCTGTCTCTGCCATGTCTGCTTGTGGACCTGCATGTTCAGAGCCGGGGCACATTTACCGAAATAGAGTACTATAAGAAACAGAGCTTCATGATGGTATATGGCAGTGGTCTTCAACCTGCGGACCTCCAGATGTTGCAAAACTACAACTCCCAGCATGCCCGGACAGCCAACGGCTGTCCGGGCATGCTGG
This sequence comes from Hyla sarda, assembly GCF_029499605.1. Taxonomy (NCBI): domain Eukaryota; kingdom Metazoa; phylum Chordata; class Amphibia; order Anura; family Hylidae; genus Hyla; species Hyla sarda. The sequence continues at coordinate 46,968,927 of NC_079199.1, read as the reverse complement.
GAGTTGTAGTTTTGCAACATCTGGAGGTCCGCAGATTGAAGACCACTGGTATATGGTATAATCATTGCCAGGGGTCCAGAAAACAGAGACTTTTAAAGTACATATATTAGTGTAGAAATAAAGGTGCACCAAAGTGTGAATCTCCTTGTAGCTTTATTATTATTATTATTATTGTAGCTTTATTCAGGGGTCAAGTCCTGGAAAAAGAAGTAAGAGAACTCACCCATGGGTTGGTCCACTCAAGGGTTGGTCCTACTAATGGGAATGGTGTTCCTGCTCTGAAAAAAGTGCAGGAACTAAGTTCCCACGCGTTCCTGCAGGACTTGACCCCTGGCTTTATTATATACTCACAAACAGGCAACAAGAACAAGACAACATGGGGACCAAGAGGCAACGGCTGTTCATGCTAGAATGCACTTCCTGTGGCCTCTGAACATCATCCCGCCCCTCTGGAAGCACAGGGTGGGCCTTTTCTATATGGGGCAGTGCGGGGGTACTAACTTCTACATGGGGGCAGTGTGAGGGGCCACATTACAATATAGGGGCAGTGTGATGGTCCCACACTGTTGACGCCCATACTGTAATGCTACTTTCCCCCACCCCCCTTCTTTTACAGCTTTGTGTGTGTTCGTAGGTCCCCGCCAGATCTGACCCAGTCAATTAAAGGGGTTATCCAGGAAAAAACGTGTGTATATATATATATATATATATATATATATATATATATACATATATATCTCAACTGGCTCCAGAAAGTTAAAGGGTACCTCTCATCAGAAAAACTTTTGATATATTATAGATTAATATATGCAGAATAACTTTACAATTGCATGTTATTAAAAAATATGCTTCTTTCTATTTTATTTTCCACTTTGAAGAAATGACCACTAGGGGTCTCCCTACCAGTCCTGGCAGCAAGCATTTCAGACTCGTGCTGGAGTCCTAAACACTACGAGCTGCCAGTCTGCTTTGTTCACAAAGGAGAACACTCAGTGCTGCCAGCCTGCTTTGTTCACAGCCTGTTTGGCTGTGAACAAAGCAGGCTGGCAGCTCTGAGTGTTTAGGACTCCAGCATGAGTCAGAAATGATTGCTGACAGGACTGATCGGGAAAAATACAATAGAAAGAAGCATATTTTTCATTAACATGCTATTGGAAAGTTATTCAACATTCATTAATCTAAAATATATCAAAAGTTTATTTGATGAGAGGTACCCTTTAAACAAATTTGTAAATTACTTCTATTAAAAAATCTTAATCCTTTCAGTACTTATGAGCTTCTGAAGTTAAGGTTGTTCTTTTCTGTCTAAGTGCTCTCTGATGACACGTGTCTCGGGAACCGCCAAGTTTAGAAGCAAATCCCCATAGCAAACCTCTTCTAAACTGGGCGTTTCCCGAGACAAGCAGAAATGTCATCAGAGAGCACTTAGACAGAAAAGAAAAACCTTAACTTCAGAAGCTCATAAGTACTGAAAGGATTAAGATTTTTTAATAGAAGTAATTTACAAATCAGTTTAACTTTCTGGAGCCAGTTGATATATATATAAAAAAAAGTTTTTTCCTGGATAACCCCTTTAATGCTGAATAAAAAGATACCAGACAGAAACCTGACAGACAATGGGCCATGTTGTGACACAGTCTGACACCGACCAATCAGTTCTAACAATGTCAGACTGGAAGGACACACTCTACTAACAATAAGAATGGCAACACCCACTTGTCAATTTATGCATAAATGTCCAGGAGAACTAAAAATACAATGTAAAATTCTGAGAAAGATGCCTGAGGATTATTTCCAGTAAAACACATTTTTTTTAATTTTTTTTTTGCAAACAGACATGTCTGGATAGATCAGAGGATCCTATATGATTAGAGATGTGCCCACTTTCTTGCAGAATAATGGTAATGTGATGATGACAAGAATGAATCTACAATTAATCCTCTGCTATTATTCAGCGCAGTCAGACACATGCTTTATAGGAATCATTTGGAAGAACAGGCTTTACTGACCACAGGGGGTTAAGAAGAGAAATGTTGTGTATCGTTAGATCTGGAGAGGCTTGGAAGCAGACACGCCATATCCAAAGCTTCAATTACTGTATTTAGTAAACAAGAATGCCACGCTTACCCACGGATTCCTGCCAGGGGCCGCACAGGAGCCAGATTTCATTATATCTTTCAGCTGAAAACCGAAATCCGGTATTTTGTCTTTGCAGTTCAATAATAATCTTATACAGAACAATTGCTACCGCTCGCAGAACAAGATGACAACCTAGCATCCATGCTGAGTAAAAAGATCAGCGAACCCAAGATGCTGGTTTATAGGGTAAAAACTCATTGAGCAACTAAACCAGTGTTTCCCAACCAGGGTCCCTCCAGCTGTTGCAAAACTACAACTGCCAGCATGCTGGGAGTTGTAGTTTTCCAACAGCTGGAGGCATCCTGGTTGGGAAATACTGAACTAAACTACCGTATTTTTCGCCCTATAGGACGCACCGGCGTATAAGACGCACCCAATTTATAGGAGCAAAATCTAAAAAAATAAAGATTCTGAAGCCAACAGTGGTCTTCAACCTGCGGACCTCCAGATGTTGCAAAACTACAACTCCCAGCATGTCCGGACAGCCGTTGGCTGTCCGGGCATGCTGTGAGTTGTAGTTTTGCAACATCTGGAGGTCCGCAGGTTGAAGACCACTGGATAGGAGGTTATACTCGCGTGTCCCCGCCGCTCCGGACCCGTCACCGCTGCCCTGGATGTCGCTCCATCACTGTCGCCGCGTCCCCGTGGTGTACCCGACGCTCCGGATGTCTTCTTCCCCGGGATCCACGCTCTCCGTCATCACGTCGCTACGCACGCTGCTCCTATTGGATGACGGGACGGCGTGTGCGACGACGTGATGACGTCGAAGGAGAGCGCCGGCCAAGCAGGGGATCCCGGCACAGAGCAGACACCGAGGAGGCAGGTAAGGACCTGTAAGCTGTCCGGGACCGCCGCGATTTCACCGCGGCGGTCCCGAACCACCCGACTGAGCAGCCGGGTTAGTGTCACTTCCCCTTCAGACGCGGCGGTCAGCTTTGATCGCCGCGTCTGAAGGGTTAATACAGGGCATCACCGCGATAGTTGATGGCCGCAGGGACAGCCGCGATAGGCGTGTATTCGCCGTATAAGATGCACCAACATTTCCCCCCTAGTTTTGGGGAAGAAAAAGTGCGTCTTATACGGTGAAAAATACGGTAATGGTGCCTGGGACTGTAGATCGATAGATAGATAGACACAGAGAGACAAATGAAGGATTTTGTCAGACATCAGAGCCCAGGTAGAACTGTTCTCTCTGCACCTAACTTAGCATCGCCTCTGTAGTGTAAATGCTTACTCTTGCCAAGTATACCAGCACTGAGATTTCATTTTGTATTACATATTTTTGTTATTACTTGGATAATCTTTACAATATAACTGTTTGTATATCACATTATTAATTTTTTAGTCTTTTTATGAGCACTTGCACAGTAACTACCTTTTCATGTATACAGTTGTTGGATATTTGTAGATGTAGGTTATTATTAGGGATGGGTGAATCGAAGCTGACGAAGTTGAATTCGTTAAAAATTTCATGAAAAATTTGATTCTGAACGAATCCAAATTTCCTCGTGCTTTGTGGTAACGAATCGCTTCATTCACTACATTTTGTGCGTGCCGGGGGGCTAATATGGTGGCTACACGTGTGAGGACATGGGGCAAGGAAGTCTGGGAAGGCGGATAGGCGGGATCACCCTGAATCACAAGGCGGCATGCAGCCTATCAGCAGCCAGCCAGCCATGTGATGTCACAGCCCTATATATACGGCAGCTATTGCTGAAGACGACATTTCCCATTTTGCTGAGAGAGCAGAGACTGTGTGTGCGCACTAATCACTGTTACTGACAATACAGATCTTTACAGAGGCAAATCCATTCACTTCAAGCCCGCATTCGTTCTGGCCAAAAAGAGAGCAGACACTGTTTGGTCACTAATCAGCGTTACTGACAATACATCAGCACAGGGGAAATCCATTGACCTCAGCCTGCATCACTGCAGGCAGGCAGGGAGAGTTTCGAAGTCGTTTTTGTAGTCTGCCAATTGAGATCATCACAGGAAACACTACCCATTCAAAGCCATATGGTCTCCCAACCCTGCTGCCACATCCAGACCCATTGTGCAGTGATTCTAATAGTGACGCCAATAATCTGCATGTCATACTGAATAACAATATGATTTCACTACACCAGCACACTCCATATGCGTGCTAGAACACAGCAAAGTGTTCTACATCCCTATTGAGGCTCTCTATAGCCAAGAAATAGCCATTTTTAATAGCAATTCGCCACAAATATATTTGGATCGAACCAAATTTTCTCGCAAAATTCGTCAAATTGGCCGAATTGAATTTTTGACAAATTCGCTCATCTCTAGTAATTATGTAGAGGTAACTTGGTCTTGCTGTATGAGCTAGTTGGTAAGCTTCACTGACATATTTATTCTGTGGTTCCATACAATTAAAAGGATACCCATGCTCACATGCTTTTCTATTATTGTACAGCTAAAAAAAAAAAAAAAAAAAAACTACCTCAGGGTGCCTTTACACGCTATTACTAGCAGTTTACCGCTGCGAGTTACACTACTATTGATTTGAATGGGTCCACAGACAGTCCGCAATAGTGTCAGATTTGCGGACTGTCCGCGGAACCATTTAAATAAATGGTAGCGTAACTCGCAGCGGGAAACTCGCTGCTAGCTACTAGTGTGTGAACGCACCCTCAAACTTTTTTTTAACAAAATAAGTATGTTTAAAATTTCCCTATTCTAAGCCCTATAGCTTTCTCATTTTTCTGCATACAGGCTGTATAAGGGCTCATTTTTTGGCTTGTAGATTTTAACTGTACCACTTTTGCACATCTATGATTTTTTTTATCACTTTTTTATTTTATTTTTTCCCATGTGATATGACCAAAAAGCAGCAAGTTTGGACTTTGGTATTTTTCTTTTACGTTTACCGTATGGGATCATTAACATTTTATTTTGACAGCTTGGACATTTACGCACGTGTCTATAGCAAATAGGTTTATTTATTTTATTTTTTTTACACTTTCTTTTGTGAAAAGGCAACATTTTAATTTCTACTGGGGGATGGGCTTATTCACATAAAAAAAATTTAACCACTGTACATTTTATCATTCGATAGCTAATACTGTTCAGTTCTATGCATTACCTTAGCACTGATTAGTACTTCCTGCGATCTACATGTATGATCTGCAAAAAGGTGGCATGAGGCAGGTGAGGGGACCTCTGGGCCCCCATCTTGACTCATTGGACCCCTATGAATATGCCGCGGGTGGTCCGATGAGTCCCACATAGCCCGATAATGTGTTATATGTCGGGCATCTGCGTGATTGGTGATGTTCGCAATTACCGGCGGGTCACCGGCTGCTGATAGAAACCGGGTCCTACCATGCTCCTGCGCTTTCTTTATGTACAGGAGGTAAATGTACGTCCTGGGGGGTTAAGTACCAGGGTGGCTGGATGTACATTTTCATCCAGTGTCCTTAAGAGGTTAGGTGTTTTTAACTATTTTGTGTCTGTTTGTTGTACATGTGCTAATAGCTATTATATTTTTGTGATTTGATGGGCTTTTTTGAGTTGCTTTTTTCAGACACCATACAAGTATATTCAACTAATTGGTGAATAATGAAATAAAAAGCTGGAGTCTAATATGATAATACTACTGGGAAGTGAATGGGTTAATGGCTCCTGCACAGCAAGAAAGAACAAACCAATTTATCAAAAAGATGAAGGCTTGAACAACACTGACATGAGGGAATTATGTCACAGGTCCTCTCCTGGGACAACCATGGCGACATCACTGGCAGCGAAGGTGACAATTCAGACACAATGGCTCCCTGACGTCATGGCTGTCTGACACTGCTGGGGGGTTGTGGTGGTCTTTAAAGGACAGAGCTAATTCAGCTTAATGCTAATTGATAGGACAGGTATTTTTCATACACTTAAGCAGCCGGAATATCAGATTCTAGAATATAACAGATATAACAACATCTACACAATAAACCATGGAGCCAACAAAAAGACTGGAAAAAATATCTGTGCAAGTATATCTTTCTAGAGAAAAAAGAAAAAGAAAAAAAGATTTTTGCAGATTATTGAACAAAAAGTAAGAATCCACTGGCTGCTTTTTAGATTGTAATTACTATGGAGAAAACCTTAAAGCGTACCCGTCAGGTCCAACAAAAAAAAATGTTATTAATATATCACTCAGTACCTAATCCTGACCATGTACATCTAATATTTGTGTGTCTGGCACCTTTATTTATTATTTTATTACACTTTTAATTTAGCTCACTAGTCTGAATTCCTCTCAACGGGAGGGGGCGTGGCCTCACTGTGCAGGTCTCCGCCCCTCCCTCAGTATGCTGTCTGCTCCTATCTCCCCTAGCATTAGCAAAACTACAACTCCCAGCTTGTCCTCACTGACAGTAGCGGGACACAAGCTGACAGTGGGAGGATTTTTCCTCTAGCTGTGAGCCCTGCGCTCACAGCTGTCAATCAAGGAAGTGTGTCCATAATGCATGGACACAGCAGGACTAGTATGTGTCCAAGCAGGCGGGGGGGGGGGGGGGGGGGGGGGCAGTCGTTTGACTGGCTTTTTCAGTATGAAATACAGAAATTTTTCTAATGAAAGCAATTGCAAAACCTATAGGCTTTGCATGCTTTACAACAAATCAAATCTTTTGTACCTGACAGTGCCCAATTAAGTTAAATTTGCAACCCTGGCAGAAACTGTAAAGCTCCCCCTGCAGGACAAGTTTTGCTTTGATCATGTGATCACTTGCTGTACATCATTGTTTCCCAATCTGTGGCTCTCCAGCTGTTGCAATCTACAGCTCCCATCATCAACTGACAGCCTGCATGATGGGAATTGTAGGTTTTAACAGCTGGAGATCAATAGGATGGGGAACATTGCTTAACATTACACCAAGCTCTATATGCTGCACTTTCTATATACTCCAAGAAGATCAAGCACAGTAATGAATTCTGACCGGAAATTCAAGCATAAAAAGGATTGAGGGTTAAATTGGCCGTCAACATAAGAGGGCTAGAGCGGTTCATGTGTGTGGATTATTCACATAGAATCTGAGCTGGTGTGACACTAATCTTACCTTCAATGAAAAAAAATCTGCGATTAACTTTATAAAACTTGACAATGGCTAAGCAGGCAGAAAGAAATAAAGAGAGAAGGAATCCTTTTCAGGATGTGAGAATTCTCCGTAAATCCTCCGATAACTCACAGCCGCCTCCTATCTGCACCCCAGCCCCCCAGTGCTCTGCAGCCCACTATACAGTTTTATGATAAATCAAATTAACTTTCTATGACCCCCACTGCCTCTAGGAAAACACAGCAGTGTCTCTGGCAGTTTGTGGTACTCGAGAGGGATTTCATTTCCCCCAGCGCTGTGATAGATCTGAAACGGACAAGACAAGTCTGACAGCTAGATAAAAGGAAATATCAAGTAGGCCTTCTCTCATGTGGGACTCCATTCTTAAGGCAGATGATGAAATTAGCGATGCCTGGAATTTGTTAACTCTATCCAGCCAGACTTGGGACCATAACTATAAAAAAAATAGTATGATCTTCTTTCCTCATGTTTGGTGCTACCAGACTTGTCCTGAACTTAAAGGACAGCTCCACTTACCAAAGGTATAGTATGACAATAAGAACTGGGGGCAGATGGATGGGAGAAGTCTTATCCTGCAGCCTATGTCATCTGTCTGCTCCCTAGATTTTTGCTAATCTACAAAATGTTAGAGAGACTTCAGTATCAGACTAAGTAAGGTTTGCTTGTAGTCTGTAACTATGGAGACAAAGACCTGCATAGGAGCCGTGAGAGCAAAGGGGCATATGTCTTGAAGGGGTTGTTTGAGATTCTCAGAAAACTATTTAAAAGAGGACTGGGTCCGGTGTATTCTCATAGAGCAGTGGTGTCCAAACTGTGGCCCTCCAGATGTTGCAAAACATCAACTTCCAGCATGCAACATCTGGAGGGCAACAGTTTGGAAACCACTGCAATAGAGAATACATGGAGTGTGTGCTGACACAGGGAGAGATAAGGCCCTGTTTTGGGGATTGTGGACCGCTTATCATCAGACACTTATCCTCTATCTGCATAATAGGGGATACATTTTAAAGTAGTGGCGTACCCCTTAAGGATAGTATCACAAGGGCCGTATTTTGATGCATATTTGGCTGCAGCCTTATTTCCTACCAGTTGACTTCAATGGGTAGCAAAATTAGCTGTGGAAGATACGCAACACAATAGGGCAAGTGTGACCTTATCCTTAACCGATTTATTGGTAACAGAACTATGGCACTATGATCAGTAAATTTGTCCCAAAATGTCAATTAAGATTATTAAATCTGCAATCAGGGCTCTATTCACCAGAGTCCAGCAAGTCATCAGTCACAGCATGTAGTGCTGTTCTTGCCATAAAAAAGACAGAAACAACGTCAAAATACTGGACAGACCCCATTAGACCTAAATTGTATGACAGTCGAGAACAACATCATGGCAACAGTTAAAACCGTGATGCGAATGTGGATCTTCAGTGCTGCTTAAGTGCGTCATCGCATCCAAATGACACTATGGAAGTAGCCTAAAAATCCACAATATACTCTGCAATGCCCCAGTATAAGGGTCGGCAGTTATATGTAATTAGAACTCAATAGGTCTTAGCAATCTTCCACCTCCCTGCACAATGTGGTTTCCGGCCCTCTACAATATTACTCCGTGATCAATGAAATGAACGTACTTTGAACAGCCCAGGATCTCCAGTGCGGGGCATTTCTACATCACTAGACATCTCTGCCTGTCATTTCCAGTAGGAAGGATCTCTCTTTCATGCAGTTCAGCATGATAACGCTGCAGCATGTTATGTGTCATGTCATTGAAGTGGAAGGCAAGCAGATCAGAAGAGAAAGATAACTCAGACACTGCGAGGGATAAAGTGCTTCCATGTGACAGAAGACACATGTGTGCTGCAGTTTTATTTCTCACCTTGCTATTATAAAGTGACAAAACCAGATAAAATGAAGGATTCTCTTGTAGACAGCAAAGATCTGCAAGTGGAAATACCTTTTGTTTGTGCTGCTGATGGGACCGGTCAAGCTCCTGTTGGCAGAGGTTTTCCTGCGGGCCATTTTGTTTTCGGTGATGGCTTCCTCGCTGTTATCGTGTTTGGGGGTGCTACCTCCCTTGCTGTTGAGGTCCCTTAGAACATCATAGTTAATTTTACTAGAAATTTTCTTCTGTTCCAGCATCTTTTCAATGGCTTCTCCTGCTGTGCTGGCTTGAATGGGGGCTCGGCGCTTGGAAGACTTTTTTGGCTATTAACAAAAGGAAAAAAAACAGTTAGCCATTAACTAGATTAAGATCATGCACACACATTTCTATTATAGGCTTAATTATGTATTTTATGCTATGGAAAGTGTATATATATATATATATATATATATACATATATATATATATATACACGGTATATACATTTTTTGCCATTTCTCATAGAACATAACTGTCTGCGGCATTATTCTTGTTATCAAAAACACAGGAACCCTTATGGATCCTATGATAAGTCAATGAAATGTTGGGGTTCCTTCTAAATAGATACGACATAGCTGTCATGGCTGTGTTATTAACAGAAGCCAAGATGCTGACGGAACCAGAGCCCAGATGATATCCACATATTAGAGTCAGGATCTCGTATTTCCGGGAGGACACGTCAGATGCCAATTCTCTATCCTCTGTACCATTGTACAGCCATTTGTAGTCAAATCTCATTTCCCAGATCCAGATACTAATAAAGAGGCACTGGACCAGAGGCTCTTCATCACTTGGCATGAGTCTTGGCCAACAGATCAATCATATTTGCCCTGTGACTGCAACAATTCATGATACAGATGGCTTTAATATATTAGCCAATTTAACATGTTCTGCATATGGCAGCCCTGATAAATTGTGATAAATCCGCAGGAGACAGCACAGCAATATGGGGGAGGGTACAGATGTAGCAAAAATGAAGTTGCTGTAAAAATTTGATAGCAAAGAACTGCAAGTGTCTGAAGGGTGTCTGCTAAATATAGGGGAAGGGGAAATACAGCAAAATGAGGTGAACAACTGTAAAAAGATCTAAGAACGTTATCTTTCGTGCCAATAAACCTAATGGCTATGGACACGTTTGCACTTTTTTTTCTTTACTTTTTTATTATATGGAATAAAACATTTCTGTAAGTGGTTTTAACTATTTATTTTCCACTTTTCTTCTTCAGCTTGCATGTATTACAATGAATTACAAGCTGCTTGATTCTGCTCCATCTCATTTCTGACTTTTGATTCCCACATGGACAGGGCTGAAGACTGAGGGGATAGAGAACTAGTTTTCAGAAGAGACTTAAAGGGGTACTCCGGTGGGAAAAAAAATGTCTTAATCAACTGGTGTCAAAGTTAAATAGATTTGTAAATTACTTCTATTAAAAAATCTTTATCCTTTCAATACTTATTAGTGGCTGTATAATACAGAGAAAGTTCCTTTCTTTTTGGATTTCTTTTTTTCCCCACAGTGCTCTCTGCTGACACCTCTGTCCGTATTAGGAACTGTCCTGATCAGAATATGTTTGCTATGAAGGTTTTTCCTGCTCTGGACAGTCCAGAAAGAAAGGAACTTTCTCTGTAATATACAGCCGCTAATAAGTACTGGAAGGATAAAGATTTTTTAATAGAACTAATTTACAAATCTGTACTTTAAAACTTTCTGGCACCAGTTGATTAAAAAAATAAAATAATGTTTTCCACCGGAGTACCCCATTAACACAATTGGGCAGCTTGGAGTGTATTGTAATTTATATGTAAACCGCAGAAGACAAATGTTACAAAATTTCATTTAAAACCAATTAAAACCTGAGGACCACTCTAGTTCTTAGCGCAATCTGTTACTTTGGAAAATCCAGTCCAGTCTGCAGGCAGCATGTTATAGAGCAGGAGGAGCTCAGCAGATTAACATTTAGTGTTTTTTTTGTTTTTTTTTATTCAGCAGAAATTGTAATTAATTTACTAAAACCCTGCTCATTCTGAGCTTAAGAGTCCAGTGGGTGAGTTTACATACAAAGATAGTTGTCAGTCACTGAGTAGGAAAGCCCACTGGGCTCCTAAAGGTAAGGTAAACCCCACACATGTGAACAATGGAAACAGGTTTTTTTTTTTTTACAGTGACACTGCCAGGTTTCTATACTGGCAAACCGGCATGATTTCCGCATAAAAAAAAAACATGTGGTTATTAGCCACGTGAACATACCCTAAGCCCAGAATAGGCAGGCATTTAATTGCAAGTTAAAGTGCCCAAAGGATAGGGGATAAGATGTTTGATCGTGGGGGTTCTGCTGCTGGGGACCCCCACGATCTCCGTGCTGCACCCGGCGTTCGTTTAGAGCATCGAGTTCAGCGCCGGAGGATCGTGGCGTCACGGCCGCGCCCCCTAAATGCAAGACTATGGGAGGGGGTGTAGACAGTTGTCACGCCCGTTCCCATAGACTTGCATTGAGGGGGCGTGGCCATGATGTTACGAGCGGGGGTGACCGTGACGTCAGGAGCCTCTGCCCCTCATTGCCAGTCATCCAGCACGGAGCGAAGTTCACTCCGTGCACCGGATGTCTTGGCTGCTGCAGCCGAGATCGGGGGTCCCCATCTTATCCCCTATCCTTTCGATAGGGGATAAGATGTCCAGGGGCGGAGTACCCCTTTAAGCTAAATACTTTCTGACAAAACTACATATCAGTCTGCTCAGCTCCTCTTGCTCTGGGACTGGATTGCATTTTCAATGTGTCAAATTTCCAAATGAAGGATTCTGTGTTTTCTTATTGCCATTATGTTCACATTCTTTCTTCATGCGGCCGTCTACCAACACCTTTGCTGGATATTTTTCAGCCTGTAGTTCCTGAACTGCAAAGAGGTATGCACTGAGGCTTGGAGCGGAGAAGGGAATCTCTAATACTTCACTAAGATTAGGTGGCTGATTTATCAGTCTTTATGGACCAAAGCTCTTCACCAAGTCAATCACTTTCAAAGATCTTCAGATTTTTCTCAGAATAAAGTCTGGCATAGCAACTGAAGTCCCACATATCTGCTTGTAGAACTAATTTTTACCATGAAATAATGAAAACCTTAACCGACCCTATTATAAGTCTATGGGGTCTGTTGAGCACAGTTTGGTTTTACATACGATGGATCCATCACAGTTTCCACTATAGACCAACGACATGAGGCTCATGTGCACAAAGCTTTGGAATGAAAAAAAAGTGTTACTGATTGAATCACAGTCTAGGAACCATTCCAGATTGGCAACTAAAATCATAAAGCTGTGACATTTATTATTGAGTCAGGACGGTGGCACGGTGACAACTCAGGTCTCAACAATTCTGACAGCTCTGGCCTGAAAGAATTCTATCATAACAAGCAAGATCTAAGAACAATGGAAAGGCGGCAGCTGTGGTCTCAGAACAAGTTCAGTCTTTATAATAATACCATGATGACAATTCAGATCAATGACACCTGAAAAGGTCTCATAATAATCTTGTGCCGCTCAGCAAAAAAAAGCAGCACTGCTCACTCTATAAAGCCAAAAAACAGTGATAGGTAATGTGGAGTTTAGATTGTGAGTCCAATGAGGAGACACTGGTGATGATCTCTATAGTGCGCTGCAGAATATGTTGGTGCTATAGAAGTGAAAATTATAAAAAGTAAAAGAAACAGTGCCATAACTATAAATGAAGAGCACTCTACAAGCTTTATTTATGAGAATATTTTACATACCGTATTTTTCACCGTATACACATTAAAACCCTGTCATATCGCAACAGTCCCTGCGGCCATCCACAGCCGGGACCCGCGGCTAATACAGGACATAACCGATCGCGGTGATGCCCTGTATTAACCCTTCAGACGCGACGATCAAAGCTGACGACCGCGTTTGAAGTGAAAGTGAAACTAACCCGGCTGCTCAGTCGGGCTGTTCGGGACTGCCGCGGTGAAATTGCGGCGTCCCGAACAGCTTACAGGACATCGGGAGGGACCTTACCTGCCTCCATGGTGTCCGATCGGTGAATGACTGCTCCGTGCCGGGATCCCCTGCATGGCCGGCGCTTTCCGTCGTCATCACGTCGTCGCGCACGCTGTCCCATCCTCCAATAGGAGCGGCGTGCGTAGCGACGAGATGGTGGCGACGGAGAGCAGGCGGGCAGCAGAGACGTTCTGGAGCGACGGGGACACCCCGGGACACGGCGACAGCGATGGAGGGCGACATCCAGGGCAGCAGTGATGAGCGGTAACGGGTCCGGAGCGGCGGGGACACGTGAGTACTACCTCCTATACCAGTGGTCTTCAACCTGCGGACCTCCAGATGTTGCAAAACTACAACTCCTGGCATGCCCGGACAGCAAACGGCTGTCCGGGCATGCCGGGAGTTGTAGCTTTGCAACATCTGGAGGTCTGCAGGTTGAAGATCACTGTCCTATACTTTACATTGTATTTGGTTCAGAATCTTTTTTTTTCTAGATTTTCCTCCTTTAAAATTGGGTGCGTCTTATATGCCGGAGCGTCATATATGGCGAAAAATACGGTACTTCCCATTATTTAAATATGCATGCAAGTAAGCAATATTCAGACTGGTCACCTAGACACAGAATGCCAATAGATCGATTTAATGTTGCAAAAAATAACACCTTCAATTGAGGGGGAATGCAAAATAAAAGCACTGAATTGATCCCACTAAGGTTCTTTGCTGAGACTGTGTCATCAATTGAGAAATGTCACATTTTACAACTATAGCAAAACACCTTTAGAGCAGCTAAAAACTGTAAACAAACCCCAGGGATGTAAGACTAAAATGTCACTGTATGAAGAAATAAGGTAGAATACAACATATAGTGATATATTACAGGTGAAATGGAAAAACTATACTTGAGATACAAGGTGGAAGTGTCCTAATACATTATATACGGTATATATATATATATTAGCTGAGTACCCGGCGTTGCCCGGATTTTCCTTCCTAATCCTTGTTGGGAAGGAAAATAAAGGAGGAAGCTTTTGACTTCATATCCCGTCCTCATATATTGTTGTCATATCCCAACCCCCTATACCGTCCTCCTAACCCAACCTCCTATCCCATCCTCCTATCTCGTCCTCCTATCTCGACCTCCTATCCCATCCTCCTATCCCGACCTCCTCTCCCGTCCTCCTATCCCGGCCCCCTATCCTTATCTCGACCTCCTATCCCGTCCTCCTATCCTTATCTCGACCTCCTATGCCGACCTACTATCCAGACCTCCTATCCCTACCTCCTATCCAATCCATCTATTCCAACCTCCTATCTCGACCTCCTATCTCGACCTCCTATCCTGACCTCCTATCCTGGCCTCCTATCCTGGCCTCCTATCCTGGCCTCCTATCCCGGCCTCCTATCCCGGCCTCCTATCCCGGCCTCCTATCCTTATCTCGACCTCCTATCCCGTCCTCCTATCCTTATCTCGACCTCCTATCCTTATCTCGACCTCCTATGCCGACCTACTATCCAGACCTCCTATCCAGACCTCCAATCCCTACCTCCTATCCAATCCATCTATTCCAACCTCCTATCCTGACCTCCTATCCTGACCTCCTATCCCATCCTCATATCCCGTGCTCCTATCTCGACCTCCTATCTCGACCTCCTATCTCGACCTCCTATCTCGACCTCCTATCTCGACCTCCTATCTCGACCTCCTATCTCGACCTCCTATCTCGACCTCCTATCTCGACCTCCTATCTCGACCTCCTATCTCGACCTCCTATCTCGACCTCCTATCTCGACCTCCTATCTCGACCTCCTATCCCGAAGCTCCTATCCCGAAGCTCCTATCCCGAAGCTCCTATCCCGAACCTCCTATCCCGAACCTCCTATCCCGAGCCTCCTATCCCGAACCTCCTATCCCGAACCTCCTATCCCGAACCTCCTATCTCGACCCGTAATATGTGTACCATGTATTGAAATATCTCCAGCTGTACGGAAGTTATGTGGGAACATACATTTCTCATTGATTTGCATGGGACTTTAAACAAAAGCCCTGACCCTCACAAATGGGGGTAGTTAAGGGTTAAATTAACTATCCTATATTTTAAGTGGACATATGACCAAGTATTATGGAAATATCTCCAGCCGTTTGGAAGTTATGCAGTAACATATTTCCCATTGACTTGTATTTGACTTTAAACATAAACCTCGCCCCTGGCAAATCAGGGTGGGTAAGGGTTAAATCCCATATCCTATGTTTGTAGTTGACATATAAGTAACATGTGTGCCAAGTTTCATGTTAATATCTTTAGGCGTTTGGACGTGATGCTGGAACATACACACATACATACACACACACACATTGAGTATTATATATATATATAGATATATAAAAATCACCAAGGATGCTGTGAGTGCTGCTAAAATGTTGGAAAGAATCGTAAAAATATGCTTCAATTTTTCTGTAGATGCCTCATACAACCTCAGAGCTCACTAAATCCTACTTTTATTGGGAATTTTTATTTAAGTCTAGGTTGAAAGTCACAGAACACCGAAAATACAGCTGCGCTGTGTCTGCTTACACTGAACACCAATGGCCAAAGGACCCAACAAGTGAGGTTTGTCAGGCTTTCATCATGGTTCCCAACATTTTGCCAGAAATGCTGTGCTATTTTGTCTGGCATTTTTAGTGGGATCCTAATGGAATCTCTGAAGCAGATGTGAACCTAGCCTTAGGGTGCATTCACACCACGTTTTTGCAATACAGTTCCCGCATCAGGTTTTTGATGAAAAACGGATTCCTCAAAACCTGACTAAACTGTATCAAAACGTGTGTACAAATTTCAACCCGTATACAGTTAAAAAACGTATACGGTTTGAAAAATGATATTCGGTTGCACCAGTTTTTTAAGAAAAAAATGTATACTTTTTAACTTTTCCCTCCATTATGAATAAAGTTTCTTGAAATTCCAAGAAAAAAACTGTGCAAAGTAAAAAACCATATGGTGAAAACCGGATAAAACCGTACGCACATACAGTTCTGTACGGTTCCCATTGACACCCATGTTAAAAAAAAAAACTTATACGGTTTAATACAGTTTTTAACCCGGACAAAAAACCGTGGTAGGCTACGGTTTTGGGTACAGGAAAAAAAACTGACAAAACCGTACAGGATGCAAAACGGACACAACCGGATGCATAAGGTTTTCAATGGAGAGTCAATGCATACGGTTTTCAATACGGTTCCGTACGGTTTTGACATAGAAAACCTATACGGGAACTGTATTGCAAAAACCTGGTGTGAATGCAGCCTAAGGCTAGGTTCACATCTGCTTCAGAGATTCCATTAGGATTCCACTAAAAATGCCAGACAAAATAGCACAGCATTTCTGGCAAAATGTTGGGAACCATGTTTTACTATTCTTGTGCAGATGAAATAGTGTCAACTTGTACTTTGCCAGTTTCTTTTCAGGATTGCACACAACATAATGTGATATAGCAAATGTGAGTTTGTCATGTGGCCGATGGCAATATCTGCATTTGACAATTCTAAGGAGCCATGGACAATGAATAACAATGAATCACAATGAGACACAGCAAACTCATGGGTAGCAGGTTCAGCTACATTACCTAGTGATCGCAAAGTGTCTAGACTTTCCAGAATCTGGCAGAGAACAGCATAATAAACATCTCACTTCTCCGGCCGCCAATCTCATAGCTTCGTATTTACAGTGATAAATGTTATTTAATCTCAACGTTGGTTTATTGCAATTATTTCAGCCCAGCAAAATTAATCTCAGGCCAAAACGTTACCGTGCAGAAAGGACTGAGCTGTACAGGAAAGAGAGCAGACGAGAACTGAATAATATACAAACGGCTGGTGGAGGAAAATAAATTCTCCTTGTGCTGTTTACAGAAGCTTATTGGAATGTATTGGGTAAATGTACTTGTCCATGTGAAAATTCCCATCACATTAACTCCCTCCCGTGCAGACTGCAAGGGTCCGGGACATACAAATAACAGTACAATCTGCCTGCAATGTGTTATTTGCAGTAAAGGCATGTGTGGTCATGCACCCATACTCTCGCCTAGCATGCCTTACAGCTCCCACAAGGGTGTCACCCAACTCTCTCAGACTCTGAAATTTATAGACAGATTTGCAATTTCGAAGCATAGGAAAGAAGTAGTAATTCCAATACTTTCCCATGTATGAATGAATAGTCAATGTAATGTTATCTACTAAATAATGCTCCTCAAATGCAAAGCTGGGGACCTAAAGTGTACCTATTGCTTAAAAAAAATAAAAAGTCCTAGAAATAAGTCAAAAGTTTTGATCGGTCAGGGTCTGAGTGAAGTAGGGCTGGGCGGTATGACCAAATATGTGTATCACGGTATTTTTTTTTTAACTTACGGCGGTTCCGGGGTATATAATGGTATTTTGACCCCCCCAATCATGTGACCCGCGCGCGGTGTTCGGGCCCCCCCCAAATCATGTGACCCGCCAGCACTGTTCTGCTCCCCCCAATTAATGATCAGCCCAGCAGGTACTACTCACATATGTTAAGCACTGCCCTCCTCCTCTTTTTTGGGGGCCGCCGGGTGCTGGAACTCCCTGTACGCCAGTGGACTCCAACCTGCAGACCTCCAGATATTGCAAAACTACAACTCCCAGCATGCCCGGACAGCCGTTGGCTGTCCGGGCATGCTGGGAGTTGTAGTTTTGCAACAGCTGGAGGTTCGCAGGTTTGAGACAAGAGATGAGCGAACTTACAGTAAATTCGATTAGTCACGAACTTCTCGGCTCGGCAGTTGATAACTTATCCTGCGTAAATTAGTTCAGCCTTCAGGTGCTCCGGAGGGCTGGAAAAGGTGGATACAGTCCTAGGAAAGAGTCTCCTAGGACTGTATGCACCTTTTCCAGCCCACCGGAGCACCTGAAAGCTGAACTAATTTATGCAGGAAAAGGCATCAACTGCCGAGCCGAGAAGTTTGTGACGAATCGAATTTACTGTAAGTTCGCTCATCTCTATTTGAGACCACTGCTGTACGCTGTATACCTATGCCCGGGCTGCAAAAGATACAGAAAATAAACTTTAACTGACCTACCTCGGCCACACGCTGTTCCTTGGGACTGGAACGTCGGACAGCCGTCAGCCTATCACCGGCCGCAGCGATGTCCCGCCCCGGCCAGTGATAGGCTGAGCGCACTGTCATGTAAGAAGCCGTCCAGAGCTCCTTACATGACAGTGGGTTCAGCCTATCACGGGCCGGGGCGAGACATCGCTGCGGCCGGTGATAGGCTGACGGCTGTCTGACGTTCCAGTCCCCAGCGTGTGGCCGAGGTAGGTGAGTTACAGTTTATTTTCTTTATCTTTTGCAGCCCGGGCATAGGGATACAGCGTACAGCAGTGGTCTCCAACCTGCGGACCTCCAGCTGTTGCAAAACTACAACTCCCAGCATGCCCGGACAGCCGTTGGCTGTCCGGGCATGCTGGGAGTTGTAGTTTTGCAACATCTGGAGGTCTGCAGGTTGGAGACCACTGGCGTACAGTGAGTTCCAGCACCCGGCGGCCCCCAACAAAGAGGAGGAGGGCAGTGCTTGACATATGTGAGTAGTACCCCGCTGGGCTGATCATTAATTGGGGGGGGGAGCAGAACAGCGCTGGCGGGTAACATTTGATTAGTTCCGCGATGTGGGGACAGTGCAGCGCTGGGCTGATAATACATTCCCGAGGGGGAGGGCCCAAACCGGTATTGCGGTATAGGGGAAAATTCATATCGTGCAGCCCAAAAAATTCGGTATGCGGTATGAACCGGTATACCGCCCAGCCCTAGAGAGAAGTAAACGGTAACCGAGACAATCCGATAGACTTACACTTGTTTATCTCTCATAGTGATCGGTATTAACACTTAGACCACGACCAATCAAATATGACAAAGTGACAGTGCTCATTTAAATATTCCTACTTCCTTAATCTTGGAAAGGCTATATCCTACACGGTTAAGAAAAAGGACAAGGAGGGCGTCCCATTACTGAATGGTACTTTAATGATAAATAGTAGGGAACTACTTAAAGTGCAACTCCAATGAGGTTGCTGCAGCAGGATACACGGACGACAACCCTGTAGCCTGCTGATAAAGCAAGCGATCTTTCCGCTACAACTTAACGGCCATTGCGTTTTAAGAGGAAAGGTTTACCATCCCAAAATTCTATTTATCCAGTGCCTCTAAAAAGAAAATGAGGCAATTCTGCAAGGAACACTTGAGGAAATCCTTATGTCTACTGTACGGCCTGTTGGTTCAGGACATGGGTTATCTTTGGTCTTCTAGTACAAGCACGAGGACACAGTGTATTATATCTTCCTGGAGTCTACCTTTAATTAAAAATCGTTTTAAATGTATGCAGTTCCTATGCAAACCTTAGTGTCTCCATGGTGACAGACTACAAACAAACCCAGTGTAGTCTGATCCTCCAGTTACAATACTCTGTCTTACTTATATAGGTTTAGAAGGAAGACTATGACTGCAGAGTCATACTACACACTGTTTGCAGTCTCTTACCGTGAAGACCTACCTATATCTGCATATGAACTGGAGACACAATACAAAACAGATGTATAATTAAAGAGGTATTCCAACCTGAAAGTATTTTATTCCCTATTCACAGGATATGGGTTAAAGGGGTACTCCGGTGGAAAACTTTTTTTTTTCTTTTTTATGAACTGGTGCCAGAAAGTTAAACAGATTTGTAAATTACTTCAGTTAAAAAATTCTAATCCTTTTAGTACTTTTTAGCAGCTGTTTGCTACAGAGGAAATTCTTTACTTTTTGAATTTCTTTTTTGTGTTGTCCACAGTGCTCTCTGCTGACACCTCTGTCCGTGTGTCAGGAACTGTCCAGAGTAGCATAGGTTTGCTATGAGGATTTTCTCCTGCTCTGGACAGTTCCTGATATGGGCATCAGGTGTCAGCAGAGAGCACTGTGGACTACACAAAAAAGAAATTCAAAAAATAAAGATTTTCCTCTGTGGCAAACAGCTGCTAAAAAGTACTGAAAGGATTAATATTTTTTTAATAGAAGTAAATTACAAATCTGTTTAACTTTCTGGCACCAGTTCATTTAAAAAAAAAAAAAAAAAAAAAAAAAGTTTTCCACCGGAGTACCCCTTTAAAGCATCCTAATTTGTTTTGAAAGGAGCAATGGGTCGGCATGCACGCTGCTCCATTCATTGTCTATGAAGCCACTGAAGAAAGAGAACAATGCTCTAACACTTCTTTCTATTCTGTGGGTAGGGAATGAGTAATTGTAATGCAGAATTCTCCTTTAGGGCTATTCACACGTACAGTATTCTGCGCAGATTTGATGCGCAGGATTTCAAGCTGTGTTCAGTTTACATTGAAATCTGCAGCAGAAAATTCTGTACATCAAATCTGTGCAGAATACTGTACGTGTTAATAGACCCTTAGGGGCTATTCACATGTACAGTATTCTGCACAGATTTGATGCGCAGGATTTCAAGCTGTGTTCAGTCATTTAGCTTACATTGAAATCTGCAGCAGAAAATCCTGCGCATCAAATCTGCACAGAATACTGTACATGTGAATAGACCCTTAAAGGAAAACTGTCAGCTTGCTCCCCCCGCACTAACCAGCGGTACTCGCTGATCAGTTTGATGCTTACCGTGCCCGGATCCACTGACGTCAGAGTGCCAGTTAGCCCGGCTGGTGCCAGTTAGCACCTCATTAGCATATACAGTAAATCGAAGATTATGGCCGAACGGTGCGGCGGATCCGGGCACGGTAAGCATCAAACTGATCAGCGTCCCCCGCACTACCAGCTAGTAGCGCTGGTTAGTGCGGGGGGTGCAAGCTTACAGTTTTCCTTTTGAACTATTTGAGTTGTTTTATTTTTCATTTTACAAACATGGGAACAATATTAAAAAATAAAGATAATTGGTTCCAAAACTGAAGTTACCTCTAAATATAGTTATGTCACAGTGTTATTCTCAGGACATTTCTCTTTAGTTCAGAGGAAGAAAAAATGCTAGACAACTGTATACTGTAGACATGGTAATAAAGAGTAATACATAATAGGATCCATAGTAACATAGTTCATAAGGTCGAAAAAAGTCCAGAGTCCATCAAGTTCAACCTATAACCCTAATGAGTCCCTATTGAAAAAAAAAAAAAAAAAAAACTCATACTCGAGGTAAATATTTCTTCCCGATTCCAAATATGGCATCAGAATAGATAACTGGATCAACCTTCTGTCCATATAGATCTAGAATCCATAACCAGTAATGTTATTATTCTCCAAAAATGCATCCAGACCCCTTTTAAATTCTTTTACAGAGTTCACCATGACCACCTCCTCAGGCAGAGAATTCCAGTGTCTCACTGCTCTTACAGTAAAAAAAAACCCCATCTGTGCTGGTGTAGAAACCTTCTTTCCTCTAAACGTAGAGGATGCCCCCTTGTTATAGATACAGTCCTGGGTATAAATAGATCATGGGAGAGATCTCTATACTGTCCCCTGATATATTTATACATAGTTATTAGGTCTCCCCTAAGCCTTCTTTTTTCTAAACTAAATAACCCTAATTCTGATCTTTCTAGGTACTGTAGTCCTCCCATTCCCCGTATTACTCTGGTTGCCAGTCTCTGAACCCTCTCCAGCTCCACTATATCTTTCTTGTACACTGGTGCCCAGTACTGTACACAGTATTCAATGTGTGGTCTGACTAGTGATTTGTACAGCGGTAGAAATATTTCCTTGTCGTGGGCATCTATTCCCCTATTGATGCACCCCATGATTTTATTTGCCTTGGCAGCAGCTGCCTGACACTGGTCACTACAGCTAAATTTACTGTTGACTAAGACCCCTAAGTCCTTTTCCATGTCAGTCGTCCCAAGTGTTCTCCCATTTAATACATAATCCCAGCCCAGATTTTTCTTCCCCATGTGCATTGCCTTACATTTATCAGTGTTAAACCTCATCTGCCACTTCCCAGCCCAAACCTCCAACCTATCCAGATCCATTTGTAACAGTGCACTGTCCTCTATTGCGTTTACCACTTTACAGAGTTTAGTATCATCTGCAAAGATTGCTACTTTATTATTCAACCCCTCTACAAGGTCATTAATGAATATATTAAATAGAACAGGACCCAAGATGGACCCCTGTGGTACTCCACTAGTAACAGTCACCCAATCAGAATAAGTACCATTAATTACCACCCTCTGTTTCCTATCACTGAGCCAGTTACTTACCCACTTACACACATTCTCCCCCAGCCTAATCCCTCTCATTTTATGCACCAATCTTTTATGTGGCACCGTATCAAATTCTTTGGAAAATCCAGATATACGACATCCAGCGATTGCCCCTGGTCCAGTCTGGAGCTCACCTCCTCATAAAAGGTGATCATCAGGTTAGTTGACAGGACCAATCGCTCATGAAGTCATGCTGATATGGAGTCATACATTTATTTTTATCAAGATACTTCAAAATAGCATCCCATAGAAAACCTGCAAACAATTTACATACAACGGAGGTTAAAGGGAACCAATCATCAGATTTGACCCTATATAACGCTTGGCAAAGCGTTATATAGGGTAAAAACTTTATTTTCACCATTCCCGGGGGATGCTCCTGCCCCCAGGGATGGTGAAGATATGAAGTTATAAACTAGTCACCGCCGCCGCCGTAAGTAGTCACCTGGGTGGGGAGCTCTTCTCCCCTACTCCCGTTCTTCGTCCGGCAGCGACGCCCCCTCTGCTTGATTGACTGGCAGCGTCATCGCTCTGCTCCGTCTGTTCAGTGAGCGGAACAATGACGCGGCCAGTCAATCAAGCGGAGGGGGCGTCGCTCCCGACCGAAGAACGGGAGTAGGTGAGAAGTGCTCCCCGCCCAGGTGACTACTTACGGCGGCGGCAGTGACTAGTTTATAACTTCATATCTTCACCATCCCTGGGGGCAGGAGCATCTCCGGGAATGGTGAGGACAACAATTTTACCCTATATAACGCTTTGCCAGGCATTATATAGGGTAAAATCTGATGATTGGTTCCCTTTAAACTAACAGGCCTATAATTCCTGGGGTCACCTTTTGACCTGTTTTTAAATATTGGCACCACATTTGCCATACTCCAGTCCTGGGGAACAGTCCCTGTTACTATAGAGTCCCTGAATATTAAAAATAGGGGTCTTTCTATTACATTACTAAATTTCTTTAGAACACGGGGGTGAATGCCATCTAGACCTGGTGATTTGTCTATTTTGATTTTTTGTATGCGGCACTGTACTTCTTCCTGTATTTCACCTGGCATTTCATTTTCCTCGGTGAATACAGTGGAGAAGAATTTGTAATATATTTGCTCTTTCCTGATCCCCGTTTATAATTTCCTCCTCATCATTTTTTAAAGGGCCAACACTTTCATTTTTAACCTTTTTGCTATTTATATATTAAAAAAAAAAAAATTGGGGTTAGTTTTACTCTCTTTGTCTTTATTTTTGCGGCTTTTAACAGTTTTTTTTTACATATTCTACTTTTTTTTCCGATAGCTTTTTAATGCTTCTTCACAGCCGTCCTGTTTTAGTAGTTTAAATGCTTTATTTTTGTTATTTTTTGCCCCCTTAACATTTTTATTCATCCATATTGGTTTTCTTTGATTTCTGACCCTTTTATTCCCATAAGGTATATACATCTTACAGTGAGAGATTAAGATATTTTTAAAAGTCTCCCATTTAGTGTCAGTATTACTGTTTTTGATTACATTATCCCAATTTATATTGTTAATGGCTTCTCTGAGTTGATCAAACTTTGCCTTCCTAAAATGTATTGCTTTTGTGGCCTCGAGAGATTCCTTTATTGAAGAACAAGTTATAATGTATTATATTATGATCACTATTTCCTAGGTGTCCTTCTACTTGCACATTAGTTACTCTGTCAGGTCTGTTGGTTAATATTAAGTCTAGTAGAGCGCCGCCCTCTGGTCGGGCCCTGCACCATTTGGGACCGATAATTGTCTTAAACTATAGTCAGAAACCTGTTTCCTTTATGAGATTCTCAGGACTCATGATCCCCACTGTAACTATCCTGATATAAACTGGGAGACTAAGTTTGGGCACCCCAGGTAAAATTTGTATTAATGTGCATAAAGAAGCAAAGTAAAGATGGAAAAATCTCGAAAAAATGCATCAAACTACAGATTAGACATTATTATAATATGTCAACAAAAGTTAGATTTTATTTCCATCATTTACACTTTCAAAAGAACAGAAAACAAAAAAATGGTGTCTTCAAAAGTTTGGGCTCCCTGCAGAATTTTTAGCATGCACTGCCCCCTTTGCAAAGCTGAGACCTGCCAGTGTCATGGATTGTTCTCAATCATCATCTGGGAAGACCAGGTGATGTCAATTTCAAAGGTTTTAAATGCCTAGACTCATCTGACCTTGCCCTAACAATCAGCACCATGGGTTCTTCAAAGCAGTTGTCTAGAAATCTGAAACTGAAAATATTTGACGCTCACAAAGCTGGAGAAGGCTATAAGAAGATAGCAAAACATTTTCAGATGTCAATATCCTCTGTTCGGAATGTAATTAAGAAATGGCAGTCATCAGGAACAGTGGAAGTTAAAGCAAGATCTGGAAGACCAAGAAAAATATCAGACAGAACAGCTCACAGGATTGTGATAAAAACAAATCAAACCCCACGTTTGACTGCACAATCCCTCCAGAAAGATCTGGCAGACACTGGTGTTGCGGTACACTATTCCACTATAAAGAGATACTTGTACAAATATGGTCTTCATGGAAGAGTCATCAGAAGAAAACCTCTTCTACGTCCTCACCACAAAAATCTGCGTTTGAACTTTGCAAATGAACATATAGACAAGCCTGATGCATTTTGGAAACAAGTTCTGTGGACCGATGAGGTTAAAACTGAACTTTTTGGCAGGAATGAGCAAAGGTGGTTTGGAGAAAAAGGGGAACAGAATTTAATGAAAATAACCTCTGTCCGACTGTTAAGCATGGGGGTGGATCAATCATGCTTTGGGGTTGTTTTGCAGCCAGTGGCACAGGGAACATCTCACAAGTAGAAGGAAAAATGGATTCAATAACATTTCAGCAAATTTTGTATGCTAACTTGATGCCATCTGTGAAAAAGTTGAAGTTAAAGAGAGGATGGCTTTTACAAATGGATAATGATCCTAAACACACCTCGAAATCCACGGGGGATTACATCAAGAGGCGTAAATTGAAGGTTTTGCCATGGCCTTCACAATCTCCTGACTTCAACATAATTGAAAATCTATGGATAGACCTTAAAAGAGCAGTGTGTGACAGACAGCCCAGAAATCTCAAAGAACTGGAAGATTTTTGTAAGGAAGAATTGGCAAAGATACCTCAAACAAGAATTGAAAGACTCTTGGCTGGCTACAAAAAGTGTTTACAAGCTGTGATACTTGCCAAAGGGGGCAGTACAAAATATTAACTCTGCAGGGTGCCCAAACTTTTGCAGATGCCATTTTTTTGTTTTCTGTTATTTTGAAAGTGTAAAAAAATCTTACTTTTGTTGACATATTATAAGAATGTCTAATCTGTAATTTAATGCCTTTTGGAGATTTTTCCATCTTTCCTTGGCTTCTTTATGCACATTAATACAAATTTTTACCTGGGGTGCCCAAACTTTTAATCCCCACTGTAAATACAGCAATATTTTGTATTTTTGGAAAAAGTAAATCTCTTCCAGGAAGAGGAGTAATGAAAATGAAGAAGTTGTGTCATACACAAGGACCTGGAGTCCAGTGACCTCACATCACTTCATTAGTTTCCATTATTGCTTCTCTTCCTTTATATGTATTCCGACCGCTCCTCTCTTTGAAGTCTCTATGTCCTTTAGGTCAGTCATTCCAATCCATGATCTTCAAAGCCAAACACAGAAACTAAGCTGTCTGCAAGAAAGGAAAGTTCTAGGGGCTTATGGCTTTGAAGAGCATAAATTTGATACGGCAACACAACACATTTGTTTTCCTTTATGAAAACGTTGTTAGATTGAAGTCTCTGGAGGCCACGGGAAAAGTGCCCATCAGGTCATTACACAAACAATGTGGAGTCCGTCTCAATTCTTAAGACAGCGCACATAAAAATATAAGGGAAACGGCATAAGTTGTTCCACTGTAATATTGCAAAATACCTGTAATTCAGCAGTAGAGGGAGGGTTAGGTGTTAAATTATAGGGTAGACATGGAAAAGTAGGTCTAAAGGCAGGGAAGCTCCAGAAACATAGTGAAGTATAAAATATGTACGTATCACTTTGCTTTTAATCAGAGATTAATTATAGTATCCAAGATCAATCTATTTTCTATATCTACCAGCCATGTATTTATTGACGAGGTTAAGGGACTCTGCACCAGTTGTAGTAGAAACAATTCTGATTAAAAGCCTAATAAACGATTGTTGAAGTAACATAGTCTACTAAATACAAGTAAAGGTGCCCACACAACTTCAATAGCTGTTGACTGAACACTTCATATTAAAGGTTTCCATTACATACTAGAGAACTTTGTTGGAAGATCATACAGTACCTCTGCACAGGGGCAGAAGACATAAAATGAAAGAACATTTAAAATTGATAATATGTATTAAAAGGGAGACAAAAATACAGAACCATCCCTCTTAAAGGGGTACTCTGCCCCTAGACATCTTATCCCCTATCCAAAGGATAGGACATAAGATGTCTGATCGCGGGGGTCCCAAGCGGCTAGATCTCCATGTTGCACCCGGTGTTTGTTTAGAGCGTTGGGTGCAGCGCCGGAGGCTTATGACATCACGGCCATGCCACGCTAGTTATGTCATGGCCACGCCCCCTCAATGCAATTCTATAGACTTGCATTGAGGGTGCGTGGCCGTGACGTCACAAGCGGGACGTGACCGTGGCATCACGAGCCTTGGCCCCGCATCGCCAGTCATCCGTGCACCAGATGTCTAGAGTGCCGCAGCCGAGCTGGGGACCCCCGTGATCCAACATCCTATCTTATAAGATGTCAAGGGTGGTGTACCCCTTTAAAGGCGTTGTCCAGGAATACTTTTCTACTCAGTCTGACAATGCGTGTGTAGAGATGCAGATGCACGCTAGACAGTCGGGTTACTGATGCAACATCTGATGTCCAGCGAGTATTGGGCAAT
This sequence comes from Hyla sarda, assembly GCF_029499605.1. Classification (NCBI taxonomy): domain Eukaryota; kingdom Metazoa; phylum Chordata; class Amphibia; order Anura; family Hylidae; genus Hyla; species Hyla sarda. The sequence continues at coordinate 46,941,592 of NC_079199.1, read as the reverse complement.
GGCCCTATTCTAACCAAAGGATGATACTTACTGGGTTTCTGATGGTTGCCTGAGAAAACTGACCATCCAGTATGTAGTTAAGATTTTTCATGCCTGGTGTTAGATTGAGTGAGAGTGTTTGCATAGACAATCCCTGTAAATCATGACTCGCTGACAGCTAAAACACGAATAATTTATAGCAAAATGGACATGGATTGCCCTAATGGTACAAACCCTTTGAAGTCTTATTTATGGATGAGCCTAGATGGAATCAGATTTAAATATCGGCCTTATGTCAGTTAAAATAAGCCAAATAAAAAAATCTTACAGTATCAGGCTCATACACAGCAAGTTCAGTGACCAAATTCTGAATGTCTTTCTTCAATGTGTGAAGTGTTTATGTGTGTGTGTGCAATATCTTTGATACTGTAACTGTATATAAGTTTAGACACCTAAATCAATATGAATACGCAAAAAGCAGATCACAAAATGTGGAAAGAGCAAATATATATTTTCTATAACATTATAACATGTGTGCGCATAGATAGGAGGAGTTACCTTCTGTTCTTTATAAGTACCCATCTCCTTTTCTTTTGCAATTCTCTCTTCCTTTTCTGAAAGACAGAGATGCGAGATGTTAACAAAACATGAATGATGTTTTCTGCATCCTGTCACTTTCACTGACACATCGAGACGTCAAAGCGTGCATGGGAAATCACGACGCTTACCCTTTTGTTCCCGCAGGTAGTCCGCGTTCTCTCTCATCCACAGTTCTTTCTTTATTTCAGCTTCTTTCTCATTCAGAATATACTGAGGGGGAAGAAGAGGGGAAACGCCACAGTGAGTTTAAAACTGCGAACTGGACAACAATGCATGTAAATAGGCAACATTTATTCCATCAGTCTTAGGGTAGAAGAATTCAGGGCAACATTTTGGTCAGTTTCTTAGTATAATTAAGTAGTTCAGAAGAATATAGTCAATGTATCACAAATATTGACTTCTGTCACACTTCAGTTGTTTTCTGACAAGTGTAACCTACTGCATTATTATATCCAGCTAAAAACTGATACCCGACTAACCCAGGGCCAGACTAGGGATGAAAACCATCCCTGGAATTAATGCCATATCTGCCCCACAGCACTGTGTCAGCCATGGACAGATGTATAGCTGTACACACACACACATATATATATATATATATATATATACCCACTGCTCCCAAAAATAAAGGGAATTGTCGATGATTAAGCGCTTCCAGCATTAGACGCATCAGATGTTATCGTGTGTGCACTCCTGTATGTGCAACCAGAAATAAAGCCGGATTTTATTTTCACCATTACACCTTGGATGCCGGACAATTTCTTTTGCTTATCTGTTACTGAGTTAACGTCAGAGGCAGGACCGACGGGTCCAGGCCCAGGTGTTAAGTGACCGTTGGGTGAGCTGTGATTCTACCTTTGCAAAAATAAAGGGAACACTTAAAGGGTAGCTCCCACCATCCTATTTTTTTTTTTGCTAGCCCGTTCCCCCCCCGCTACCGCACTAGCCCGTTCCCTCCCACCCCCCACCCCCCGCCCCGCATACCCCGTTCCCTCATTACACTTGCAGTTACTGCAGAGTCCGGCAGCGGGCGTGCAGGGACAGCGGCGGCAACGAGGCGGCGGCGGCGATGTGCGGGAGGAGTGGCCTCCCAGCCAGTGGCCAGGGAGCCAATGCGCTCGCTACCGCCTGTCTGATTGACAGGCAGGGAGCGAGTGCAGCCTAACTGAAAAAGGACTGATTGCCACTCCAAAATCAGTCCTTTTTCAGTAGCTGGTTTTTAAATGTAAATTAAACCTTTTTAATGAAAAATAAATAAATAAAAGTATATTGGAGATATGTTGTAGTACATAAGTACTACAACATATCAAAAAATAAAGTTGGTGACAGTGCCCATTTAAACAACACAATGTAACGCCAAGTCAATGACACTTCTGTGAAATCACACTGTCCACTCAGGAAGCAACACTGATTGACAATCAATTTCACATGCTGTTGTTCAAATGAAACAGAGAACAGGGGGAAATTATAGGCAATTAGCAAGACACCCCCAATAAGGGAGTGGTTCTGCAGGTGATGACCACAGACCACTTCTCAGTTCTTATGCTTCCTGGTTGATGTTTTGGTCACTTTTGAATGCTGGTGGTGCTTTCACTCTAGTTGTAGCATGAGATGGAGTCTACAACCCACACAAGTGGTTCAGGTAGTGCAGCTCATCCAGGATGGCACATCAATGCGAGTTGTGGCAAGAAGGTTTGCTGTGTCAGTCAGTGTAGTGTCCAGAGCATGGAGGCGCTACCAGGAGACAGGCCAGTACATCAGGAGACATGGAGGAGGACATAGGAGGGCAACAACCTAGCAGCAGGACCGCTACCTCCACCTTTGTGCAAGAAGGAGCAGAAGGAGCACTGCCAGAGTCCTGCAAAATGACCTCCAGCAGGCCACAAATGTGCATGTGTCCACTCAAACGGTCCGAAACAGAGTCCATGAGGGTGGTAGGAGGGTCCGACGTCCACAGGTGGGTTTTTTGTGCTTACAGCCCTACGCCCTGCAGGATGTTTGGCATTTGCCAGAGAACACCAAGACTGGCAAATTCGCCACTGGCCCCCGGGGCTCTTCACAAATAAAAGCAGGTTCACACTGAGCACATGTGACAGATGTGACAAAGTCTGGAGACGCCGTGGAGAATGTTCTGCTGCCTGCAACATCCTCCAGCATGACCGGTTTGGGGGTGGGTCAGTAATGGTGTGGGGTGGCATTTCTTTAGGGGGGCCCACAGCCCTGCATGTGCTTGCCAGAGGTAACCTGACTGCCATTAGGTACCGGGATTAGCTCCTCAGACCACTTGTGAGACCATATGCTGGTGCAGTTGGCCCTGGGTTCCTCCTAATGCAAGACAATGCTAGACCTCATGTGGCTGGAGTGTGTCAGCAGTTCCTGCAAGAGGAAGGCATTGATGGTAAGGTCTGGGGAATGGGCGGGCCAGTCCAGAATCCGATTGAACAAATCTGGGACATCATGTCTCGCTCCATCCACCAATGCTACGGTGCACCATAGACTGTCCAAGAGTTGGCGGATGCTTTAATCCAGGTCTGGGAGGACATCCCTCAGGAGATCGTCCACCACCTCATTAGGAGTATGCCCAGGTGTTGTAGGGATGTTGTATGGGCACGTGGAGGCTACACACACTCCTGAGCCTTATTTTAAATTGTTTTGAGGACATTACATCAAAGTTAGATCAGCCTGTAGTGTGGTTTTTTACTTTGATTTTGAGTGTGACTCCAAATTCAGACCTCCATGGGTTGATAAATTTGATTTCCATTACTATACGAGAGATTCCTGAGTAATTACTTGCTCAGTTAACCTGCTTACTACCGGATACTCTCCTGGTGTTACTCATTGCCTATGTTTTGTATTAGACTATAATTTGCATTGTTTTATTCTGTACTGAAAAACCTTAATAAAAATTTATATTAACCCCTTAAGGACTGAGTGATTTCACGTTTTTGCATTTTCGTTTTTTCCTCCTTGCCTTTAAAAAATCATAACCCTTTCAATTTTGCACCTAAAATCTGTATTATGGCTTATTTTTTGCGCCACCAATTCTACTTTACAGTGACATTAGTCATTTTACCGATAAATCCATAGCGAAACGGAAAAAAATTAATTGTGCGACAAACTTGAAGAAAAAATGCCATTTTGTAAATTTTGGGGGCTTCCATTTCTACGCAGTACATTTTTCGGAAAAAATGACACCTTATATTTAATCTGTAGGTCCATACGGTTAAAATGATACCCTACTTGTATAGGTTTGAATTTGTATTACTTCAGAAAAAAATCATAAATACATGCAGGAAAATGTATACGTTTAAAATTGTCATTTTCTGAGCCCTATAACTTTTTTATTTTTCTGTGTTCAGGGCGCTATGAGGGCTAATTTTTTGCGCCGTGATCTGAAGTTTTTAGAGGTATCTAAGAGGTATCTATTTTTGTTCTGATCAGACTTTTTGATCACTTTTTTGTGGTATAAAAATAAAAAAATAAATAAAAAAGGGCTATTTTGGACTTTGGAATTTTTTGGCGCGTACACCAGTGAATGTGCAGTTTTAAAAGAGGTATATTTGTATAATTTGGACATTTCCGCACGCGGTGATACCACATATGTTTATTTTTATTTACACTGTTATTTTGTTACTAGGAAATGCCGGGTGATTTAAACTTTTAATTCAGAAGGGAATACCTGAAAGGGTTAACTTTTTTTTTTACACTTTTTTTTTGCGTGCTCATAGCTCCTATAGGGACCTATGAGCTTGCAATGGCTTATTACATACACAGATTGTTGCCTTGCCGTTGCATGGCAACAAGCTGTGTAATCGGCGGTTGATTGCTCCAGCCTGTAACTCAGGCATGGAGCAATCAATCAGAGCCGGGATGCCGACGGAAGAAGGTAGGGACCTTCTTCTCTCCGGGTAGCTGATCGGGGCATCGCGATTTTATCGCGATGACCCCGATCAGCCTGACTGAGCAGCCGGGAAGCATTTACTTCCACTTTCGATGCGGTGCTCAGCTTTGAGCGCCGCATTGGAAGGGTTAATAGCGCATGTTGTTTTCGGCGATTGAATGCTCAAGCCTGGATCTCAGGCTTGAAGCATTCAATCGGCGATCGGACTGCAGGAAGGAAGTTAAGAGACCTTCCTCCTGTAGTACAGCTGTTCGGGATGCCGCGATTATACCGCGGTGATCCCAAACTGCTCCCTGAGCTAACCGGCAACTTTCACTTTCGTTTTTAGCCGAGATCAGTGCCGCGCGCTATTAGAGGTGGGTCCCGGCATCATTATGGCGCCGGGCCCGCCATGATATGATGCGGGGTCACCGTGTGACCCCACGTTATATCGCAGGACCGGGACCCAGGACGTACCCATACGTCTTGGGTCCTTAAGAGGTTAAAAAAATAATAATTTGATTTCCAGTGATAATTTTTGCGTGATTTTGTTGTTAGCACATTCAACTATGTAAAGATGAAACTATTTCATACGATTAGTTCTTTCATTCAGGTCTAGGATGTGTTATCTCCATGTTCCCTTTAGCAGTGTATATTTATAAGAAAAATATTGCTACAATTTTTTTTCCCAACCAATATTACCAATAATACCAGTATACAAGGAACGAATAATACAACCCTACCATAGAATGACGTATACCCCCAATACAATGCTAATGAATAATCCACTATACAAAGACCAATATTTACGACATAAAGTGACCACATACAGTTAGATACTGCCACTACACAGGCGCTGCAGACCATATTACAGTTACATCTAGTGACTCAAAGGTAACGTCTTACCTTGGTGAATCACAGGTCACATCTTTGATCAGAGTTGTTACTTTTCCTCTCCATCTGTCCTGGACACCATAAAGACTTCTACTGGCTAAGACTTGTCTCGGCAGAATCTGCCAGACAAACATTTTAGGCTCCTCACTTCAGCGCCATTCAAACCTCTATACAAACTTACCATCATTATTGCCTCACATAGTAATAGTGTCCCTTATTTAGCAGTTAGGTGCCCTCTGTACCCCCTTATAGCAAATAGGCCCCCGCTGTGCCCCCATATAGCAGTAAGGCCCCTATGTGCCCCATATGGCAGTTAAGCCCCCTCTGTGCTCCAAACAGCAGTTAGGCCGCCTCTGTGCCCCCATATAGAAGTTAGACACCTCTGTGTTCCATATGGCAGTTAAGCACCCTCTGTGCCCCCATTTGGTAGTTAGGCCTGTGCCCCACTTCACCTGAATATTAGCTAGGTAGATTTCCTCCCCCCATTAGGTCAGACTTCTCTCTCCCCTCCTTGCATTAGGTAAATTGTTAGTTAGGCAGTCTCTTCTCCCTCACTTTATATTCGCTAGTGAGATCTCCTCCCCCTCCATATATATTAGATAGGTAGGCAGAAGGCTCCTCCACTAGGTAGCCCCCCCTCCCCCATATTAGCTAAGTGGTAGATGTCTTCTAAATAAAAAAAATAATAAAAAAGGGGTTGCAGACCTCAAGGTACATACTTACTATGCGTGGAATGGATCACTGGGTTTTTAATAAAAGTATATAGTGGTTAAATTGGGATATGTGTGTAATGGAATAGAATGTGCAGACTAGTTGTATAGATAACCAAAAAGTGTTTATTGATTACTTAGTTACATAAATGGTCTCAGCAGGGCCCTTGCTAGAGACCAGTATTGAAAAACAAAATAGTATTAAAACAATGATGTAAGATAAAATAACATAATATAATAATATAAAATAATTTAGTTTATAGCAGCCACCTCTGTATAACTTGGATTATATTTGGTCAAGTCCAGCCATTTCTGTTATCTGATTTGTATTATCGGCAGTCTTAGAATAACAGGAGCAATTAGAATAACAGTAGCAATAGGTGTTGTAATCCAGGAAATATTGTAACAGGTATGGATCCAGAGATATTGTAGCAAGTAATGATTGTTGGTGCTACTGCACCACTCACCGCTCCGATTGGGTCGGGATGGTAGCCCCTGGTGTGCTGGGCTCCTCATCGCAGGCTGGCTCGGCTGGGCAGCCGGCACAATAGATGTGTCAATGGGGGGTTCCAGCTGTTGCCAATGTTGGTAGTGAGTAATAGTTCCAGAGGTGGTCTGTGTGAAGTAGGTACAGGGCTAGACGGGTTGAAAATCTGTCTAGCCATGTACCTACTTCACACAGACCCCCTCTGGAACTATTACCACTACCAACATTGGCAACAGCTGGAGCCCCGCATTGCAGGGACCACTGTTCAGGACGTGCGCACGCTGCTGCGCATACAAGCATCACCTGCATCCACTCACCAACCTGCCTGTTTGCCGTGATTCCATCCATAAGACCGAGCAATCATCTGTGCCCCACCGGAGGAGGTTCGGGACACACCGCGCAGACACATCTATTGTGCTGGCTGCCCAGCCGAGCCAGCCTGCGGCGAGGAGCCCAGCACACCAAGGGCTACCATCCCGATCCAATTGGAGCGGTGAGTGGTGCAGTAGCACCAACAATCATTACTTGCTACAATATCTCTGGATCCATACTTGTTACAATATTTCCTGGATTACAACACCTATTGCTACTGTTATTCTAAGACTGCCGATAATACAAATCAGATAACAGAAATGGCTGGACTTGACCAAATATAATCCAAGTTATACAGAGGTGGCTGCTATAAACTATTATTTTATATTATTATATTATGTTATTTTATCTTACATCATTGTTTTAATACTATTTTGTTTTTCAATACTGGTCTCTAGCAAGGGCCCTGCTGAGACCATTTATGTAACTAAGTAATCAATAAACACTTTTTGGTTATCTATACAACTAGTCTGCACATTCTATTCCATTACACATATATCCCAATTTAACCACTATATACTTTTATTAAAAATCCAGTGATCCATTCCAGGTATAGTAAGTATGTACCTTGAGGTCTGCAACCCCTTTTTTCTTTTATTGTATTCACATTTTACCCATGGGGTTAAGTGTAACGCAGAAACCTCGGCATACCCTTCATTCAAAATATTAGTGTGAGCCCCCCAACTCCTCTTTTTATTAAATCAAACAAACCAAAACACAACAACAACTTACCTTTCCACGCAAAGGCATTCTGTCTGGGCCAGTAATGTCTAGGTAGGTGGTGTGATGACGTCATATTGCACCACCGGTGCCATGACATAGAGGTTTTGTGCGGCCTACCAAGTTAGTGGCGGGGCTGGGATCTAATAGCTCTTAGCTCTGCCACTTTGCGGCCTCTGTGCACAAGCTTCTGATACTAGTGTCAGGACCTTGTGTGCTAGCGTGGGTGAGATACCCGGTCGGAGTCTACCTGTTGCTATGGGGCAGGATTGTATTGGGTGATCAAATATGGGCCAGCCATTGCAGGCCCACTGGGCAATCTGCCATACTGGGAATTTTCTCGGTATCCTGGTAGACCAGTTCAGCCCTGCATAAACCTATTGCTATATAATGTTGTGTTTACATCTACAACAGCTAGCAACAGACCCAGCACCATGATCTGTGATTGGCTGAGCGAGCATTTCCTGCAGGAATGAAAATGTCACAGGCACCAGGCACTGAGTGCTAGGAAAACGGCAGTGGTGATGGATCGGGGCAGGTGAGTCCACTTTTAGTTTCACATCAGGCTGAGGTAGTTAAACACAAAACCCTTCCCAGGAAACCCCTTTAAAAAATGTATCACTTATCCACAGATTTCATGGGGGTCCGACCACTGGGACCAAAAGTATAGGGGTCCCTTGTACCTGAGTGAATGGAGTGGCAGGATGCATGGTTGCTCACTGCTCCCTTCACTCTCTACAGGGATTTTAAAAATGGACAAGCGCTGACAATCCATTCACTTGAGGGACAAGGGACCCCCAATTCTTGTGATCAGTAGGGGTCCCAGGTGGCGGACCCCTACTGATAAGATACCTATCTGCTCTCCTATAGAGAGGCGATATGTTTTACTCTGTTAAAATCTTGAAAACACTAGAGCCCATTCATTTAAATGGTCAGCCCTGTCAGGACTGGTTTTCCCAGCTAGATAATTGTTCTTAAAGGGGTACTCCGGTGGAAAACTTTTTTTTTTTTTTAAATCAACTGGTGCCAGAAAGTTAAACAGATTTGTAATTAGAAACAAAATATTTAGCCCGGACCTTCTAGGTGAGTATATGTAAATTTAAGAGAGATGATAAATATATTATTTGGAACTAATGAGTAGAAATTGATATATAAAAAAAATTAGATCGTGCTTCAATAATAATACAATAGGTTTATTAAAATATCACAATATATATAAAAAGTTACTCCTCACAGGGCCCTTGTAAAAGTGCAGGCAATCAATTGATACTAAGTATACATAGAATAGATTTATAACACTGGCATATTATGTGCAGCAACCAGATGCCCAAATGTAACAAGCAAATGCCTGTTGCACTAATCAAATAATAGGGAAAGCCTATGTGCTTGCTTGGCTAATTCCCGCATAAGAATAGTTATTAAAATATTGGACAGTTTGTATCAATTTGAAAATTGGTGTTACCCGTCCTTTTTATGACAACTCGGGCAGTTCACACTGGAGGCAAGCGGTGTTGTAAGGTGCCTGGATGTTTTAATGCACCTGATCCTCTAAGCGGCAGTCCCAGATGGTATTCAGGTAGTGGCCAAGCAGAGTCCTATTCTGGAGCGGTGGTGGTTACCTCGGGCTTATGGCACTGGCAGGCGCTGATGTATAGAAGATGCCGGGAGACCATTGGCGCTGGCAGGCGCTGGAGATGAAACAGTCCTCACCGCTGGGCTTCAATGCTGGCTGGATGGAACCGGGGACCGCACGCTGAGTACCAGGAGCTCGCCTCGTGTTGCCGGAGTGTGACGTTAGCAGATCTTGGAGCTGGGATCACTGCACCAGAGTTGGACTTGTAATCCTTGGACCGGACGGTACTGGACTGGATAGAATATGGTTCACAGAAGGTAACTGACCGTTGATAGTGGGTACAGTTCACAAATAGCGTTTATGCCAGTGACTATGTAGACAAGACTAGACGTGTTTCTGGGTTAAATGGTGTAACCCTTTCCTCAGTAGGAAAGGGTTACACCATTTAACCCTGAAACGCGTCTAGTCTTGTCTTGCTTGCTGCACATAATATGCCAGTGTTATAAATCTATTTTATGTATACTTAGTATCAATTGATTGCCTGCAATTTTATATGTTCTCCACACAAGGGCCCTGTGAGGAGTAACTTTTTATATATATTGTGATATTTTAATAAACCTATTGCATTATTATTGAAGCACAATCTAATTTTTTAATATATCAATTTCTACTCATTAGTTCCAAATAATATATTTATAATCTATCTTAAATTTACATATACTCACCTAGAAGGTCCGGGATAAAATATTTTGTTTCTGGTTTTCTCTTTTCTGCAACTGAGGTATAGTTGCATGCCCTAGTTTGACCTCGGTGTGTATTAATTGTGAGCTGCACATACAACTTCCTTTTTTTTATTTGTAAATTACTTCAATTAAAAAATCTTAATCCTTCCAGTACTTATTAGCTGCTGAATACTACAGAGGAAATTCTTTTATTTTAGGATCACAGAGCTCTCTGCTGACATCATGACCACAGTGCTCTCTGCTGACATTTCTGTCCATTTCAGGAACTGTCCAGAGCAGGAGAAAATCCCCATAGCAAACATATGCTGCTCTGGACAGTTCCTAAAATGGACAGAGATGTCAGCAGAGAGCACTGTGCTCATGATGTCAGCAGAGAGCTATGTGTTCTAATTTACAAATCTGTTTAACTTTCCGGCACCAGTTGATTTAAAAAAAAAAAAAAAAAAAAAAATTCCACCGGAGTACCCCTTTAACATTGTGGTTCCCTCCTGCAAGTATGAATCAGTCGGGCTCCATGCAGTGAGTCCCTTTGCATTTATCTTCTCATAAATCTGCAGGGTGAAACATGCTTACCATCTCAATGTTGCTGCCACACCTGTGAACCAGTTGTCTGTCCCTTAATCCTTACTTCCGTGTACTTAAATACCTCCCCTGTCCCAGAATTTACATTTTTTTAGACAATGATTTAGTGTGTTCTGGAGTCAAACCATGCCAGAGACAAAGAGGGGAATTTATCAAATCTGGTGTGAGTATTGGCCGATATTAGTCTACAAATGTCAGAGAAAGAGGTGGACGTGTGCCAAATTTATCAAATGGCGCACGGACTTTGATAAATCACCACAGAACTGTTCTACTTTATTCTGGTTAAATGTCGCAGAGAAATGGCGGCGGTGCGACAAATATCACACAGACCTTAAAGCATACCCATCAGATCCAAGCGTACCCATTTAAAAAAACATTTTTTTAAAAATATATCACTCAGTACCTAATCCTGACCATGTACATCTAATTTGTATGTGTCTAGCACCTTTATTTATTTTCTTATTACACTTTTAATCTAGCTCACTAGTCTGAATTCCTCTCAAAGTGAGGAGGCGTGGCCTCTGTGCAGGTCTCCACCCCCTCCCTCTTTAATGCTGTCTGCTCACATCTCCCTTAGCAAAACTACGACTCCCAGCTTGTCCTCACTGACAGTAGTGGGACACAAGCTGGCGGTGGGAGGATTTTTCCTCCAGCTGTGAGCCCTGCACTCACAGCTGTCAATCAAGGAAGTTTGTCCATGACATAGGTGATGATGCATGGACACAGCAGGACTAGTATGTGTCCAAGCAGGCAGGGGGGGGGGCAGTTGTTTCACTGGCTTTTTCAGTTTGAAATACTGAAAATTTTCTAATTAAAGCAATTACAAAACCTATTGGTTTACATGCTTTACAACATATCAAAAGTTTTTGTATCTGACAGTGCCCATTTAAAGGGATACTCCGGCGCTAAGACATCTTATCCCCTATCTAAAGGATAGGGGATAAGATGCCTGATCGCGGGTGTCCCGCCGCTGGGGACCCCCATGATCTTCCACCCCGCACCACGTTAGAATCAGCCCCCAGAGTGTGCTCGCTCCGGGTCTGATTACTGGCGATCACGGGGGCGAAGCATAGTGACATCACAGCTCCGCCCAGTGTGACATCACGCTCCGCCCCCTCAATGCAAGCCTATGGGAGGGGGCGTAACGGGGTGCAGTGTGGAAGAACACGGGGGTCCCCAGCGGCGGGACCCCCGCGATCAGGCATCTTTCTTATCCCCTATCCTTTGGATAGGGGATAAGATGTCTTAGCGCTGGAGTACCCCTTTAATACAATTGTCGCATATAGCCATTTTGATACGGCAGGGTTAACCTCCTCTCTGATAACTTCTAAATCTGGCCTGCACAAAAAATCGCATGTGATAAAACCATGACCACTGAACAAAGTGCTCCAAGTAAGGACACTTCATCGTAATGAAATTTAAGCATAGTAAATTCAAAGTTGCAGAAATTATTGCAGGGGGCATGCCTGCGACTTTTCAGGCCACAAATTTAGAAGAAAAAAGCAGTCTAAATGGGTTGATAAATTCCCTTTAAATTGTGTACACGTATTGCTTGGTTTCTAGAAGAATGTTTTTCTAGTCCGGAATAATGCTACCCATAGATGTATAGAAGTGAAATGATACATCCGTACTGCTGCCGGCCAAGTCTTCAATAATATCACGATTCTCCAGGACTAGGATGATGCATGATTTGGGGTCAGGACCTTTATATATTTGTATGCATTTCAGGCTGTCAGATACCCGCTATGCATGCTGGCAGATGATAGCACTGTCTAGGGCCCTTTTCTTATTTACAGCTCACTAACACTGTAATATTCGTCACATTGATCACTTGGAGCGCTCTCAGCAGTGCACTTGCTAATAAGTCCATTTATTTCTCTGCACAACAAACTGAGCAATAATAGACACTGGAAAACAGACTTGATTAAACACATTTATATCGCTTGACATAAAAGGAAGGATCGGGTCTCACCCTGTCTATTTCATTGTCGTCAATCCCATTAAGGTCCAGTTCTCCATCTTCTGCATTGTCACCAGCTGAAATGTAAGCAGAGCTTCAGTGAGATGTTATTTTTGAGATTTTAAACAGAAGGCATCAGCTCAATGGAAGAAGTGCAGAACAGTAAATAAAGTGCATCAGATTATTATTATATAAACACTGCAAACTTATTCTGATCCTCAGGGGAAGCACCTCTCAAAACTGAGTCCATGCCACATCTGTTCTACTAAAAACTGAGAGGGAAATTTATCAAAACCCGTCCAGAGGAAAAGTTGCCGAGTTGCCCATAGCAACCATTTAGGTCACTACTTTCATTTTTCAGAGGCCTTTTCAAAAATGAAAGAAGCAATCTGATTGGTTGCTATGGACAACTCAACAACTTTTCCTCTGGACAGGTTTTGATAAATCTCTCACTGAGTGTATTGCTCATACAGTGCACCTTAAAAGCCCTTTTCTGACAAACCGGACATGTGCACTGACTTTGCCGAGCGTGGCATGGCTGCCTTGGCAACTGCACAGGGTCTGTCTCTCCGCACTAGAGTTGAAGATCGCGGGTTCCTGAAACTTATTTCAATGGGCACTGTCAGAATCAAAAACTTTTTATATGTTGTACATCTTGGCAAAACATTAACCTTTCTAATATACTTTATAAAAAAGTTGACCTCCTTTTTATAGAAATAATGGCTTTTTGTTAAATAAAACACTAGGGGTGCCCATACCATCCAGAATATAATCCTGTCCAGCTGCAGCATCATCTTTAACCCAGCTGGGACAAAGCCCAGAACATGAAGGGGAGACTAGCCCTCCTCTGTGCTCACTCCTGTTCTATCAGACTCCCGTCTGAACACAGAGATATGGGAGTTAAAGAGCAGCCTGGACAAAGAGACACAGCACAGCACACTCAGGGAGAAATATCTGGCCAGTCTAGCAGGAATCAGCTTCAGGCCCTTATTCTTTATTTACAAAAGCAAATCATGTAAAAGTAAAGTTTAAATGGGCACTCTTATTAAAACAAATTTTTGCTATTGCACTCCTTATGGTAAATAAAAAATATTTCTAATATACTTTGGTTTAAAAAAATGAAGTTTTCTATGTTTTATTTGTGCTTAAAAAAAGCTCAAGAGCACATTTTCCCCCATCTTATACACAGACTTAGGACCGAATCCTAAACACAGGAAGTGCAGCCTGGAGTGCTGAGGGTGTGTGTCCAGCCAACAGCATATGACAGTTAAGTGTGAGTGGAGCTATGATTGGATGAGGCTGGACACACCCCCCTCAGCACTCCAGGCTGCACTTCCTGTGCTTGGACCTTGGTCCAAAGTCTGTGTATGAGATGGGGGTAAATGTGCTCGAGCTTTTTTAAGCACAAATAAAACATAGAAAACTTCATTTTTTTTTTTAAACAAAGTATTTTAGAAATATTTTTTATTTACCATAAGGAGTGCAATAGCAAGAATTTATTTTAATGAGAGTTACCCTTTAATGACTTAGTGCAATCTATACTGCGACTCCTGCAAAAGCACAGGATGTTTCGCCCTGTCTCCTTCCAGAGAATATCATGAACATTCAGTGTGGACACCGATTACTGTAAGTACGTCCAACAAATTAATTTGTTGCTATTTCCAGCTTCTGGCCGGAGAATAGAGAGAACATGAATTATTTAAAACCTCAGATGTTTCCAGAAGTGGCAGAAATAACAGATGTTTTCTATGATGATGACGATGAGATCACAACATGAGATGACATCACTTGCGTTTCACCACAGACTATTCTCATGAGAAAAAATGATAAAATTAATTTACTGCTACTTAAAAATGTATTAGAGCCTTTTATGGCCAAGTAAATAACTTACAGCTTGCAGACAGTTCATTGGCCATTACAAGCTATGGACACCTTTGAAATGATTTTTATTTTTTTTTACATATGTTACTGGTTATACTAAATTAAAAATATTGGACTAGGTTTCAGTCTGCAGTCTTTATTCATTTTCAGATCCCTCTGAAATTCCGCTTCTAAATTTAGACTTTCTTATGTGGACACGTCAAAAATCATACCATACCTAATTGGGACATAGTGACATGGTGCACCGCACCACCACCTCTGACACGTGTTTTGACTCTTAGTCAGGAGTCCTAATATGTTGGAAGTTTGATATACGTTTTATCTTTGGTTTTCACTGTATTTTCAGGACTCTACAGGCTGCGTTGGGTGCTCTGCTTTCTCTCTACAAATGTACAAACTGCCTTTTGTATGTTTTTCTCTCTATCAGCAGCCTGTGAGGATAGCCTCCATATACGCTCTCCCTATTGTCCACACTCTTGCCTTCTGTGTACAACTCCCTTCCCCTTCCTGCTGCTATCTCTAAGGATGGGTTTCCAAATGTCCGGTGTTCGGCTCAGTGAACTCAGCCTAAAGTTGTTTTACCTACAGCGCCGGACAACGCACACATGTTAATAGGGCCCAATACAGAAAAGGAAGGGAGGGAGCAGATAGCCTGACTGGCAGATTATTCTAATCTCTGTTAATAAAAAGTGAGTAGAAAGCTTATTGATTTAGCATTAAGGAAACAAATGAATAATTATAAAAATATTTAGCGCAAAGGTGTCCATCATTTATTTTTATTTTCTTTATTGTAGTATTTTGAAGGTTGGGGCATAAAAACGTTCAGCCCATACCCCACACACCAGAAGCCAAGACACGGACTAGTGCGGACCACACTCCAGTAACATAGAAAAACAAGGTTATCCAGCCCGGATGCTCTTTAAAACAGAACGCTTCTTTATTCCAGACACATCAAATGGACATACAGGACCCGCATGTGGACAAAGGGACATGTTTCGGCTACTTCATAAAAACTTAGTCATATGGGTTTCCTGTATGCCCATTTGATGTGCCTTGAATAAAGTAGCATTCTGTTTTAAAGAGCATCCAGGCTGGACAACCTTATTTTTCTAATAAAACTACCGTATGTTGTGTATCGATGTATCACAAAAGCATGGGGATTCATAATAATACATGCCCTTTACCCAGTATGAGTGGCTTCAAACTCAACGGGGGTTGTAGCTGATTGTCCACAGTTATTGTAATCCTCCGCTTCGGGACCTCGCTATCACCTGGCAGCGCGGGGACAGGTATGCGAGGCTCCGATTGCAATGTGAGTTTGGCACTGTGTGCCTCTTACCGGCTATGCCGATCGTGGGCTGGACGCAGTTGTCCTAGCTGCGGCTGGCCAGCGGAGCAGAAAGAGTTCCTGATGGAGCGTGTTTCTCTAACCAGAGGCTCCTAGGGTAGAAGTCCTTCCGTGTGTCCACAGTGGGGGTGATGGTAGCCCTGCTAAGGACCTCACTCCACTAAGTTTATTTAAATAAATGCTATTTTAATTTGGAAACTCTCTCTCTTATTCTCTTTTCTTTTTTATTTATTTTATTACTCTTTGTATTTTTTCTTCTGTTCTTTCTCTTATGTCTCACCCCTAGCCTAGTAGGACTGTTACCCATTTTTTGTCTCCACTTTTTTGGCACATTGGGTTTTTTGTGCAACACATTATCCTCGCCTTGGGCAATCATGTTTTATGTTGAGCTCCCATTTAGCCACCAGTTAAAATACATCTAGTGTATTTCCAGAAGGAATAACAAAGGGCCAGCAGCATAATGCTCCAGAATTGCCATGTTATGGGGTATATACTAAAACTCAGTACTCTTGTTTGAATAATTAGATCTAATATTCCAATGTCTAATATTCATCTTTATTTGTATCCACAAAACTCGTAAAGTGCTGTGTAATTTGTTGATGCTATAAAGATATGAGTATTATTTTTAATAAACATGTCAGGAAAACTGACAAATACGCTTTTACTTTAGATTATACCTTTATTTGCCTTGTACCTTACTTGATATTTTTTTGCTTTTGAATCTAAAGTTTAAAATGCAAAAACAAAAAATGCACGGAGCTATAAATATGTAGCAGCTTCCTGGGGAGGGGGTATAAACACAGCATTTATTTGTGGAAAGCTTTATAGTACAGTACATCACTGAGATATAAGATACTGGTCCAGGACAAGCTATTCCAGAAGCACGGGCTGGCAGAAATTGCGGCTTTTTGGATTTGCCACTGAGCAATATAAACAGAGATGCCCGTTTTACAGTCCCCCGTAAAAAGGAAAATAGAGTAATGGACACATTCTTCAATGAACCACAACAGACTATTTTCTATTGACCTCCTTGATCCCTAACCTCTACCCCCATTTCCAGATATAACACAATAAAACTATTATAAGGGTGGAAGCACACATGCAGTTTTGATGCAGTTTTTAAAAAGAACATGTCAGGTAGCTCCGGTGGCTTCTCACATTGGCCTGAGGACCTGACAGGGGAACCCTGATGCTGGTTACCTCTGCTCCACAGAATGCTATATAGAGCAGAAAAGAAACTTTAGATCAGACAAGCCCAACAGCTTCTAGCTCCGCTCATCGTGCCCCTATCCTGCTCAGACTGGCTTTATTGACAGCTTTAGTGAAGGGAGAATCCTGGTTTAAAGGGTCATCCAGCCAAACAATACCTCTGTAACTCCAAAAGAAAATGCATGGAGCTGTCTGCCACTACATGTAGCTTGGAGAGTCGGGTTCCCTATTCTAGAAATTGCAGGGGGTCCCAGCCGTTGAATCCGCCCCCCCTTAAACGTTAATTCTTTAAGCGGACTTACTTTTTGAAGGTGGAATTCTACTGCAGTGATTCAGCAGTCTGAACAGCGTGGCAAAATCCCAGTGAGTCTGCCGCCGGCAGAATGTCTGCTGCGTGACTGAGGCCTGAGGGTACGTTCACACGGGAGCACATTCGCAGCATATTTGACGTTGCAGATGCACTGCCAACACACACACAGTTAAGGCATAGTGAGCTCCCTTCTGCAGCTCTGTGTGTCCACTCAAATCTGTGGATTTCCTGACGGCAGTCACATGCGGACAGACAAAGCTATGGCAGCAGCAGCAGGGAGTTTGCTCTGTGTGCTGGCAGCGCATCTGCAGCATCAAATACGCTGCAGATGCGCTCTTGTGTGAACGTACCCTGAAGCAGTTTTCTGAGCCAAAGTCAGAAGGAAGTCCAGCAGGACAGAGAAGCACAAATCCTCCCTTTATATTTCTTAGTCAATTTAAACACATTTCTAGTTTGCACAAAAGATGCTCATTTACAAATTTTCTTAGTAGGCTAAGTAGAGGAGGGTCTCTAAATATCCTGAGCAGAGAACAGTTAGGCTAGGTTCAGAGAGTCTGAGTGCAGCCAGCACAGAATAAATCGGTGCTAGGACCGTGCGGACATTTCAGTCCCCAATAGACCGCAATGTGTTCTGCGAGTATTTCCGCCTGAAAAATGAGCAATGCCATTCTTCAGGCGGAAATTTGAAAGCGAACTTTTCATTCACAAATTCCGCTTCAAAACATTCTGAAGTGTGACTTGATGAACGGAAAACCCATTCACTAGCAGGTATATTTTAGTAAGCAGAATTTCTGCCTGTAATTTCAAAGTGGAATTGCAGCCAGAAATTCTGTGCCTTAAAGGGGTACTTTTTTAAAATCAACTGGTGCCAGAAAGTTAATCAGATTTGTAAATTACTTCTATTAAAAAATCTTTACCCTTCCATTACTTTTTAGCAGCTGTATACTACAGAGGAAATTCTTTTCTTTTTGAATTTCTTTTTTTGTCTTGTCCAGAGAGCTGACACCTGATGCCTGTATCAGGAACTGTCCAGAGCAGGAGAAAATCCCCATAGCAAACCTATGCTGCTCTGGACAAGACAAAAAAGAAATTCAAAAAGAAAAGAATGTCTACTGTAGAATACAGCTGCTTAAAAGTACTGGAAAGGTAAAGATTTTTTAATAGACGTAATTTACAAATCTGTTTAACTTTCTGGCACCAGTTGAAAAAATGTTTTCCACCGGAGTACCCCTTTGAAGAAGTCATTTCCTCTGGAGGACCTAAGATGCCCATGAACAACACACTGATTTCAATATGAACTTGTAATGCTTCGTATCCCCTGGGGTGGTGCTGGAGGGAAATTAAACATCTATTGCTCAGTTATTTCACAGATTGCAGCTGATTACTGGGAGTCCCAGCATCAAGACGCTATGATAAACGTTGTACCCTTGTAACAAAAATAGATCTTTTAAAGGTGTCAAAACCTGCGTAGGAGAAGAGTGACACAGTTGCCCATAGCAACCAATCAGATCACTCATTTTTTAAAAGGCCTCTGAAAAATAAAAGAAGAAATCTGATTGGTTGCTATGGGCAACTGCACCACTCTTCCCCCTACACAGGTTTTGATAAATCTCCACCACGGTCTATAATTCTTGTGACAAAACTGAAATACATGTTTAAAGCACATAGATATCACATAGGTCATATTTTAGTTTAAGCAACTGTCTAGACTTGTCCAAAATATGGAGAATATCTGTTATTGTCTGCAGTTTTCCCTCCTCCAAATAAAAGTCATTTCATAGTCCATCTAAAGTTACTTTACAAGAAACAAAATATTCACCTTTGAACGATACCAATCATTAAGTTATGTCATAAAATATAATTACTGACAGGTCAGGACACAACATAGGTAAAACCAAAAAGAGCTGGAGCTGCACTTCCAAAAACAACATCGGCGAACCAGGAAAAATGTAAGAGAGTAAAAAACCTTGTTACCTGAATATATAACCTGTGCAATGCTGTGAATATGTTGATGCTTATGACTATCACGGAAAGAGAACAAAAACCGGAGCGCTCACCGTTTGGAAGATAGATAAGGCACAGGATACTAAGTCCATGGACCGGTTCGGTCTCAAGCAGGGAGGCAGCAGCTGGATACGGGGGAGTATCAGACATCGGGCCACGGACCGTATCACGCCCCTAGGTGCTTCGTCAGGCCGCTTGAGCGGCCTGACGAAGCGCATAGGGGCGTGATACGGTGCATGGCCGGACGTCTAATACTCCCCCGTATCCAGCTGTCGCCTCCCTGCTTGAGACCAAACTGGTCCATGGACTTAGTATCCTGTGCCTGATCTATCTTCCAAACGGTGAGCGCTCCGGTTTTTGTTCTCTTTCCGTGATAGTCAGTTGTATTGCTTTAGCGTGTAGCGCCTCCTGATTGTGTTTCCCTACACACCTGAACCGCTTACCTGTGCAGTTCTGCAGTAGATACACGGGGTTGGGTTAGTGCCGTCTTTTTCGGCTTTATTCGTCTTCGGTGTTGCATACATGTTGATGCTTATGTTCTCTGTCTTCACATCCTCAATTCTATCACTAAGGCTCCATGCATACCAGGAGGAGGATTCCTGGATAAGAGGGGTTTGCTACTTTACAATGTTTTATTACTAATATACAGGGGTCTTCTGTTTACAATCCTTATATCTTGGCCAGAGTGGAGAATAGCTACATAAAGCATTTCTCTCTGGATGACTTGTCCAGTACAGCATTGCCCAGATGTGTATGGAAATCGTCTAATACTGAAAGTGTCTGTAGCAAACTTGGCGTCTCAGTAGAAAATGGGACACAAGTAGACCAACAACCCCATCACTTGGATCTCAGTGGACTTTAAGAAGGAGATCCGTCAGTATCCAGAAGTGCAGACTCTTCAAATGTTTTCTCAGTGATAAAGAACATACATGAAATCGAAATAATGCACTAGTCCACTCAAGCATTTAAATATTCTGCACTTCTGGATACTGACAGACCTCCTGAATGTCACAGGAAAATGTCAAAAGTTGTTAATGGTCATTGTCTCGGTGCTGAGACCCCCACCAGCAACTATGTGCTTTACTTTTCCGCTCACTGCTATCTCCATCCAGTTTGAATAGACAGGCTCCGTAGACTTATATTGGAGCCCATCTAGTGCAACTGGATGGAGATCACAGATTTTATTTTAATTTTTTTTTTTATGGCAGGGACACTTGGACACATACTGCTAGGTTTCTCAACAGATTAAAGAGGTCTTACTACAGGGACAATATGTGGTCATGTGGGCCCTCTTGGCACTACTTACTACCTGATAGGGCTGAAATGATGATGACTTCCACCTGCTTCCGCAAGAAGCGAATGCTCACATGCATTTAATTGCATGCAAAGCCAGAAATCTTTGCGCCCACTAACTCCTGTGCACTCCCCATCACACCTTGGGCATATTCCTGAACAGTTACACCCATATCCATAATGCACCATGACTACATATATGGGGAGAAATTCCAGGCAAGTCTTCTGAGGAACCTACAGCAAAGAGGGGGAAGATAGTGTAGATAGAGAGGTGGGAATTATAAATGTACCTGGGGGTGGAGCGGAGGGAGGGGTTAGAATAGTTAATAGGATTAGGCTTCATAGGAAAATAAAACTTACACCCTTGAATCCCATTAACCCCAATAACATAAAGGATGGAAATGTAAAGTGTATGTTCACAAATGCCAGAAGCCTAGCAAATAAAATGGGGGAGCTTGAGGCCTTGATACTGGAGGAACATATTGATATAGTTGGGGTCACTGAGACATGGCTGGACTCCTCGCATGACTGGGCTATCAATCTGCAGGGGTTTACATTGTTTCGCAAGGATAGAATGAACAGAAAAGGTGGTGGCGTCTGTCTGTATGTAAGAAGTGGTATGAAAGTCAGTGTGAACGATGCCATAGTGTGTGATGATTCTGAGGATGTGGAATCATTGTGGGTAGAATTACAAAAGGAGGGAAATACTGAAAAAATAGTATTTGGTGTAATCTACAGACCCCCTAATATCACTGAAGAGATAGAAGGTCGGCTTCATAAACAAATAGAGAGGGCCGCCCGGGCAGGTACAGTGGTAATAATGGGAGATTTTAACTATCCAGATATAGATTGGGGTCCGGGGTTGGCTAAAACTACAAAGGGGCGACAATTCCTAAATTTATTGCAGGATAATTTTATGGGCCAGTTTGTGGAGGACCCAACAAGAAGTGATGCCTTGTTGGATCTGATCATTTCCAACAACGCAGAGCTGGTTGGTAATGTAACTGTGCGGGAAAACCTTGGTAATAGCGACCACAATATAGTTACTTTTGACTTAAAATGTAGAAAACAAAGACAGGCGGGGAAGGCAAAAACATATAACTTTAAAAAGGCAAATTTCCCTGGGCTGAGGGCTGCACTACAGGACATAGACTGGGGGGAGGTGTTGTCAAATACTGATACAGAAGGTAAATGGGACATCTTTAAATCAACTCTAAATAACTATACAGCTAAATATATACCAAAGGGGAACAAATATAAACGATTAAAACTAAATCCTACACGGCTGACACATGATGTTAAAAGAGCAATAAACAACAAAAAAATAGCCTTCAAAAAATACAAATCTGATGGGTCAGCTATAACATTTAAACAGTACAAGGAGCTTAATAAAATCTGTAAAAATGTAATAAAAACAGCAAAAATTCAAAATGAGAGACAGGTGGCCAAAGAAAGCAAAACTAATCCTAAATATTTTTTTAGATATATAAATGCAAAAAAACCAAGGACAGAGCATGTAGGACCCCTTAATAATGATAATGGGGAGGTTGTCACGGGCGATCAAGAGAAGGCGGAGCTACTGAATGGGTTCTTTAGTTCTGTATACACTATGGAAGAAGGAGCTGACATTGGCCAGGTCAGTGCTGGTAACACATCATGTAATGTACTGAACTGGCTTAATGTAGAGATGGTACAAGGTAAGTTAAGTGATATAAATGTAAGCAAATCCCCAGGACCGGATGGACTACACCCAAGAGTTCTTAGAGAGGTAAGTTCAGTAATATCTGTACCCCTGTTCATGATATTTAGAGATTCTCTGGTGTCTGGTATTGTGCCAAGGGACTGGCGCAAGGCGAATGTGGTGCCAATCTTCAAAAAGGGCTCTAGGTCTTCCCCAGGAAACTATAGACCGGTAAGTTTAACGTGCATTGTGGGTAAATTGTTTGAAGGACTTATAAGGGATTACATACAGGAATACATAGGGGATAATTGTATTATAAGTGATAGCCAGCATGGGTTTACTAAGGATAGAAGTTGTCAAACCAATCTAATTTGCTTTTATGAAGAGGTGAGTAGAAGCCTTGACAGAGGAATGGCTGTGGATATAGTGTTTCTGGATTTTGCTAAAGCATTTGATACTGTCCCTCATAGACGTCTGACAGGTAAGTTAAGGTCTTTGGGTTTGGAAATTTTAGTTTGTAACTGGATTGAACACTGGCTCATGGATCGTACCCAGAGAGTGGTGGTCAATGATTCGTACTCTGATTGGTCCCTGGTTATTAGTGGTGTACCCCAAGGTTCAGTACTGGGACCGCTGTTGTTTAATTTATTTATCAATGATATAGAGGATGGTATTAACAGCTCTGTTTCTATCTTTGCAGATGACACCAAGCTTTGTAGCACAGTACAGTCTATAGAGGATGTGCATAAGTTACAAGATGACTTGGATAGACTAAGTGTCTGGGCATCCACTTGGCAAATGAGGTTCAATGTGGATAAATGTAAAGTTATGCATCTGGGTACTAATAACCTGCATGCATCGTATGTCTTAGGGGGGATTAAACTGGCAGAGTCACTGGTAGAGAAGGATCTGGGTGTACTTGTAGATCACAGACTACAGAATAGCATGCAATGTCAGGCTGCTGCTTCCAAAGCCGGCAGGATATTGTCATGTATCAAAAGAGGCATGGACTCAAGGGACAGGGACATAATACTCCCCCTTTATAAAGCATTGGTACGGCCTCACCTGGAATATGCTGTTCAGTTTTGGTCACCTGTCCATAAAAGGGACACTGCGGAGTTGGAAAGGGTGCAGAGACGCGCGACTAAACTAATATGGGGCATGGAACATCTTAGCTATGAGGAGCGATTAAAGGAGTTACAATTGTTTAGTCTTGAGAAGAGACGTTTAAGGGGGGATATGATAAACGTATATAAGTATATTAATGGCCTATACAAAAAATATGGAGAAAAACTGTTCCAGGTTAAACCCCCCCAAAGGACGAGGGGGCACTCCCTCCGTCTGGAGAAGAAAAAGTTTAGTCTCAAGGGGCGACACGCCTTCTTTACCGTGAGGACTGTGAATTTATGGAACGGTCTACCTCAGGAACTGGTCACAGCAGGAACAATTAACAGCTTTAAAACAGGATTAGATACATTCCTGGAACAAAATAAGATTAATGCTTATGAAGAAATATAAAATCTCATCCCTTCCCCAATATCGCGCCACACCCCTACCCCTTAATTCCCTGGTTGAACTTGATGGACATATGTCTTTTTTCGACCGTACTAACTATGTAACTATGTAACTATGTACCCAGTGAGGCCAATAATTTTAATGGGCCGAACAGTCTTATTCTTGAAGGGACATTCCGCACCTAGACATCTTATCCCCTATCCAAAGGATAGGGAATAAGATGTCTGATCGCGGGGGTTTGGCTATCTTGGCTTCAGCACACCAGACATCCGATGCATGGAGCAAACTTTACTCCGTGCCAGATGACTGGCGATGCGGGGCGGAGGCTCGTGACGTCACGGCCACGCTCTGCTCGTGGCGTCACTGCCATGCCCCCTCAATGCAAGTCTATAGGAGGGGGCGTGACGGACATAACACCCCCTCCCATAGACAAGCATTGAGAGGGCATGACATCAGGAACAGGGCACGGCCGTGACGTCACGAGCCTCCGGCACTTCACCCGACGCTCTAAACGAATGTCGGGTGCAGTGGGGAGATCACAGGGATCAGACATCTTATCCTCTATCCTTTGAATAGGGAATAAGATATCTAGGGGCGGAGTACCCCTTTAACTATATTCAGTCCATTTCCGAACTTATACTTTCAGTTGTAGAACTCAAAAGCACAGCAGACCACATGTTTGAGTCCATCACAGACAAGTACACATCCCAGGAAACTTCAGCAAGCTTTTTTGAAATGCTGTCGTTGTATACCTGCAATGTGTTGCCAAAATGTGGTGTGAACTCTTCCTTAATTGTCAATACTGCAATCAGTCTGAAATTGTATAGCATCTACACTAGAATAGATGGTATCTGCATCTCAAATTGAAGCTGTAGAGATCCTTCCAAGAAAACAAATTCCTCACTAAACCTATAATGTTTCTCACTAAACCTATAATGTTTGCAGGAGGAGGATCAAATACAATAAATCAATCATCCTAAATTTGTTCCCAGTTATCTGGGATACAAAACTGAAAACATAAAGCAGATCTCATCTATTACAAACACAGATGTGATGCTGCGTCTGATGTGCCACCTATGAATGAAGTTTAGGAAGAAGGCTCTCATCTGTGTGGTTTGATGTGGTTCAGATGAGCTGTTTTCTATAACTGCGGGCTATAGGTAACAACATAACTCCACTTTCAAAAGAGGAATTACTGCAGAGCCCTGAGTGCAGGTGCCGAGTCTCCTAAACAAAGACGAGTCCCCGGCTTTAATCTTCTTCAGTGCTTAGATAATACAAAACAAGTCAAACATCTTCTAAGCCCTGTGACCAAAAAGGTGATCGCCATAGGCACTGTATGGCTGCCCTGCTTGTGCCTCCATACACCTCTGTGTATGGGAAAATGCACTAGGAAGCTCATAAAAATGAAAATATAGCTGTGGGGCTCAGTTCACATAGCGCCAGAGGTGTACATTACTGGATGCTGCTGTATTGATTTGCATTGTCAACTACATCGTTTTATACAGTATAAAATAAAATGCAATGTTCCATACATTTGCAATGTTAACATTGCCTAATAGAGTATATATAGCATTTTATGGGGGCCCTACTGTGCCTCCATAAGAGAGACTTTTTGCACTGCTGTATTCCAGTCTCTTGTATGAGGGGGTAAGCTACCTATAGGTGGCATTAGCTAACAGTTTTTTTTTTGTTTTTTTTACTGGAGGAAAGCTGAATACTTTTTTTCCCAGGGCAAATTGCTTGTAAGACTCCACACGCCATCTGGATCTCAACCAGCAGAACCAGTATCTCCCCATACACACACACAATGGGGCCAATTTCACTGGATCAGAATATCAGTATGAAATTTAGGATTAAGGAAACTGGATAAACTCACATAAATTCAGAAAGAACTTGCACTTTTTACAAAAATAAATATTGGACACTTTTTAACTTTTGAGTAAAAATACCTCCATAATATAGTACATATTGTGATATACTTTACTATATGAACTGTCGGGACTTAGCAGTGTGCTGCCATACAGATTCACATAGCAGAGCCCAATACCCATAATAAACCTTCACCACCACAGCTGATTTTTTCCCAAAAATCCAGCTCCACTTTTGTGCCAAAAAACCTGAGGACTGGTGGGCTTCTTGGTTATTTTTTAAAGAAATTAGCTCCATGGTAACCCTTCTAAAATAATCACTGTGTTCAATTTACCAAAACATCACATACCGTACATTCAGTCAAGGTTCCTTGGAAAGGCTGTATAATATGTACTGACGGTTCAGCTTGTAATCTATTTGTGACCGATCATTTTGAGAATTTTCTGGAAATGATCACATTTGTACAAAACTCTTTACAACAATATTTATGTCTATAGCAGTTCTTGTTGTTTCCTTTTTGATGATTCTCATGAACGCACAGTACACGAAGAACCATGGTTAGTGCTGGCACATGCCAATGAATCCTGTCTCACTACTAAATAGAGGAGGCATGGAAAGATTTATTCGCTGGCATCCACCGCAGCATGAAGCCTCAGTTTTTTTTATGCCTGGTTTAAAAATATGAAACGAAAACCTTTGATCATAGATCTTTGATCGAGAGCATGCAACCTATTCTGTAGAAACCCGGCGTTCCTCAGAAAACTGTTAAAGAGTTCCTGGCGAACAACAAGCATGGGAATAGCTGTAGCAATTGCTGACCTTCTCATGGTATAAAGATGGGGAATTATTATCGTACTATAAAATCGGATTTAGAATCCTTGTCCAATACAAATACTGTATAAAGGACTTGAAAAAGTTTTTATTTTCTAATTAACTGGGCGCAGATATAATCAATATAGTGTACAGTAATATTGTAATATTGTGAAATAATTAAAATAGTCTACTAACCCGCCCTGATCCATCTCTAGACACATGGATAGGAAATGTTGATCAATGGGGCCAAGCACCATTGGAATGGTGGCAAATTGGGACAGATTAGTACATTTCTTTTATTGAGCTCATTTAACTGGAAACACAATTCCCCAGACAATCTCTATGGTAGCTCTAAGATTGTAAAAGTCAACGCTTACATATATATGATCCCCACCAGGGCCGCTGTCAGGGAAGTACAGACAGTACCCAAGGGGCCCGGGCCCCTGCTTCACAACCCCCCACCCTGCAGCAGCCCCTGCACTGAAGCAGAAGACCACTTTTATCCCAGTGTCTCCACTATCACAGTATAAACATGATCCCGTAACTCCATCATAAAAGTACATTTAACTAAAGGGCTCTTGTTTTCCTTGTCCTGTGTTTTTAAAATATGTTTCCATAGACAATGAGATAGATAGCAGGCAGAATTGGGGGTGGGCCACGGGGGAAGCCCAGACCTTGAGGTGTGTAAGGGGCCACAAAATTTCTGACAGCAGCCCTGATGATCACTGGTGTCTGACTCCCAGGTTCTCAATGAATAAAGGCAAGATAAAAAGAAAAAGAGACACGCGCCCCTAGTGTGATACTTCAAAAGACTTGGGGTAAGGGAAGGGGTTGGTATTCCACTTACCAGATGGTGTTGCGCTATGGGCACAACACCTAGATGAGCTCGAGTGATGATAGAGTGTGCTGGATGCAGCCTGGATCCTCCGGTATCAGCGTGGCTGGCCGGCTTGCAGAGATATCAGGAACAGGAACGGGAAAAAAAAGATCCTCAATAGGCGCAATGGACAGCAGTGAAGAAGAGTTCAATGGTCATCCATCATTGATATAAAGGTATTTATTAAGCACACAGTAGCAACGCGTTTCTTGCCCGGATCGGGCACTTCCTCAGGCAAATGCACATTTGCCTGAGGAAGTGCCCGATCCGGGCAAGAAACGCGTTGCTACTGTGTGCTTAATAAATACCTTTATATCAATGATGGATGACCATTGAACTCTTCTTCACTGCTGTCCATTGCGCCTATTGAGGATCTTTTTTTTCCCGTTCCTGTTCCTGATATCTCAATGAATAAAGGGGATGTGGTGGTTAAGCAGGGACACCAAATCCCCTTCATTGTTCATGAAGCACAATGCCATGCATTTGGTAGTGGCTGTGCCTGGTACTACAGCTTGGTTAAAATACCCTTTGTAAATTGTGTCTTGAGTTTCTGTCTGGGTCTTGACAGCAAGAATAGCGTTGTGCTATTTCTGTAGTCAAAATAACGGAACCCTAACGTACCCGGTTAAAGAACAAGGGAGTGTCATAAATGATCTGTATGAAAACCGATCCATCACAGCCCATCACTGCCATTATATATGGAAACCACAATACCAGTGTGAAAAGATCATTTGGATTTAACATTGTCTTTAGCTCAGGGTACCCCAAAAGCAGACCACAACAGCAGTGGCCAAACGGTGTTGCTCCAACTGTTGTGAAACTATAACTTTCAGAAAACTCAGGTGATGTTGAGAGCTGTAGTACTCCAGCTGTTGCACAACTATGATTCTCTGTTGCACATCTATGATTCTCTGCCAAGACAGATGTTGATACTTGTAATATTACAGATGTAGAACCACAAGTTCTAGACTACAGCGCTCTAGTTTTGCAGAATTTACACCCAACTTATCATTCAGAGAAGCAAGCTAGGGCTTTTTCAGGTTAAAGCCCCTGTTAGGCACACAAAGGGGTTAAACAAGTACATCTGGAGCAGATTACATTATTCTCCGGTTGCCTTTTCCTTATGACACTGGCACAGTATGCAGGTTTACAGCATTGAGCTGCAGATTAGAATCCTTTATACTGGTAATCTGGCTCCATGCTGTTCAGATATTGTAAATAATTGTCCTGACACAAGATGCTAAATATGGCAATGTTTCTTGCAAGCCTGTCTGCAGATTACGGGCACACAACAGAAGGATGTATACTTTGTAAATTAATTTTGCAGCTTCCGCCACAGCAGACAGAGCTATTTTTTGCTAGGATTGAGAGATAAATTAGGATTTCCTTAAATGGAGCGTGGAGCAGGAAATTCCCAATAAATTATGGAGGGATAAATTATTGGATTGTTTACCAACGGCAATGAAATGTCTTCTATTTTATTTCTGCAAAACTGTAATGACATTTTCAAGAAAGCGCTTACCCACTGAGAAGTAATTGTTGTTTTGTGTGGTCTGGATTTAAAGAGAAATCCCGCCAGAACTGAGCATCTAGTTTATCAAGACACCAGTTTTTGGCATATACAAGTTTATATTCACGGTTGGTGACCCAGAAATCTGATTTATCATCATCTAACTATATAATTGTTACAATTACAACACCAATGCATACATTATCCCAGGGTCTCATTAGGTCGGTATCTTCTTCATCACAGTATACCCTAATGTCTCCATCATCACAGCATGCACATTATTTTGAAAGCCTCTATACGAGTATCCCTCAGGAGAGGAGTGTAGCAACCATTCGTGAACTTTTACAGGATTCAGATAAATCATCAAGCTATATAGAGTTCATATGTGAGTCCGTCCACTTTATCCTAACCTGCAACACCTTCAAATTCGGCGAAAAGTGGTTTAAACAAGTAGGCGGCGTTGCCATGGGTACGCCCATGGCTTGCACCTTGGTGAATATTTATGTCGCAATGTTCGAAAAGAAGTATGTATTTTCAAGTTCAAACCATTTTTGGAATTACGTTGCAGGTTACCATTGATTTGTCGATGATATTTTCATCGTGTGGACGGGGACTGAGTCAGAATTCAGTGAATTTGTAGCAGAACTAAATGGTTGCAATGATATGAATCTTTCTTTCACTTCTAAGGTGGGACAAGGAGAACTAGAATTTCTTGACATGCTCGTGGTGGTAGAGGAAGGTAGCATTGTTACCAAGGGTTACCGTAAACCCACAGCGTGCAATGCACTGCTGCATTTTGATAGTTACCACCCCAAGCACGTCAAGAAAGCTGTCCCTTATGGACAGTTCTTGCACCTAAGGTGCGTAAATAGTAGGGACGAGGATTTCTTGAAACAGGCGAATGACTTGATGGGTCGCCTGATGAGTAGAGGGTACCCAAAAAATCTTTTGGAAAAAGCATTGGATAGAGCAAAATGTCAAGATAGAAAAATGCTGCTTAATGGTGAAAATAGGAGAAAAAATAAGAACAGAAAACCCCTAAAACGTGGAGGCAATAGGGGGGTAACTAGACAAAGCGCAGAGACAGAGGGCAGGACAGAAATCGCATCATCTGTTATCACGGAACAGGGCTTTAGGAAGGTAGATAGTCCACGTTTTACGTTTTCTTTTTCATTTAGCCCCATGGCAGAAAGAATAAAAAAAGCCATAAGTGACAACTGGTTTCTGGTTCGCGGATCTTGCAGAATGTACGAGCCAGAAACCTATTGTGGCTTTTAAAAAGTGTAAAAACATAAAAGATATACTAGTGAAGACAGCATGTGCAGAAGAACCAGCAATGTTGTCTATGCAATTTTTTGCACATGCAAACGATTTTATATAGGTTGCACCACTAGACCTATGAACGTGCGTTTTAGGGAACACGTTAGGTCACTAGTTACAAAAAAAGGGTGCCCTAGGTTAATTTTGCATGTGGAGGATGTGCATGGAGGGAACATGAAAGTGTTAAAATTTGTTGGCATAGAAAAGATTTTTTCAATCCCAGGAACAGATAGTAAAAAACGCTTATTACAAACTGAAACGAGATGGATCATTCCGACCTCTGCAGAGGGAAATCTTGGTCTGAATGAGCGTCTCGACATGAGCGTTTTTTCCTGATAGGTGTATGACAGAATGAAGACCTTACTAGTAAAACATTCATCCGTTTAGCAGGTCGTCATATGGTTTTATTTAACTTTGTATCTAAATGAGATTTAACGATATAACTACCAATGTTGGTTTTAAAGAAGTGTTTGTATTTTGCATTTTGTATTTTTGTACTTTTGTATAATATGTTTGCAACACCCTTTTCCCGATGACGTGGGGATGCAGGAAGTATTTACCTGACCCCAGTTCACCTGGAGGGGCGTGACCTGAAGAAGTGCCGGGAGCGGCACGAAATAGCTATCGTCCCCTGACGCCCCGCTATGCATTGATTTTACCTGCACTGTGAAAATAAAGAAGCCTGTACCTGATCACCTAAACGTGAGTGCCCCCCGCATTGTCTTCTTTCTGGTTTATGAATGGAATTTGTTTCCTCTGGCGGGTTGTGCACCAAGGTGCGACGGAGAGAGGGCTACGAACTATAGCCTCACTGCTGTGACCGGTATACCTGATTGCAAATCAGAAGTGCACATCCACACCATACCAGTGCCAGCCGTCTGCTGTTCTACTGTCAAGTTTGAACACATAATTTTAGTGTTGGCACCATCAGTGTACACATATCCCATAGTGTCCATCAAAGTATAAACATTACCCCACCTCTCCTATCACAGCGTACACATTACCCCAATATCTCCACCATCTCCGCGTACACATTTCCTGGTGTATTCACCATCAAACTATAAACATTACTCTTGTATTGCCACCATCAAAGTATAGATATCACCCCAGTGTCTCCGCTATCAACTATCACAATATAAACATACCCCTGTAACTCCACCATAAAAGTATAAACATTACAGCAGTGTCCCATCATCAAAGTATACACATTACCCCAGTATCTCCACCAACAAAGTATAAACATTACCCCAGTGTATCCACAATCACAGTGCACACATTACCCCAATGTCTCCACCCTCACAGTGTGTACACATACCCCAGTGTCTCCACCATTTAAGTAAAAAAATGTTGTTGGGACAGTGCTACAGCTGATAGTTCATTCATTCGAGGGGGGGGGGGAGGAACTCTACCAGTATTGCGGTATAGGGAAAAATTCATATCGTACAGAAAAAACACACCGGTATTCGCTATGAACCGGTATACCGCCAAGCACTACCCCAACATAGTATATACTTTTCTTCAGTGCTGCAGATATCACAATGTATACATTAATCTAATGTCTCCACTGTTACATTAAGTCCATTACCCAATGCTTCCACCATTAGTGTATGCATTAAGTGTCTCCACCATTACAGTGTATACCCCAAAATCTCAGCCACTTCGTATTCTTATAACTCAATACTGATCATTTCTGAGGTTTTTCTCTACACAATGGGGGAGATTTATCAAAGCCTGTCTAGAGGAAAAGTTGCTAAGTTGCCCATAGCAACCAACCACTTTTCCTCTGGGGCAGATTTATCAAAACCTGTCTAATGTATTTAAGACATTTTATGTACATGAAACGAGTACCTCTTGTCCACCTTACCGCAGCCAATATAAACTCCAGGTGTATAAAAGCTCTGTACACCATTGTGGTCTGCACATCACGTTAAAGCCACACAACAGGGTAATATGTGTCGTTGCTTCCGGAGAGTCAGCCTTTGTATAATCTAACAGCATCAGTATTTCCTGACATTTATAAGCCTGTGACTATGATTCATCCTGCAGATGCGGTATCGAATGGCTAATGCTCTCCTGTAGGACATGCCATGCTGGCTCGTGACAACTTCACCGTACTGCAACCTAGAGAAGGCTGGAAAGTTGAGATGCTTTTAAGTGCTAGCTATTCCTTGAGGCAAAGGCTGAATATTATGAGATAAGTAGCAATGTATCCTGATTAATATATCATAAGATTATTCTTCTACAAATCCTCTTCTAATTCTATGGTAGTCAGCTGTCCAAAAAGGATTAGCTTAATATGAAAAACAGAAACTGCACTTGAAAGTCTGCCCATGAGCCCAGGCCAACGGGGGGAGATTGTTTAATAGGAACTTCACGCATCTTCAGCATTGGTCTACAGTAGAGAAATTGTATAATGCACCATCTGCAGAGGAGCGGACCAATCTTCTTTCTATTTTTTTTTGTTTCATTGATGCCAAGATGTACTCCGACTGTTCATGGTACCCAAAACACCCTGCAGCACTTGTATCATTATGGTCCTAATGACATTCTACAAAAAGAAATGTTTAATTCGATGCACATCTCGCCAAATTTAGCATAATGGTGCCTGTTGCATAATACATTAGAGGTAACTCAAGGCAACAGTATACATACTATAGAGTCAGACTATGCATCCCTATCCAGATTGGTCTTATCCCTATTCTAATGGGTGGTGAAAACCTGCAGGGATGTGGGGTTCATATGTGCAGCAATGTCAGATTAAAAAAAAAAAAAACACTGACATTATGAAACTTCATGGTCATCATATATGCTAATATTCTGCGCCATGTATTAATTCTTATTCATAATATCCGCACCATACTACAAGCACATGTGTATAAGATCTTGCAATCAACTTGCCTACTACTGTAATGCGGTGCAGATTTTACCAATCTGCAGCATTTCCATTGTTTGTGGGTTGGATCACATGTGGATCGGACATACCGATTTTCTGAACATTTGCGATATTTACAGTAGCAGAATGATGGATGGGATTTCAAAAATCAAAACCACATGCTACAGCAAAAAAATCTACAGTGAAAACTGACCTATGATGCGGATTTTATATCTGCGGTATGCAAAATGTTACGTGTGATCTGTTGTGGATTTATTGTGGCTTTCAATAAGAAAGTCTAAATCTGTAATGAATCTGCAAGTCCTGCATAATCCGCAACTGCAGATCTAAAATACATATTTTTTATTTTATATTTTTTAATTCGTCGCCAAATCCATGATTCAGTGTGGATTTGCTGCTGCAGA
Organism: Hyla sarda; assembly: GCF_029499605.1. NCBI lineage: Eukaryota > Metazoa > Chordata > Amphibia > Anura > Hylidae > Hyla > Hyla sarda. The sequence continues at coordinate 46,908,162 of NC_079199.1, read as the reverse complement.
AAAGTCTGTGACCATGCCATTATATAGCATTGACAGTTTCGCAGTTTGCAACAACTCACGTCAGTGTTTCTATCCTCGACTAAGTTATGATGACTAAAACTATAACTAAAATACATTGAAATTTAAGTCGATTGACTAAAACTAGACTAAAATGTAAGGTAGAGAAAATTTGGGAATAGATCCCACCAAAACTATTCTTTTTGTCTGTATTCAGTGTTTGAAACCTTAACATCATAAGTAATGGGACATGGAACATCTTAGCTATGAGGAGCGATTAAAGGAGTTACAATTGTTTAGTCTTGAGAAGAGACGTTTAAGGGGGGATATGATAAACGTATATAAGTATATTAATGGCCCATACAAAAAATATGGAGAAAAACTGTTCCAGGTTAAACCCCCCGAAAGGACGAGGGGGCACTCCCTCCGTCTGGAGAAGAAAAAGTTTAGTCTCAAGGGGCGACACGCCTTCTTTACCGTGAGGACTGTGAATTTATGGAACGGTCTACCTCAGGAACTGGTCACAGCTGGAACAATTTACAGCTTTAAAACAGGATTAGATACATTCCTGGAACAAAATAACATTAATGCTTATGAAGAAATATAAAATCTCATCCCTTCCCAATATCGCGCCACACCCCTACCCCTTAATTCCCTGGTTGAACTTGATGGACATATGTCTTTTTTCGACCGTACTAACTACTATAAGTTAATAGCTACTGTATTTACCTGTCAGTTAATAAAAACTTTTGACATGTCAAAACTTTTTATCGTTTGGGGTCTGAAGGGGGGGGGGGGGAGGGGGCTCTGCTGCCTCATGCTCCTCTCCCCACTACACCTGGTTGGCCCAATAGACTTACAATTTAAGGCTGTCTAGGTCACGTGACAAAGACCTGTGAGAGAATGCGCTGGGAGCTGACTTTTCCTGACTCATTCCCGTGATCAGTCGGGGTCTGAACACTTAAGATCCTGAGTAATTAAGAATTTGAAATACACCACCTTATGATAGTCGACTAAGTCTAAACCAAAACAAACAATTCAGATGACTAAAATATGACTAAAAGTAAAACAGAATTTTCTGTCAAAATTAACATTTACTAATGTAACCTCTTCCGGTTGTAGGATTTCAGGATTAGACTGATTAATTTTTTACATTAGGATCCACTGAAAGCCTTAAAGGGGTTATCCACCATAAGGTGATTTTAGTACTTACCTGCCAAACAGTAATGACATGCTTAGAAAGGATCTGCGCTTGTATTGGGGCTAAATGGCTATGTTGGGAGATTACCATAACACTGTGGATAGCTTTTTGTGAACTGGGTATTTCCATTGTTCTCTCAAACTACAAATCCCATAGTTCCTTGTTTGTAAGTGTGAGGTCACTTTCCTCCCTCCCTCAGCCACCCCACCCTTTGAAACACAAATGATCTGCATCCATTCATAAGACCAGTGTTTTCTAACCAGGGTGTCTCCAGCTGTTGCACAAATAGAATTAGTTGCAGAATGATCTCCTCCCACCCCACAATCGCTTTACACACTGAAGCAGAACAGGCTCCCTCTGAACACCTGACTAGTGATGTCATGTCTGGGGCCGTACTGCAACCTGGGAAAACCTGAGACCTGAGTAATTTTGTATACTGTTAAAAATAAATATTGGGCGAAAATCACAGAAGAATTGCGAGCCCACCGTCACACACATCATCATATACATTATATTATGATCTACACTAACTTTACAGCCCCTGTAGCATAGTCAAATTAAAAAAAGTTCCTGGAATAGCCCTCTACGTCCTTCAACTATACAACAAAATCCTAAAACCCCAGTAGAAGACCAACCAATTTATTGCCAATGGGCAAGTCAGTGGCAGGTGGCACATTTATTTTACAGGTACAACATCTGGCTACAGCCAAGATAAAGTTGGTTCAGTTTCATAAAAAGTCTGGAGTAGTTTATACATAATGATATTGGTAACAAAATCATTCTGGCCCAAGGCAACTCTAATAGGTTTTACAGATGATACAACACAGGACGTTTCTCACCAGTAAATTATTTAACAGCAATGTAAAAAAAATATGAAAAAGGTAGGAACTTGCAGATACATTCTTTCATTGAAAGAAACAAACAATACATTTTTATCTTTAGGAAAAAAAACCTTTTAAAGTGATTGCTAGACTCTCCGCGCTTCACTAAGGCACATTTCCCACAAATTTTCAATAACATTTTTTTTTCCCAGACATTTACTTTTGTAAATGTCACTTGCTGTAATGGAAATCAGTTCTTTACGTTGTCGTAAATGCGGAACTGGGGCAGTGTCATGTTATACTGAGCTACTTGACATCATCGTACGGAGGATGTATGATGTATTAACTGTCTGTATACAGTGCTCTCTTGTGTGTGACACACATCATAGAGGAGGGTACCCAAGTTTAGCCATGCCTAAGGCAGCACAAAACCAAAATACACCACTCGGTATACCTCCATACACATAAGATGGTCGACCAGTTGCAATAAAAAATGGAAAGGAAACTTGGTAGTGCCAACATGTGCTGGTCTATATACCCCAGCCCCAGCCAAAAGTCAGTAATTTAAGTCTTTTTCTGTTCCTGCCTTGACTGAACATGGCAAAAAAAGGGGGTGCAGCTCGGAATGTCTTAGAGAAAACACTGTTTTTAAATACTTATGGATATGTACAATAGCTAATATGTGGCTTTAAAGGAAAACTGTCAGCCTGTTCACCCACACTAAACCCAATACATTGGGTTATAGTGTGGGCAAACAGGAGTCCAACACAGGGTCACTTAACTATGTCCAGTAGGTCCTGAGATATATCCTCCAGAAGATCCTCTGCTAAATTCAGTGAATTGTGTGCAGGAGACGGGGCTTCGAGCACTCAATTTACATATTCATTGTCTGTGACTCCACTTGACTAGGATATAGGGGGGAGGGGCTCTGCCCACCCAATTTACATATCCATTGTCTGTGACTCCACTTGACAAGGATGTGGAGTCACAGACAATTAATATGTAAATGGAGTGGGAAGAGCCCCGCCTCCTGCACACGATTCACTGAATTTAGGACCTACTGGACACATCTTAGTCACCCCACGTTGGATTCCTGTTCACCCACACTATACACAGTGTATTGGGTATAGTGTGGGTGAACAGGGTGACAGATTTCCTTTAAAAGGGCACTGTCAGATATAAAAACTTTTGATATGTTGCAAAGCATGCAAAAGCAACAGGTTTTGCAATTGCTTTCATTAAAATAAATGTCAGTATTTCATACTGAAAAAGCCAGTCATACAACTGCCTCCCGGCCTCCTGGGATACATACCAGCCTAGCTGTGTCCACTGGTCATCACCTATGTCATGGACCCACTTCATGATTGACAGGTTATGCAGATCTAAAGCTACAGTGATCGGCTCCCTCACTGTCTGTGTTTACTTCACGGTCTCCTCAGGTGAGAAGAAGGGGGGAGGGGCAGGAGTACATTGCTGCCTGTGAGCAAATGATTAAAGAAGCTGGTGAATGAAGATGGGGACTGAATGGAGGATTTTTTGTTTAAAAAGTAAGTGTCCCTGAATGTATATATGTGTGCGTGGATATATATGTATGTGTGTAAATCTGTGTTGTCGAGGTAATGTGCATGTATGAATAAATGGAGTTGAGTGTGTGTGTCTAAATACAGGGGGACTACAATCATATGCCTCCAGTTGTTGCAAAACTACAACTCCCAACATGCCTGCACAGCCAAATTATGTGTGTGCATGCCGGGAGTTGTAGTTTTGCAACAGGAGGAACACAGCCTGCAGCAACACTGCTGTAAATCTGAGTTTTACCAATCATATGCCTCCAGCTGTTGCAAATCTACAACTCAAAGGATGTGTGGGAATGCTGGGAGCTGTAGTTTTGCAAAAGCTGTAAGCACACAGTGTGTGTGTATAGCATAAAACCAGAAAAGAAAGGGTTACAGATGCTCACTCCCGAAACCAGTGACTGAGAAGAGTGAGGGAGGGGAGGAGGGGGAGTGGTTATCACCTGAGTAGACAAAAGACCCGCCCCTTTGCTTCTGGTCGACAACATTAAGGTAATTCAGAAATAAAGCTAATTTTGGGAGAAATATAGGTCATAGACACATAAAAATGATATGCACATGATCAGGATGAGATACTGAGCAACATATAAAATTTAATTTTTTTTTTGGGTGATCTGACAGGTACGCTTTAAGAATAGTCTGACATGTCTACAGAGTTGTGTAATTTCACATCCCCCATGATGGTACTGACAGCCTCCCACAGTGTATACTGTATGTTGTGGTGTGTAATATAGCGCTTTCTAGCCTACTGATGACAAATACGCAGCTGGATAGTAAATCGTCTCTAAGATAGGGAATACAGACTTGTTTCCTGTGACTAAAAAAATCTACGTGTTAAAGCAAATTCTATAAATTCCCAAGAAGCTGTCATACCACGAACATTACTGGACTGAGTCATTCTTCTATAGAACGTATAAAGTCCATTCTGGAGAAACTGCTGTAACATTAGAAACAGTTGGGCATTGTAAAATCTGCATTTTAGAATGTTCTCTATATGGCAATGCCGCTGCTTGACAATGTATCATTATTGTGTTTTAGTGAGAACATACCTTTAGGCTTGGTCTAGTAATTGGTCACCATAGCAGCTAAAGTGTTTGTGGACAATTTCCAAAATAGCCTAATCATTTACTTATTTAGGCCTCATGCAATCTTTGGTATTATTAACAGTGTTATATGGACTCCAATGACACCATGTGACATGTGACACCAAAAGAAGTCATTAGTAGGGGAGATTTATTAAAGGAAAACGGTCACCCGTTTACCCACTCTAAAACCAATACACCGGGTTATAATGCAGGTGAACAGGAGACCAATCCAATTAAGTCTTTGACTTATATACATACCTGCAGTCCCACGCAGTGGTGGATCTAGGGGGAGGGGGGTTTGGCAATGGGGCAATTGATCCTTTCTGCGGCCCCGCGTTAACTTTAAAAACGCAGGTGCCGCCGGGAGGTAGCACACGCAGGGTCGTCACTAATGTCCCGTGCGTGAGCCCATAGAGAGAGAGCAGAGCGGAGCAGCTAGGAGGAGGACGTGTGCATGGTAACTTACCAGTGGCACGCCATCTTCAGTGCTCCGAACACCGCTCTTCCGGTCCCGGGACCTACTGCTATCGCCTATAGGCCATAGCAGTAGATCATGACCCCTGACCGAAGGAGCGGTGGACGGATCACTGAAGTGGGGCAGTACACAGACATACAGCCTCCAACCATACACTGTATATGGCTGGAGGCTGTATGTCTAGGGCCACTGTCAACCTAATGTGGGGTAACTATACTGCCTACCTAATGTGGGAGAAACTATATTGCCAAACTAATGTGGGGGGAACTATACTGCCAACCTAATGTGGAGGAAATATACTGCCAACCTTATGTGGGGGAAATATACTGCCAACCTTATGTGGGGGAAATATACTGCCAACCTTATGTGGGGGAAATATACTGCCAACCTTATGTGGGGGAAATATACTGCCAATCTAATGTGGGGGAAATATACTGCCTACCAAATGTGGGGGAACTATAGTGCCAACCTAATGTGGGCGAACTATGCTAACAACCTAATGTGGGGGAACAATACTGACAACTTAATGTGGGGGAACTATACTGCCAACCTTATGTGGGGGAACTATGCTGCCAACCTAATGTGGAGGAACTATGCTGCCAACCTAATGTGGGGGAACTATGCTGCCAACCTAATGTGGGGGAACTATGCTGCCAACCTAATGTGGGGGAACTATGCTGCCAACCTAATGTGGGGGAACTATGCTGCCAACCTAATGTGAGGGAAACTGCTGACAACCAAATGTGGGGGAAATTATACTGCCAACCTAATGTGGGGGAAACTATACTGCTAACCTAATGTGGGGGAAACTATACTGACAACCTAGTGGGGGGAACTATGCTGCCTACCTAGTGGGGGGAACTATGCTGCCTACCTAATGGGGGGAACTATGCTGCCTACCTAGTGGGGGGGGAACTATGCTGCATACTTAAAGGGGTACTCCACTGCCCCAGCGTTTGGAACATTTTGTTCCGAACTCTGGGTGTGGGCTGCGGGGTTTGTGAAATCACAGCCACGCCCCTTGTGATGTCACACCACACCCCCTCAATGCAAGTCTATGGGAGGGGGCGTGTCGACAACCACACAATACTCTGATAGTGCCGCATCTCCCCCGAGACTAAACTCTGGATCCGCCCCTGGCCCGGCGCCAGGTCCCTCTGAAGATGCTTTTCTGTCGTCGGTGAATTGTGTGCTGGAGGTGGGCCTGCCGGTTGAATTTGAATATTCATGAGCGCTGGTCAAGTCGCCGGACTGCAGGAATGTATATAAGTCAGAGACCCCGCATCGGTCTCCTGTTCACCCATACTATAACCCGGTGTATTGGATTTAGTGTGGGTGAGCAGGTGATAATTTTCCTTTAAAACCTGTGCGGAGGAAAAGCTGACCAGTTGCCTATAGCAACCAAATTACTTATTTTATTCTTAAGAGGCCTTTTTAAAATTTAAAGAAACAATCTGATTGATTGCTATGACTGCCCAGCTCTTCCCCTGCACAGGTTTTGATAAATCTCCCTCTATGGGTTCACACTGCACCTTTCATGGTGGAGCATGTTTTATTACAGAGGCATTGCTCTTAAAGGAAAACTCCGGGATATGAAAACGTATTCCCTATTCAAAGGATAAGGAATAAGTTTCAGTTCATGGTGGGTCCAACCACTGGGCGCAATCTCCCACATGAAAGCCTCGGCTCTTTGCTGAAATATTGCGTTTTGACCATCGCATGACGTGGTTGCCAACATGCTCTCTCAATACATTTCTATGGCAGAGGCGGAGACTGCCGAATGCAGCGCTCCCGCTCTCCCATAGAGATGTGTTGAGTGGGCGTGTCAGCTGTCATGTTATGTGGTGGTCGGACACAACCCCTTGCCACTGACTGTGGAGGCCCAAGCAGTCGGACCCCCTATGATCTGAATCTTATCCCCTATCATTAGGTTTGGGGATAAATTTTCTTATCCCGGAGTACTCCTTTAAGAGAAACTGCATTTCTCTATCTGTCAACCATATAATGGCAATGCTTTATGGGAAATAGGTATGCAAATTAGCTTTCTTTCAGAAGAAGGAAAACGGTCTCTTTAGTGTCATCTATAGATAGCTACCCTTTAAGTCAGTGCTTCCCAACCAGGGTGCTTCCAGCTGTTGCATAACTACAACTCTGCTTTAAGTCAATGTTTTTTCCCTTTTAGATTAGATAGTTTGCGTATTTTTTGTCCCATGGAACCTTGCCCATTCAGATGGCAGAATATCCACATGGAAAAATTCCAGGCAGACATTCTGGGGCTAGGACAACTAGAACATGTGTCATCTCCATTGACGGCAACATGTGTCCGAGCGGATTACGCTAAAAGAAGAATTTTACTGCTGGATTCTGCTGGAAAATTCTGCCGTGTGGATGGGTCCTAACACTCTATATAACAACTGATCTCCTCAATGAGAACCAACACTCCAATAGTATTATTAGCAGTAAAACATGGCCGAGCACATATAAAGCGATGCCGAGGCACAGAGTTGGTTAATCTGCGCTACAGAGATTAACACAGGAAGGAACAGGAAGCAGAATCCTAGTGAAAGCAATGGAAAGTATGACATTATTGTGTTCCCAGATAAAAATGGACAATAATCTGAAAACCACAGAGAGTAAACAAGCCCTTATCTCTTATGGTTCCCTGTACATGAGAACCAGGCTGGGACACACCTGGAAATACAACTATTTCTGGAGTTATCACGACTGGCTTCACAAAACATCCTATAAATTCATATACACAGATTGATTTTTATTATTAGCACCAAATCTGTAAACAAGCAAAAGTCCCCCCGGAAAAAAACAAGTTTTCCACAGAAAAGACCATCCCTCATAAACTGGGCTAACACAGAAATGGTGAGGCTAGATAAATCAATATTACATTTGTATATAATGGCATTATACCCCACAAAATCCTATTCATACAGAACAATAACCCAAAACTGTGTATGTCACTCCTGACTCTACCCGACAGATGATGTCTAGGTAAAGAAGGATCAGGATGTTGGATTTTAACTGTCCAATCCTTTTGTTCTTGAAAAGGTTAAGATGTCACTAGAGGAGTCTGGAAACTGCTTAACCCCTTAAAGGCCGAGCCCATTTTCAACTTAAAGGAGATATCCAATAGTGAAAAAAACAAAATTAAGTACCTGCCACAATGTAGACCTTGCCTCCATCATCACACAGCACTTTTCATTATTTGTCTGACCGCTCCCATTTGTGAGATATGCTGCAGTGAAAATCCCTGTACTTCCTGGTTATGGAGCTCAGCTCCCATCATCCTTTTCACTCTCACACAGCCGACTTCCTCCCAAGTACAAAACATAATCTACGCCCCCATACAATAAAAAAACGCCCCCAAGCCGTCCTCTAACACGACCTACTTAGTCACTGCCCTTTCTAGTGCTCACCAATCACAGTCCTCATAGCTGCACCAATCACAGCCCACACATTGCTATGCCGACCGACATTGTATATACGCCCATTCATTACAAGCTGCGCTATCCTGACATAAAAAGATACAAGAAGATGTATAATACAAGATGCATAATATGCAGGGGGAGAATGAGGACTTACACCAGTGGTCCTCAACCTGTGGACCTCCAGATGTTGCTAAACTACAACTCCCAGCATGCCTGCTAGGAGTTGTAGTTTTGCAACATCTGGAGGTCCACAGGTTGAAGACCACTGACGTACACAGCTCCTTCACTCCCCTGCTCTGTCTACATAGGACACACAGAGCAGCCATGGGTTGGATTTTTTCACTGGAGAAGACAGTGCAGCGGGAGAATGAGGGCGGACACAGCCCCTCCCCTCCCCTCCCCCAGCTCTGTCTACACAGGACCTCATTTATCACAGGGAGGTTTCAAGTTTTCACAGGGAAAACACAGAGCAGGGGAGTGAAGGAGCTGTGTACGTCAGTGGTCTTCAACCTGCGGACCTCAAGATGTTGCAAAACTACAACTCCTAGCAGGCATGCTGGGAGTTGTAGCTTTGCAACATCTGGAGGTCCGCAGGTTGAGGACCACTGGTGTAAGTCCTCATTCTCCCCCTGCACTGTCTTCTTGTATTATGAAGAGCAGCACTCTCCATCCTCCGGGAGGGGGGGTGAGGGGGCGTGGCTTATCTCCTGCAGACCTCGGGCTCTGCGGTCAGAATTTTTCAGAGGTTAGAGTATGCTGCGCTTGCGCAGCAAAGCATCAGTGATTGGCTCTGACTACAGAGCCAATCTGCATTGTGGAGGAGAGGGGCTGTACAGGGGGAGGAGAGGGTATAATGAATGGGCTGGGCAGCAGAGCAGAGAGAAATGACAAACCGACCTCAAAATGGCCGCGGGTGAAGAGAATGCGTGGGTCGACATGCTGAATTATGCAGCACTTCCTGTCCAAAGGAAAACCAGGAAAAAAGCTACTTTCCGTTCCACTTGGTTTAAGTAAGTATATTGCAGAGTTATATAACTTTTAAAACTGTTGCTAACTGTATAGAATTTTTCACCGTTGGACTACTCCTTTAAGCACCAGAGCATTTTTAAGCATTAATAACTCTGGGATGCTTTTACTTATGAATTTGATTCCCAAATTGTTTTTTCATGACATATTCTACTCTAACATAGTAGTACATTTTCGTTGATACTTGCATAATTTCTTGGTGAAAAATTCAAACATTTCATGAAAATTTTTAAAATTTGGCTTTTTTTTTTTGTTTTTTTTTACTTTGAAGCTCTCCGCCTATAAGGAAAATAAACATACAAAATAAATGATATATTGATTCACATATACAATATGTCTTCTTTATCTTGGCATCATAAAGTTTACGTGTTTTTACTTTTGGAAGACATCAGAGGGCTTCAAAGTTCAGCAGCAATTTTCCACAAAATTTTCAAAATCTGAATTTTTCAGGGACCAGTTCAGTTTTGAAAGGGAATTGAGGGGTCTTCATAATAGAAATTCCCCATAAATGACCCCATTATAAAAACTGCACCGCTCAAAGTATACAAAATGACATTCAGAAAGTTTGTTAACTCTTTAAGTGTTTCACAGAAATAGCAGCAAAATGAAGGAGAAAATTCTAAATCTCAATTTTTTACACTAACATGTTCTTGTAGACCCAGTTTTTGAATTTTTACAAGGGGTAAAAGGAGAAAAAGCCCCCCAAAATGTGTAACCCAATGTCTATCGAGTAAGGAAATACCTAATATGTGAACGTAAAGTGCTCTGCGGGTGCACTAGAGGGCTCAGAAGCAAAGGAGCGACAATGGGATTTTGGAGAGTGAATTTTGCTGAAATGGTTTTTGGGGGGCATGTCACATTTAGGAAGCCCATATGGTGCCAGAACAGTAAAAAAAAAAAAAAAAAATAATAAAAAACCCACATGGCATACTATTTTGGAAACTACACCCTTCATGGCACATAACAACGGGTAAAGTGAGCCTTAAAGGGGTATTCCAGGCAAAAACTTTTTTTTATATATCAACTGGCTCTGGAAAGTTAAACAGATTTGTAAATTATTTCTATTAAAAAATCTTAATCCTTCCAATAGTTATTAGCTTCTGAAGTTTTCTGTCTAACTGCTCAATGATGATGTCACGTCCCAGGAGCTGTGCATGATGGGAAAATATCCCCATAGGAGCTGCACAGCTCCTGGGACGTGAGTCATCAGAAAGCAGTTAGACAGAAAACAGCAACTCAACTTCAGAAGCTAATAACTATTGGAAGGATTAAGATTTTTTAATAGAAGTCATTTACAAATCTGTTTAACTTTCCGGAGCCAGTTGATATATAAAAAAAAGTTTTTGCCTGGAATACCCCTTTAACACCCCACAGGTGATTGACGGCTTTTCGGTAAAGTCGGATGTGTAAATGAATTTTTTTTCACTAAAATGCATTTCCCCCCCAAATTTAAATTTTTTACAAGCGGTAATAGGGGGAAAATGCACCAAGTGTGGATGTAAAGTGCTCTACGGGTGCACTACAATGCTCAGAAGAGAAGGGGCCACATTAGGCTTTTTGAAAGCAAATTTTGCTGAAATTTTTTTGGAGGGCATGTCGTATTTAGGAAGCTCCTATGGTTCCATAACAGCAAAAAAATAAATAAATAAATAAATAAACACACGGCATACTATTTTGGAAACTACACCCCTCAAGGCACCTAACAAGGGGTCCAGTGAGCCTTAACACCCCACAGGTGTTGACGAGTTTTCATTTAAGTCGGATGTGTAAATTAATTTTTTTTCACTAAAATGCTGTTATTTCACCAAATGTACAATTTTTACAAGAGGTTATAGGAGAAAATGCCCCCCAAAATTTGTAGCCCCATTTCTTCTGAGTATGGAAATACCACATATGTGGATGTAAAGTGCTCTGCGGGCGAACTACAATGCTCAGAAGAGAAGGAGCGCCATTGGGCTTTTGGAGAGAGAATTTGGTTAGAATAGAAGTCGGGGGCCATGTGCGTTTACAAAGCCCCCATGCTACCAGAACAATGGATCCTCCACATGTGACCCTATTTCGGAAACTACACCCCTAACAATGTAATAAGGGGTGCTGTGAGCAATTACATCCCACTGGCGTTTGACAGACTTTTGGAACAATGGGCTGTGAAAATGAAAAATTTAATTTTTGTCAGACACCAGTGGGGTGTAAATGCTCACTGCAACCCTTATTACATTCTGTGAGGGGTGTAGTTTCCAAAATGAAGTCACATGTGGAGGGGGGGGGGGTCCACTGTTCTGGCACCAAGTGGGCTTTGTAAATGCACATGGCCTTCAATTCTAGCCAAATTCTCTCTCTCCAAAAGCTGAGCCCTGTAGTGTGCCCGCAGAGCACTTTGCGTCCAGATATGGGGTGTTTATATACTTAGAAGAAATGGTGTTACAAATTTTTGGGGGCTTTTTTCCTATTACACCTTGTGAAAATGAAAAAATTGAGATAACACCAGCATAGAAGAAAAAAAAACAACTTTAACGAAAATTCTTCAAACACCTGTGGGGTGTTAAGGCTCTTTATACCCCTTGTTATTTTCCGTGAGGGATGTAGTTTCCAAAATGGGGTCACATGTGGGTGTTTTTTTTTTTTTTTTTGCGATTATGTCAGAACTGTTGTAATGATCAGCCACCTCTGTGCAAATCACCTCAAATGTACATGGCGGTCACTCCTGAGCCTTGTTGTGCACCCACAGAGCATTTTACATCCACATATGGGGTATTGCCATGCTCAGGAGAAATTGCGTTACAAATTTCAGGGGTCTTTTTTTCCTTTTACCTCTTGTTAAAAGGAAAAGTATTTCATTTTTTACAATAACATGCTGGAGTAGACCCCAACTTTACCTTTCCATAAGGGGTATAAGGAGAAAAAGCCTCCCAAAATTTGTTAGGCAAATTTTCCGGAGTACGGAAATATCCCATATGTGACCCTAAACTGTTGCCTTGAAAACGACAGGGCTCCGAAGTAAGAGAGCACCATGTGAATTTGAGGCCTAAATTGGGGTTTTGCATAGGGACGGACCTGGATGCAAGAATTACACTTGCCTCTGATACCAAAATTACCCTATGGCAGTGTTTCCCAAACAGGGTGCCTCCAGCTGTTGCAAAACTCCCAGCATGCCTGGACAGTCAATGGCTGTCCGGTAATACTGGCAGTTGTTGTTTTGCAACAGCTGGAGGCTCCGTTTTGGAAACAATGCTGTACTAGATGTTTTTCATTTTTATTGGGAAGGAAGGGGGCAAACGTGTAGGGGTATATGCATATGTAGTGTTCTACCCTTTATTTTGTGTAGTGTTTTTAGGGGACATTCACAGCGAGTTTCCCGCTGGCAGTTTGAGCTGCAACAGAAAATTTGCTGCATCTCAAACTTGCAGCGTGAAACCCACTGTAAACCCCCGCCCATGTGAATGTACCCTGTACATTCACATGGGGGGGGGGGGGAGCAAACCTCCAGCTGTTACAAAACTACAACTCCCAGCATGCCCTTTGGCTGTCCGTGCATCCTGGGGGTTGTAGTTATGCAGCTGCTGGAGGCACACTGGTTGATAACGGTTTGTTACTTTCACAACCAGTGTGCCTCCAGCTGTTGCAAAACTACAACTCTCAGCATGTACGGTCTATTAGTGCATGCTGGGAGTTGTAGTTTGCAACAGCTGGAGGAGCACTGGTTGAGAAACACTGAGTTAAGTAAACTCTGGTACTTGTAGTTATGCAACAGCTGGAGGCATACTACTAAAACTCCCAGCATGCCCTATGGTAGTTTGTGCATGCTGGGGGTTGTAGTTATGCAACAGCTGGAGGCACACTTTTCCATGGAAAATGTGCCTCCAGCTGTTGCATAACTACAACCCCCAGCATGCACAAACTACCAAAGGGCATGCTGGGGGTTATAGGTGTGCATTCTGCTGTGGCCATCTGCTGTTGCCCTTTTGTTCATGCTGGGAGTTGTTGCAAAGCAACAACAGGAGGGCAGCTGTACCTATTGCCTGCCTCCGCCACCGTTGTTCCTAGAGCCCCGATCCCACCACCGATGGAGAGGATCGGAGGCCCCCACTCTGGTACGGACTCCATGGCACCCGTTCTCACCCTCGGAATAAGGGCGGAGCGGGTGCCGTTAGGGACACCCCCAAAGCAGGAGTCCTTATTTGTCATCCGGTAACGGCCGACGAATCAGAACGATCGTAAGGTGGCACCAGTGACACCTCTGTCCATGTCAGGAACTGTCCAGAGTAGGAGCAAATCCTCATAGCAAACCTATCCTGCTCTGGACAGTTCCTAAAATGGACAGAGGTGTCAGCAGAGAGCACTGTGGTCAGACAGAAAAGAATTTCACAAAGAAAAGAACTTCCTGAGGAGCATACAGCAGCTGATAAGTATGGGAAGGATTAATATTTTTTTTAATAGAAGTAATTTACAAATCTGTTTAACTTTTTGGCACCAGTTGATTAAAATAAAAAATAAAATTTCCAGGGGAGTACCCCTTTAAAGGGGTTATTCAATATTAGAAAAACAGAGCTGATTTCTTGAAAAAACAGCACAACATCTGTCCTCAGGTTGCGTTGTGTGGTATTTCAGTGCAGTTCTATTAAAGTTAATGGAGCCAAGTTGATGTACCCCACACAAGCTGTGTACAGATGTGGTGCTGTTTTAGGAAAAAATTATCTGCTTGGTTGAGCTGAACATTTATCTGTATAGGGGAGGGGATTGAGAGCTACATCTGTTGTCCAATGGAAGGTTCATCCAATGAGTATTGCATTGGTACCTTGATGCTGCTTGATAAGCATGCTCAGCTTTCTATAGTGGCAGTGAGATAGTTGGCCATCAGACACCTCCAGTACTGCTTATTTTGGATCAGATGGGTGATAATGCAGAAGATAATCCACTTCCAGAACTTCTCAGTGATTGAAAACATTGATATTTTATCTGTGTTATAGAGATTACTTATTTTAGATCCTTACATTGTAGAAGAAAACTTAACACACACATATTTAATTCCCATTCTCACATGTACAGTAAATGCGCAAATTTGATGCGCAGGATTCCAAGTTGTGTTCAGTTTATACTCAAATCTGCACAGAAGACTGTACGTGTGAATAGACCATAAAGGTGACCCTATTCCTCCCTTCTTGTATGCATGCCTTCTATATGAGCAAACATCATTCTATTACTAATGGCATGTGCCTAGAACATTGTTTCCAAATCAGGGTGCCTCCAGCTGTTGCAAAATTACAACTCCCAGCATATTCTGCTGGGAGTTATAGCTTTGCAACAACTGGTGGTACCTTGGTTGGGAAACGCTGGCCTAGGACAACGTTGCTACACAACTTACAAGTGACTTTGTAACATAAGGCATCAGGCCGCATACAGAGAAATGTAATTAACTTGCCAATGCCATTTCCTCCACTGCCGCAGGGGAAGTTCCTAACAAGTCTAAATAAGGAGTAATTCAGGTATATTTATGTAAAATGCTCAGTACAATAAGCCTAACCCAGAATTCTCCGCTTTCTGTACACTCAGGGTGGGTTAGGAGAACCTGCTCTTATTGAAACATCAACTGCAATTACTCTATTTCCACAGAGTACCTGTGAATATAAATGAATACAAAATGCCAAGGGCTGAGACAGTAGCAAATCTCGGAAATGTCACAGACACAATTAAAGCTGCGTCTCCACTGACTCTCCCTAAGCAGCACAAGAATATCTTACTTTAAACGTTGGATATTGCTAGAGGTGTGTATCATACCAGGGCTACTGGAAGCCAATGAGAGGACAGAAGGCTCAGGCAGTGGAAAGCTTCAGAGAAAATACATACATACATATGCCAGATAGGAAAAGTGACATCCAGATGGTGGTGTGTTTATTGGAGGTCTTAAAGAGCCATTCTAGGAGGTCTCCAGATTATATGAATCACAGAGTGTGTGCTGCTGAAGATCAAGCCTCCAAGAACGGGACCATGAAGTCCTGGAAATTATGAACTAATGGAAGCTTAAAGAGTTACTGGTGTTAGAAACCACTTTTTTCCATTTAACCCCTTTAAGGACCAGGGTTTTTTCCATTTTTTGCACTTCATTTTTTCCTCCTCACCTTTAAAAAATCATAACTCTTTCAATGTTACACCTAAAAACCCATATGATGGCTTTTTTTGCGCCACTGATTCTACTTTGCAGTGACATTAGTCATTTTACCAAAATTCTACGATGAAACGGAATAAAAAATCATTGTGCGACAAAATTGAAGAAAAAAACACAATTTTGTACATTTTGGGGGCTTCCGTTTCTACTCAGTACATTTTTTGGTAAAAATGACACCTTCTCTTTATTCTGTAGGACGATACGCTTAAAATGATACCCTACTTATATAGGTTTGATTTTGTCCTACTTCTGGAAAAAATCTTAACTACATGAAGGAAAATGTATATGTTTAAAATTGTAATCTCCTGACCCCTATGATAGACCAGATATGCATACGTCCTGTAGCGGGAAAGGGGTTCTCAACAGATTACTAAATTACTTCTATTTACAAATCTTAATCCTTCCAGTACTTATCAGCTGCTATATGCTTTAGAGGAAGATGTGTAGTTCTTTTCTGTCTGACCACACTGCTCTCTGCTGCCACCTCTGTCCGTGTGAAGAACTATCCTGAGCAGGAGAGGTTTGCTATGAAGATTTGCTCCTACTCTGGACAGTTCCTGACACAGACAAAGGTGAGAGCACTGTAGTCAGACTGGAAAAAACTACACATCTTCCTCTGTAGTATCCAACTTCTATGAAGAATAGAAAGCCTGGGCACTCACGATAAATGCTTGAATCTTCTTTATTCGTGATGACACAAATACATGAAAGTGCAAATGGGTATGTAGGGATGAACACAGGGATCCTTCTAAGAGGCAACGGGTGCCGTTTCGCGCTAAGCATGCGCTTCAGCTGGCCTTGCGTCACTTCATTAGAGACATAGTTAAATAATGCCTGGTCTGGGTAGTCATGGTAACCACCCATAAACAATCAGTGTTAGTTAAAACCATCTCTAAAAACAAAAAGAACGAAAAACATGCATCAAGTCTCATGATCGATGGGAATTTGCTCCTACTCAGGACAGTTCCTGACATGGACAGAGGTGTCAGCAGAGAGCAGTGTGGTCAGACAGAAACTCAAATTCCTCTGTAGTATACAGCAGCTCATAAGTACTGAAAGGATTAAGAATTTTTAAAAGTAGTAATTTACAAATCTGGTTAACTTTCTGGCACCAGTTGATAAAAATAAAATATATAAAATTTAAAAAGGGTTGGGCGGTATGACCAAATATGTGTCACGATATATTTTTTTTACTTACAGCGGTTCCACGGTATATAACAGCATTTTCACCCCCCCCGCCCCAATCATGTGACCCGCGCGCGGTGTTCGGCTTCCCCCCCCCCCCAAAATCATGTGACCCGCCAGCACTGTTCTGCTCCCCCCCAATTAATGATCAGCCCAGCAGGGTACTACTCACATATGTCACCTTCAAGCACTGCCCTCCTCCTCTTTGTTGGGGCCCGCCGGCGATGGAACTCACTGTACGCCAATGGTCTCCAACCTGCGGACCTCCAGTTGTTGCAAAACTACAACTCCCAGCATGCCCGGACAGCCAATGGCTGGCTAACGTAGGTAAGTTAAAGTTTATTTTCTGTATCTTTTGCAGCCATAGGGATACAGGGTACAGCAGTGGTCTCAAACCTGCGGACCTCCAGCCGTTGGCTGTCCGGGCATGCTGGGAGTGGTAGTTTTGGAACATCTGGAGGTCTGCAGGTTGGAGACCACTGGCGTACAGTGAGTTCCAGGACCCGGCGGCCCCCAACAAAGAGGCGGAGGGCAGTGCTTGACATATGTTAATAGTACCCCGCTGGGCTGATTATTAATTTGGGGGGGAGCAGAACAGCGCTGGCGGGTAAAATATGATTAGTTCCCCGATGTGGGGACAGCGCTGCGCTGGGCTGATAATACATTCCCGAGGGGGAGGGGCCAAACCGGTATTGCGGTATGGGGGAAAATTCATATCGCGCAGCCCAAAAAATTCGGTATTCGGTATAAACCGGTATACCGCCCAGCCCTAAATTTATATATATAGTTTTCCACCAGAGTATCCCTTTAAGCAGATTTTTATCTACAAATCCATCCACCAACTTCAGCATGATGCAGAAAACATTCCAGCAGGCCTTACAGCACCGTTTATCCCGATCATCACAGATCATGAATAACATGTCAGACACACAGTGATCACTGACACCGGTCCATGGGAAGAGGAGGGGGAAGGAATTAAAATCCAGCAGGACACAATGCAGATTACACCGCTGGCACAGGGCTGCTGGTGTTTTCTCTCCTGAGTTGCTTACATAAATTAAAGTCTGGTGAGCAGTGAGCCAGCTACAGGAGCTTAATGTCCAAGAAAAAGTTGGCACAATACACTCTTTAAATTCATTGTGCATGCCCACTCACCGTCCAAAACATAAATGTTCTCTTTATACCTTTTACACAGCTTAATAAACACTGCATTTAACCATTTCAAGCACCTACAGGACACCACAAGCAGCTGGGGTTCTGAAATTCACACTTATCACCTCTCGTGACCTGTCCATCTTACTACATATTTGCACCCCGCAATAAAATATTAGTTAGGGCCCGTTTACACTATGGAATTTCCGTAATAAGCATCAGGAAAAATCCCATTGAAAAAACAGGATTCTGTGGCGGAATTTCATTGAAAGAAATTTAGGGCTGAAACAACTAATCGATTAATCGACAACTGATGAAATTATCAAATTTGGGAATTGCGCGGATTAAGGCTATCCTTCCATCTTACTACCCACGTACTATAGGTCGAGCTTTTTCAGAAACATATTGTAACCTATTGATAACATGTTCTTAACTAGGCTTCTCTTGTTATTTCTATATCTGCCATCTTTAACAATTTTTGCTACTGAAAAAAAGTGTAAAGATATATATTTGTAAATTTTTCTATAAAAATTCAATTGAAAAGAAAATAGTTGTCAACTGTTTTCATAATCGATTGGTTGATTATTTGGTCAGCCAACTTCTAAAGTTCACATACAATTAGCGATTATCACTATATATATATATATATATATATATATATATATTTTCATATGCAACTGTGGTCCTCGGCAGTCTGTTTAGTGAAGAGGGGGCCCAGCACACACCATCTTCTGCTTCGTAAGTCCGTGGTTGTCAGGCTCTATGCTAAAGGCCAGACTTGCAATAGTTGTAGAGAGAAGATGCTGGAAGTGAAAGATTATGGGGGGTATATATCAATTTTGCCTGTTGACCGTTTCCTTTTACCCTTTTTTTTTCACTTTGGTTTTCGTGGACATGCACCAAATTTATCATTTGTTGCAAGTTGTTAGTAATTTTGGCTTAAATGTTGAAATCAGCAGTTCACAGCGCCTTTTACACAGAACTTACCGCCATAGAGGACGCGTATTTTACCCTGTAGAGCAGCCATTTCGGAGTCCCTCCTGCAGTATATCAGCAAGCGACATGAGTTATTTTCTTTTGTGGGGTTTATAGCCACCATGTGAAATGGATTTTATTTTCAACTTGGGTAGTTTTTTTTTTGTTACTTCAGTGCAGTGGTCTTCAACCTGCGGACCTCCAGATGTTGCAAAACTACAATTTCCAGCATGCCCGGACAGCCGTTGGCTGTCCGGGCATGCTGGGAATTGTAGTTTTGCAACATCTGGAGGTCCGCAGGTTGGAGACCACTGCTTTAGTGCTTTACCTTTCCTGAACCTGTGTGGCCATGTCCAATGCTGGCTCAACGGAGGGTGAAGGTCCCTCAGAGACAACTATGTCGCAGGATAGTATTGGGCAGCCCTGGAGGTGTCGCTGCTTCCACAAAAAAATGTTTTTATGTATTTTGACACCTTTACATTTTCTGACATTGCTAAGTGTGTTTTCCATGTGCAAAATTTCTTGGCGGGGATTTGCGCCCAAGAAACGGGATTTGGGACAAAATTGTGCCAAAGATCGATTGGCGTAAATCATGACTTACTGACTAAAGTTGAAATCACACACAGGACCATGTGATTTTGAGAAAGTTGTAAAAATGACAGTGGAGAAGATGCGCCAAACTTTGGCACAAAAAGACACTGCGCCAAAGTATTGCGCCAGAGTTACGTGAAAAAAAAAACATAAATCCTTTGATAAATACCCCCCTATGTGTGCTGGCCCCCTCCTCACTAAAGAGGCTGCTGGGGGCACATAGGATGGACAACCAGAGCATGTGCTGCCCCTGATATCTGGCCATAGGTGGAGGGGGTATAGTCCTTACAAGGAAAAAAATTTATAATTATATTTAAAAGTACTATATGTATTTAAACATAATACAAAGCTCCTCCTCTCAGCCTCCTCAGCATCTAGACGACCCTACAAACTCTCTCTTAACACACAATGCATCCCTTACCTAAAACACACAGTTGACCTTCAGTTTGATCCCCTTCCCTCATTAACCCCCTCCCTAATCCAACTCACAAATTGTCTTCTTCTCCACTATGGAGCAAATAATCAGCTATGAAAATAATCGTTGGTCACAGCCCTAAAGAAATCCCATTTGTTTATTTGGACAGTTTGAGGCCTATTACCACGGTTAACATTCCACAGTGAACTGTGCAGCAGAATAACACTGAAATCAAAGGGAGGCTGCTGGAAACGGAATCCTCCCAGAATTCCCTATTGGAAATGGGCCCTAATGGAGAATCTTTTCGTACAACTCGGCACTGGGCTGTTTCTCTGTCACTCCTCCTGCAAATGTATGAATAAATTGACAACTGGGTGTTAACCAACGCCAGCTGTCAATATGTAACAAACTTGACAGTGCCAGCCTGCACTTCTATTGGCAAAGAAAACAAACACCTATTTGTCAGATTATTTAAACAATTCCAAGAGGAATAACAGAGGAACATCACAATTTAGAGCTCTTTTGTCTGCCCTTCTACTCTCACAATGTCAGGAGCATTGGATAGATCAACATGATAAGGCTCCTTTCACACTATGAGTATTCATCCATTTTTAAACATCCGTTTTCTGTGTAAAAACGGATGTATAATAACGGATGAAATAACGTCTGCTAACGGCTGAATAATGTCCATGAAAATAACAGGCATATTCATCCATTAAGACCCGTTATAACATCCGTCATGTACGGCCGTTTTAATACCTCTGCCTACTGACTCAAACATCCGGGACTACTACTATTCCCATCATGGAACAGACTAGTTTCCATGAAGGGAGTAGTAGTTCCCCGGCTGCGGGAGTCTGTAGACAGCTGGGGAGGCTACATTAGTATTTGTACTACTACCCCCATCATAGTACAGGGGCTGAGGGATTGATCACACCGGGTCTCACTTCTGAGACCCAATGCGATCAGAAGTTATTAAGCAGGGGAGCGGGCGACATGGTCCACAACCCTGCGATTCATTTTCATTTTTTAATTCACCATGGGGATTTAATGGCCGGTACTGAGGAGCCAATCAGGGCTCCCAGCGTTTTTTTTTTTAACATTGTGAGTGGTAGCAGGGGCCATATATATTAAAGGCGCTACGGGGGGCAAGATATATAGCGCTGCAGCATATATATATATATATATATATATATATATATATATATATATATATATATACACACACATACACATACAGTTGGGATCAAAAATATGGGCACCCCAGGTAAAAATTTGTATTAATGTGCATAAAGAAGCCAAGTAAAGATGGAAAAATCTCCAAAAGGCATCAAATTACAGATTAGACATTCTTATAATATGTCAACAAACGATGGAAATAAAATCTATCATTTACACTTTCAAAATAACAGAAAACAAAAAAATGGCGTCTGCAAAAGTTCGGGCACCCTGCAGAATTTATAGCATGCACTGCCTGCCCCCTTTGCAAAGCTGAGACCTGACAGTCTCATGGATTGTTCTCAATAATCATCATCTGGGAAAACCAGGTGATGTTAATCTCAAAGGTTTAAATGCCCAGACTCATCTGACCTTGCACCAACAATCAGCACCATGGGTTCTTCTAAGCAGTTGTCCAGAAATCTGAAACTGAAAATAGTTGACGCTCACAAAGCTAGAGAAGGTTATAAGAAGATAGCAAAACGTTTTCAGATGTCAATATCTTCTGTTCGGAATGTAATTAAGAAATGGCAGTCATCAGGAACAGTGGAAGTTAAAGCAAGATCTGGAAGACCAAGAAAAATATCAGACAGAACAGCTCACAGGATTGTGAGAAAAACAATTCAAAACCCACGTTTGACTGCACAATCCCTCCAGAAAGATCTGGCAGACACTGGAGTTGTGGTACACTTTTCCAATATAAAGAGATACTTGTACAAATATGGTCTTCATGGAAGAGTCATCAGAAGAAAACCTCTTCTATGTCCTCACCACAAAAATCAGTGCTTGAAGTTTGCAAATGAACATATAGACAAGCCTGATGCATTTTGAAAACAAGTTCTGTGGACCAATGAGGTTAACCTTTTAAGGACGTGGGAATTCCGGTCCCTGCCGCTAGCCGGCGTCCTGGCACATCGCCGAGGGGGGTCCTGAGACCCCCCCATGTCGGAGATCGCAGAAAATCGCATGTCAATTCAGACATACGATTTTCTGCTATTACGGGCTGATCGGGTCTCTGGTGACCCGATCACCCGGAAAATAGGGATGATCGTAGCTGTCAGGGACAGCCCTGATCATCCTGAGGGATAGGAGCGAGGTCGCAGTGCTGCGATCTCCTCCTATCCTCTGCCATTGGTCAGAACTGATTCTGACCTATGGCAGGGCAGGACAGTGGGTTGCCATGGCAACCCCCCATTCTGCCCACCCCTGGATGTCGAGGGGAACGTGGGGAGAAGATGGAGGCCGGTACCTGGAGGAGAAGATGCCAGGGGACCCCGGATCGACGCTGAAGACTGCTGGATCCTGGCTCAGGTAGGGAAACTACGGGGGGGGGGGAAATGAAAGTGAAAGTAAAGTGATTTTTACTGTGGCAACCACTAGGAAGGCCAAACTGCAACTCCCAGCATGCCCAGACAGCCAAAGGCTGTCTGGACATGCTGGGAGTTGTAGTTTTGCAACATCTGGAGGGTCACAGTTTGGAGACCACTGTTACAGTGGTGCCCAAACGGTAGCCCTCCAGATGTTGCCAAACTACAACTCTCAGCATGCCTAGACTGCCCAGTTGGGAGTTGTAGTTCTGTAACATCTGTCCCTTCAGATTTTGCAATTTTCATGACATTTTTGAAAAATGCTACTCTACTTTGAAGCCCTCAAATTTTTTCAAAAATCAAATATATGGACATATTGTATTTATTGTAAAGTGGACATATTGTATTTGTGAATAAAAATAAAATGTATTTGGAATATCCATTTTCATTACAAGTAGAGAGCTTCAAAGTTTGAAAAATGCAACATTTTCAAAATTTTCATGAAATTTTGGGATTTTTCACCAAAAAAAGGACGCAAGTAATGGCGAAAATTTACTACCAAAATAAAGTAGAATATGTCACGAAAAAACAATCTCAGAATCAGAATATTCGGTAAAAGCGTTTGAGTTATTAATTAAAAAAGTGACGGTGGTCAGAATTGCGAAAAAGGGCTCAGTCCTTAAGGTGAAAAAGGGCTGCGTCCTTAAGGGGTTAAAATTGAACTTTTTGGCCGGAATGAGCAAAAGGTACGTTTGGAGAAGAAGGGGAACAGAATTTAATGAAAATAACCTCTGTCCAACTGTTAAGCATGGGGGTGGATCAATCATGCTTTGGGGTTGTATTGCAGCCAGTGGCACAGGGAACATCTCATGAGTAGAAGGAAAAATGGATTCAATAAAATCTCAGAAAATTTTGGATACTAACTTGATGCCATCTATGAAAAAGCTGAAGTTAAAGAGAGGATGCCTTCTACAAATGGATAATGATCCTAAACACACCTCGAAATCTACGGGGGATTACATCAAGAGGCGTAAACTGGAGTTTTTGCCATGGCCTTTACAATCTCCTGACCTCAACATAATTGAAAATCTATGGATAGACCTTAAAAGAGCAGTGCGTGACAGACAGCCCAGAAATCTCACAGAATCTCACAGAAGACTTTTGTAAGCAAGAATGGGCAAAATTACCTCAAACAAGAATTGAAAGACTCTTGGCTGGCTATAAAAAGCGTTTACATGCTGTGATACTTGCCAAAGGGGGCAGTACAAGATATTAACTCTGCAGGGTGCCCAAACTTTTGCAGACGCCATTTTTTTGTTTTCTGTTATTTTGAAATGATGGAAATAAAATCTAACTTTTGTTGACATATTATAAGAATGTCTAATCTGTAATTTGATGCCTCTTGGAGATTTTTCCATCTTTCCTTGGCTTCTTTATGCACATTAATACAAATTTTTCCAAGGAGTGCCCAAACTTTTGATCCCCACTGTGTGTATATATATATATATATATAACCCCCTGCAGCACATTTGTCATATGCCACCAGAGCGCTATATGTGAAAAGTTTTTCAGCAGCGCATAGTGCCAGCAGCCGGCTGGTCCGATGCTGCTGATAGAAATACTTTTCATATATAGTGCTGCTGCGGCATAGGTATATAGAAGCGCTGTGAGGGGCAGATAATGCTATATATCTGCCCCCCCAGCGCACCTATATCCATAGAAATACTTTTCATTTATAGCGCTGCAGGGGTATATGTTTATAGATGCGCTGGGGGGGCAGACATATAGAGTTATCTGCCTCTCACAGCGCTTCAATATACATATGCCGCAGCAGCGCTATGAATGATAAGTATTTCTATCAGCAGCGCATAGTGCCAGCAGCCGGTTGCTTGCACTAAGCGCTGCTGATAGATATACTTTTCATTCATAGCGCTGCAATGGCATATTATGACAAATGCTCTTGGGGGGGGGGGGTCAAATTATAAATGTGCTGTGGGGGGGTGTGTGTATGCATGTATATATATATATATATATATATATATATATAAATGCGCTGGCGGGGTTATATCTTTATTAATGCGCTGTGGGGGGCATATTATAAATGCGCTGGGGGGCTAGATACATAGGCTATATGTCTGCCCCCCCTGCAGCGCTATATATCTCGCCCCCCACAGTGCTTTTAATATACATATAGCCCCCGCTGCCATTCACAATGTTCATTTTAAAAACCCCGCTGGGAGCCCTGAATGGCTCCTCTATACCAGCCATTCAGGGCTCCCTGTGGGGGATTTAAAAATGAAAGTTACACGATACTTCGCAGGGTTGCGGACCATGTCGCACGCTCCCCTGCTTAACTTCTGATTGCATCGGTTCTCACAAGTGAGACCCGGTCTGATCAATCCCTCAGCCCCTTTACTACAACCCCCATCATGGTACAGACTCTGTTCAACGATGGGGTAGTAGTACAAACACTAATGTAGCCTCCCCAGCCACCGGCAGACTCCCGTAGCCAGGGAATTACTACTCCCATCATGTAAACAAGTCTGTAGTAGTAGTAGTAATAGTCCCTCAGCACTGCAGAAGTCTGCTGATGTCACCTCTTCTGAGCATGCTCAGAAGTAATAATGGACATTATAAACCAGATGCAAACGGATGACATAAAGGCTCATCCGTTTGCCATAGACTTCAATGTTAAAAATAACAGCTGTTAATTTACCCGTTTCTTGTGACGGAAAAAAAAATTAGTGCATGTGCCGTTTTTTCTTCAAATAACGTCAGTTATTCATGACGGACTATAACGGATAATCAAAAAATTCCATAGACTTGAATGGGATTTTGTAACCGACATTTAACATCCGTTATTAAGGCTTTTCTAACGGATGTTTATAACAGATCTATTAACAGAACAACTTAATAGTGTGAAAGGGGCCTAAATTTCAGTATCTCTCATCTACCATATTAAATGCACCTGACACATCAGTGTCCAAACGACAGGTGCACATGAAAGACTGATACGGATGTCTACATTTCCTCCACCCCATGACACATTGCGGGCTGTCACTCTGGGCGCACACTTCTATACGTCTGGAGATTAATTTCCTGTTCAGATGGAATTTTGCTTTATTACTCTGCACAAAAAAAGGTGCAATAATCCTTTGAGATAGACTTGTCACTTATATTCTTCTAAAACAGGACTTCACTATCATAGTAGTAAGTCTGACTTCATGTACTGTAATACTCAATTGCAAGTCCATGATAGGTGCTACTACCAAAGAGTAGATAGAAACATAAAATGTATGGGCAGATAAGAACCACTGGACCCATCTAGTCTGCCCAATATTCTGAATACTATGAATAGCCCTGGCTCTATCTTATATGAAGGCTAGCCTTACCTATCTCTATCTTATATGAAGGATAGCCTTACCTATCTCTCTCTTATATGAAGGATAGCCTTACCTATCTCTATCTTATATGAAGGATAGCCTTACCTATCTCTATCTTATATGAAGGATAGCCTTACCTATCTCTATCTTATATAAAGGATAGCCTTATACCTATCTCTATCTTATATAAAGGATAGCCTTACCTATCTCTATCTTATATGAAGGATAGCCATATACCCATCTCTATCTTATATGAAGGATACCTTTATACATATCTCTACCTTATATGAAGGATACCCTTATATATTTATCTCTATCTTATATGAAGGATAGCCTTACACCTATCTCTATCTTATATGAAGGATAGCCTTATCCCTATCCCATGCATGCTTAAACTCCTTCACTGTATTTGCAGCTACCACTTCTACAGGAAGGCTATTCCATGCATCCACTACTTTTATACCTTTACCCCACTAATATAAAACTATGTTCTCTTGTAGTAGTTTTTACTCTTTTAACCCCTTAAGGACAAGGGGTTTCTCCTTTTTGCATTTTCGTTTTTCCTCCTTACCTTTTAAAAATCATAACCCTTTCAATTTTGCACCTAAAAATTCATATGATGGCTTATTTTTTGCACCACCAATTCTACTTTGTAATGACATCAGTCATTTTACGCAAAAATCTACGGCGAAACAACAACAACAAAAAAATCATTGTGCGACAAAATTGAAGAAAAAACGCCATTTTGTAAATTTTGGGGGCTTCCGTTTCTGCGCAGTACATTTTTGGGTAAAAATGACACCTTATCTTTATTCTGTAGGTCCATATGATTAAAATGATACCCTACTTACATATGTTTGATTTTGTCGTACTTCTGAAAAAAAACATAACTACATGCACGAAAATTGTCATCTTCTGACCCCTATAACTTTTTTATGGGGCGGTATGAGGGCTCATTTTTAGCGCTGTGATCTGAAGTTTTTACAATACAAAAAAATAACATTTTTGATCGCTTTTTATACATTTTTTCATGATATAGAAAGTGACCAAAAATACGGCATTTTGAACTTTGGAATTTTTTTGCGTGCACGTCATTGATTAACGATATATTTTTATAGTTCGGACATTTACTCACGCAGCGATACCACATATGTTTATTTTTATTATGGATACACATTTTTTATATGGAATTTGGGAAAAGTGGGTGATTTAAACTTTCAATAAGGAAGGGGTTCATGGGTGTTGGTATAAACTTTTTATTCAACTTTTTTTTATTATTTTTTTTTACACTTTTAGTCCCCTTAGGGGACTTATTAGATTCCTCATACAGATAAATGTGGTTTCATAGAACCACATTGATATGTGTGCTCTGCACTCAATTTTCAGTGCAGCAGCAGGCATAGGACGAGAGGTAAGCCCTCCGGCTACCTCAGCTTTTTTTTTTTTTTGAGGGGGGGGGGGGGGGGAATCCACCCCACTGGAGCACCAAGGGGCGTTTAAATGTCCCTTTAGACGCCGCTGTCAAAGTTGACAGGGGCGATCTAAAGGGTTAATAGCCGGCCGCTGCAATCGCCGCATGTCGGCTATTAACGCCGACCCTCGGCTACAGGAATCAGCTGGGGGCCGGCCAGTATGATGCGGGCTCGAGTCAGGAGCCCGCGTCATACAACGGTTGCCATGACAACCGGTTAAATATACTCTCCTTTTTTACCGTGTTGATACCCTTTATCTAGAAAAAAGTTTCTATCATATCCCCTTCTGTCTCGTCTATCTTCCAAGGTTCTATGGCCGGCATTTATCATTGTAGGTGTAAGTGAAGCATTTATCATTGTAGGTGTAAGTGAAGCATTTTTCTACACCTTTTTTTGTGTGCTGTAATGTGTAGGAGAACCAAATTTATTAAAAGGTAGCAGAGCATTTCATAAATTTTGTGCAGGTCACATTTTCTGAAATTTCTCTCTTCACATACACCAAAAAGCTAAGCTAAGTCTGGGCTGGTGTAGTTTTACAGATTTTTTGGTGGTTTCATAAAACCCTTCCATATCCGGTGTATTGCCATAATCAGTGGATTGCAACTCAAAAACAGCAGAAATGTGTAAACCAAAAGGTGCAAAAAAGGCACAAATAAACCCTGCTTGTACCTTTTTTGCGCCTTTTCTAGACACAAAAATTTTGATGCTGAAATTGTTCCAGGCAAAGAAAGAACACGTTCATTCTTTGCGCGGAATTCTGCGAGTACTGCATAGCTCTCAATGGTGACGCCGCAGTGCCCCGTGGGCCTACCGCCGAAGCATATTTGGCGGCAGCCTGATGGAGATTCCGCAGTGTGAACATACCCTAAAGAGGCATTCTCATATCATAGAATGATTATTACTATAATCATGTTGGTGGGGATTCAACCTCTGCTACCCTCAATCCTTACGAAGAAGTGTCTGCAGCACTTATTCAGCACTGCGGCCCCTATATTGGTTTAATCTGGCACTGCGGCACTCCTGTCAAACCAGTTGTGCAGGGAACTAAAGCCAACCCCATTCACTTCAGTGGAGAGGTACTGCAGGTATTTGCACAGCTGGGTGGTCAGGTGCGGGTGCGCAAGGAAAGAAAGATAGGGGGCGCAGTGTAAAATCAGTGCTGAGGCTCCATATTTCTTCAGATCAGTGAGATCCCAGAAGTTGGATTCTCATAGCAATATGCCTTCATTTTAAGACTTAGTTATTCTTTAAAATAATATTTCAATAATATATATTTATGGCATACATCTAGAGTATATGTTTGTATACCAAAGTGCCTCCAGCTGTTGCAAAACTACAACTGAAAGTTGTAGTTTTACAACAGCTGGAGGCACACTGGCTGGAAAACACTGATTTAGGGTATGCAATTCTAGGGGAATACTGTCCTAGGATCTTCCATGAATGTCAATAATCCCTTCAGCAACAAAACAAGAACTATTCTAAATTTATGGCAAAAACTTTGAATAGGCGGGGTGAATGTCCCTCCAAGGCAAGCCATGAGTATTTGTTATATTGAGCTGACATGAAGAGCATCGAGTCTCTAGGTGGCTAGGGTCTTGTCATTTTTCACATAAGCAAAATGTCTGAACATGTAGGAAATTAAGAGCGCAGAGAAGTTATATATCATACGTTTCATCAGAGTGACAGGAGCCGGGCACGGGACCTGTCACCGAGGAGCTGATACGTGTGCAGTCAACTTATAAAGAAAGATGAAAGTCAGTGGTAATAGACCCCTAGAAGTCATTTCTTTCTATATTGATATCTCTGATCATACAGGAAATATAACAAATAAGGAACCTGACATGGATGAAATACACACTCACCTATAGAATATAGAGTCTTCCTATACATCCTGGTAAGAATAGAACAAATATCCAAGTGTCCAAAAATACAAAAATAGGTGCAAATCTTTCCATTAGAGTTTTTCACTGTCAGTTCTGCTCTTGGTTTGGGACAAAAATACTACATGTGAACCAAGTGTTACTGGTGCTTATACACAGTCTACTTGGGTTGCTTTTTGTAAGTGATTATGGTAAATGTGTCACAGCCCTTTAACTGCTATTCATTGTTTCACATATTTGGATGTTTCCTCTGACCAACAATACTTGCTAAAATTTGTTAAAATGGGCACTGTCAGATCCAATAACTTTTTATATGTTGTTAATGAAAATTAAAGACCTTCTGTAATATGGTTCTTACATTTTTTTTTGAATACTTATTAAACAAAATGTCTCCTAAAACCCCACAACTAGGTGTCCCCATACCTACTGGGACACTAACTTGACCTGCAGAAGCATCAGGCGTGTCCATGAGTCATAGACAAGAGATGACTCGTGGACAAGGCTGCATGTGCAGACAGACCAATCACCTCCCGCCACTACAAGGAGGGACATGTCCCCTGTCAGAGAGGATTTCTAACATTGGGAGCTCATTAAAAGAGGTATTTTTACAATAAATATAGGTGATAGAGGCATAGACGTACATGATCAGGATTAGTAACTGAGTAACATATTTATTTGGTGGGATCTGACAGGTACTCTTTAAACATTTAGCATTTGATCGCTTGTTATATTCTGACACATATATTGTGAGATGTCTTGCATGCAATAGTAAATAACATCAATGTGTCTCCTTGTACTATGGTGCTGTGTACTGTAGCTATAACCCTGAAGTCATTTTCTGGTTATGATAATCTCTCTTGGTGGTTTGATTTTTGATATGAATGAAAACAGAAGCTGTCAGTGACTCATCTATCAGTAACAGGGTTATTCCAGTGACACCCTTTTGACCTGAATGTTGGGAGCGCCTACCGATTTATATATATAGCGTCTTACACATAGTGATTTAGGTCACATTTGTCACCTGAGGGCTCATTCACACAAACGCCTGCCCCCGTAAATTTATGCCTGTTCTGCAATCCGTTTGATAATTTTTAAACGGGTTGCAAACGGCTGTAAAATAATCTCATTGATGTCAATGGGATTTTTTTTTACAATCCTTTATCACCCTGTTTCACCCGTTTCCTTCCTGTTCCGTTTTTTATGACGGGGAAAAGACATTGCATGCAGTATTTTTTCGGAATAAAAAAAAAAATAACGGAATAGAAACGGATATTAAGAATTTAACATTGAAGTCTATGGCAAACAGATGAGCATATAATGTCATCCGTTTGCACCCAGTTTTTAATATCCTTTTTTGAACAGTTATTACTTCTGAGCATGCTCAGAAGGAGTGAAATCCGCAAACTCTTGCTGTACTTCCTGTACTACTACCCCCAACATGTAACAGACTTTGTTCCATGATGGGGGTGGTAGTACAATAACTAATCTAGCCTCCCAGCCACCTGCAGACTCCCTCAGTCAAGGAACTACTACTCCCATCAAGAAAAGAAGTCTGTTCCATGATGGGAGTAGTAGTAGTTCCGGCTGCAGGAGTCTGTAGACCGATGATGCAAACGGATACCACTAAATAGCATCCCTTTGCATCAGTTTGCACCAGTTAATAGAATGGTCCATTTAGGAGGCAATAACGGACACAATCTAGACGGGGACAACAGCTGTGTGGTATAGTATGATGTAAGTGGGGAAGTTGTGTGTCTTAACTGCTGCAACATTGAAACCATTGTAACACTAAGCAAATAAATAAAAAGTGTCTGATAATGCTGTGGTAATCATTTCATTATTCTAAAAAGTAAGGCTCAATCCCACATTTGTCTGGGAGCGGACATGCATTGTAAAAAAAAAAAAAGAGACCTAGCTTAATAGTCCCACCCAGAACATACCACAAGGACGTCCTATATTCAATCCAAGGTTTGATACCAATAGGATATACTTTAGGGCGTCAGCTTCCAATCCGAGGCAACAAATAAAGAAGCTATTATAGCCACATGTACTACTACAGGACATCTGAACTTCATTAGCATTTGGGAGTGTAATTCAGACCCTTCTTAGAGTTTAAGATATACTTAGTTAACAATGTAGTTGGAAGAGGATACGGAAGTGAATTATCAGTACATACATACATTATAGGAGATAAGTGTCTGATTGTGGGGGGTCTGACCATTGGGACCCCCGCAATCTCCTGTACGGGACACTGCTACTTACCCCTCGGCATGCTCTGGGCTCCACCTTCTTAGACTAGTGCAAGTCAGCCAATCACGGGCTAAGACGGGGGAATCCCCATCTCAGTCCCTGATCTGTTGAATGGGCTTTCACTTGCATTCGTCTCTGAGGGTGGGGGCAGAAGATACCAGGACCGCATGGAGGAGAACGGAATCTGCGTCAGACCTAAGGAGGACCAGGGCTAGGTAAGCCTTAGTTTTTTATGTTATTGACATTTTATGAAATTCAAATAAAATGTAATTGTGGATTTTGTGGGCACCTGATCGCAGTAATCACAAATGGTAAATAACACGATTTGATTGTTTTTGAGATAAATAGTGCAGCCCCAACTATATTTACATTATGTGTTGTTTGTAAATGTTTTAATCATACATAATCCACATTGGACAAAATACAGTAGATACATGCATAACACCAAAACTAATCCAACTAACATCAGTTAGATACTATATACTATTCCCAAAACCAACACTCTTAACCAACTAACTAGATTAAACCAACTACGCTATAAAAGCCACAACTACAACCTCTATTATCCAATACCTTCTGGCAACTACTTTTTACACCTAATCCCCAATTATGTCCAACATTTAGGGAGTTCACATATACTTGTTTCCCCAACTTGGTCTACCTTTTCTATAATCCCTAACCAGGTCTCCCTTTTCTATAATCCCTAACCAGGTCTCCCTTTTCTATAATCCCTAACCAGGTCTCCCTTTTCTATAATCCCTAACCAGGTCTCCCTTTTCTATAATCCCTAACCAGGTCTCCCTTTCCTATAATCCCTAACCAGGTCTCCCTTTTCTATAATACCTAACCAGGTCTACCTTTTCTATAATCCCTAACCAGGTCTACCTTTTCTATAATCCCTAACCAGGTCTACCTTTTCTATAATACCTAATCAGGTCTACCTTTTCTATAATCCCTAATCAGGTCTACCATTTCTATAATACCTAACCAGGTCTACCTTTTCTATAATCCCTAACCAGGTCTCCCTTTTCTATAATCCCTAACCAGGTCTCCCTTTTCTATAATCCCTAACCAGGTCTCCTCTTTCTATAATCCCTAACCAGGTCTACCGTTTCTATAATCCCTAACCAGGTCTACCTTTTCTATATTCTCTTACCAAGGATTCCATTTACTTATAAGGCTATTTTTGGAAAAACCACTGTTCATCCATGTATTCTTCCGATATAGTGTTACATCCCAGCAACCTGGTGTCAATAAATCCTCCTCTGGAGTAGATGCTGTCCTGCGATTGCCAGAGAAGTAAAGGAAAGGAAGTCCATGTATGTGTACTACTGGTACACAGCACACCTATGGACCCTCCCCTGAATTAAAGAAAATGAAAAATAGACGTGCACCATGGAGGGGGCTCCGTAACAGCAGTGAGAGCACTAAAATCATCTTGTCCTTTACTCTGTAATGTTAATCTAACAAAAAATAAACAAGCAAGTTTTTGAAAGATACACTTTAAAATAACTTTAACCAGTGTGAGGTAGGGAACTTGACAATCGATCTGGGCATCTTTAGCATGTAGATGTATTTACTACAGTTTTATTCAATTCAGCCGTTATATTTAAAGGAAATAACATTTTGAAGCCACACTTGGCCCTGATTTTGCAAAAGATTTCACTCTAGGCATTGTAAACCAATTCCATGTATAGGGTTTGTGACATCTTATCCAAATGCATTTCTGCACCAAAAATGTACAACAATTCCATAGCATATAAATTCATCCAAAGAAATGGTTTATAGATGACCTGTAAAATATGGCTGCTTTTAAGCTGCATTATGTAATGTATGTTTGCGAAATCTAAGTTCACAGTCAAACCTACAGGAGTCCTTTTACATTTTCCTCTAAGGTCCATATAGAGGAATCCAGAAACCAAAAACATATACAGCACAATGAACCCTTTATCCCCCCCATTTTAACACAGGAGCCTATGGGTGACAGAAATCGCTGTATGACTATACAATGGAATCTGACAGGGGGGGGGGGGGTACATTGGGAAACCTTCGATTAGGCCAGTGTTTCCCAACCAGGGTGCCTCCAGCTGTTGCAAAACCACAACTCCCAGCAGGACCAGACAGCCTTCGGCTGTCTGGGCATGCTGGGAGTTGTAGTTTTGCAACAGCTGGAGGCACCCTGGTTGGAAATACAGCATTAGGCACTTCTAACATACCCTGAAATACCCAATGTGAAAGCAAATAAAATGCTAAACATATACTTCCTGAATAAATACAAGTTGGCTCAAGAGCAAACCATATTATCAGGGTGTGTGGGAACCACCCATCACCTTATGAATAACAGGTTTGCACACTTTGCGTGAATTACTGGTGTGTTCCATTTGTGCGCAGTGTTTACACACTTTCTTGCTAAGGTTTATTATGCCTCCATACCCAAGAGGGAATCCGGCATGCGTACACCTATATGCCCTGAATTATAAAGTGCACAAGCTTGTATGATCTTAAGCCAAGCGTGCACCGAGCAAGCGAAAAATACTGCAGGTAAAAATAATCCAGCAGAGCCCGAGAACAGAGACATTGCAGAGCAGAGGCAAAGGGATATTCTCTCTGCTTCACAATGAGAAATAAAACATATCTATCGATATGCAAACACGTGTAGCAGCAATGAGTTTATCGTTTTTACAAGCTCATCGTTGTATTGATATGTATAATATATCAACCTATGACTGCAAGTAAACCTACGCCAATAATGTAAGGGAATTATCTAAGAATATATCTTTTAGGTCAGTGTTTCCAAACCAGTGTGCTTCCAGATGTTGCAAAACTACAACTCCCAGCATGCCTGGACTGCTAAAGGTTGTGTGGAAAAACACTGTATTGGGTAGTGCTGTACAACCTGTGGACCTACCACTCCCAGTACCCCCAGACAGCTGAAGACTGTCTGGGCATGCAAGGAGCAGAAGTTTTGCAACAGCTGGAGAGCCACAGGTTAAACTACAGTGATCCATGGTATAGCATTTAAAGGGGTACTCCGCTGGAAAACTTAAAAGAAAAAAAAAATGAACTGGTGCCAGAAAGTTAAACAGATTTGTAAATGATAACTCTTTATTTATTGTTGTCCTTAGTGGAATTTGAACCCAAGGCCCCAGCACTGCAAGGCAGCAGTGCTAACCACTGAGCCACCATGCTGCCCTTAATAATAATAACTCTTTATTTATTGTTGTCCTTAGTGGAATTTGAACCCAAGGCCCCAGCACTGCAAGGCAGCAGTGCTA
Source organism: Hyla sarda (assembly GCF_029499605.1). Classification (NCBI taxonomy): domain Eukaryota; kingdom Metazoa; phylum Chordata; class Amphibia; order Anura; family Hylidae; genus Hyla; species Hyla sarda. The sequence goes on along the minus strand of NC_079199.1, from coordinate 46,873,277 downwards.
ACCACTGAGCCACCATGCTGCCCTTAGGGCAGCATGGTGGCTCAGTGGTTAGCACTGCTGCCTTGCAGTGCTGGGGCCTTGGGTTCAAATTCCACTAAGGACAACAATAAATAAAGAGTTATTATTATTAAGGGCAGCATGGTGGCTCAGTGGTTAGCACTGCTGCCTTGCAGTGCTGGGGCCTTGGGTTCAAATTCCACTAAGGACAACAATAAATAAAAGAGATTTGTAAATGACTTCTATTTAAAAATCTAAATTCTTTCAGTACTTATTAGCAGCTGTATGCTACAGAGGAAATTCGATTCTTTTTGAATTTCTTTTTTGTCTTGTCCACAGTTCTCTCTGCTGACACCTCTGTCCGTGTCAGGAACTGTCCAGCCACAGGATCAGGCAGGCGCTTGGATCTTGTTAGGAGCAAACTGGTTATTTACCCACAATGCAACGCGTTTTGCTGTAAAAAAAAACAAAAACATCTTGCATCATTTAGGAACTGTCCAGAGCAGCATAGGTCTGCTATGAGGATTTTATCCTGTTCTGGACAGTTCCTGACATGGACAGAGGTGTCAGCAGAGAGCACTGTTGACAAGACAAAAAAATTCAAAAATAATAGAATTTCCTCGGTAGCATACAGCTGCTAATAAGTACTAGAAGGATTAAGATTTTTTTTTATAGAAGTAATTTACAAATCAGTTTAACTTTCTGGCACCAGTTGATTTAAAAAAAAAAGTTTTCCACCGGAGTATTCCTTTAATGTAGCAGAGCTCAATTTGTTGTCCACATGGGGTTTTTACAAAAGCACTGTGTTTTTGCTGCAATGTGTAGCCACAACATGTGGCTAAAAGGGTTCAACCAACTGAGGTTTTTGTCACCCAACTTTCCTAGGCTACAGAACAGGAAACCAATCCATTTATAGAATAACCGGCTAAACTACCGTATATGAATTTTTTTTAACCTTACTGACTCTATGTGACAGTAATACGGTCCACCGCTCTTATAACATTCGCCTAAAAATATACTGTGTGCCTTAGGGAAACCTATATGAAACCTATTTTCATCCTTTGGATCAACCAAGGCAATATGGTTTGAGCTTCATTGACTCATGCATTTGTCACCACGACAGTGTGTCTATGTAAGGCCCACGCTATGCACACGCCTGTTCGCCTCTGATTTTACACAGAGACTTTCTCTGTCAGAATACATACGAATCAAAACAGGCAAAAAAAAACGGTAGCGTGCTTCATCGCATTAGAGAAAAGCTGGGTATAGAGCACCTTAAAGAGTGTTGTTCAGCAGCACGAGGTCCAGGGGCAGTACGGGGCCGCATCTACTGTCTGACAATGTAAAAAGTACAGACTACAGCTGTGCTAACAATCACTTTTTCATTGGTATCAGGTGTATTTCTGCAGATGAGCAATAGGAAGTAGAACTGGTGGAAAAGAGCTTCGGGCTCAGAGAACCACACGAATTGTGTCATATGTCTTTGATACAATCATTGTGTGATCCAATCTCTTTGTATTTCACAAGCAGCAGCAGCAGTGACAATACAGAATCTTCACTGTTACTATTTACCTAAATCCGAACACCCCTGCTGATTAGCTGATTCACCGCAATAGGACAAGCTGCAATACCAGCTACAGCCACTAACCAATGTACGGACCATGCAGCTGATTGGCAGGGGTGCCAGGAGTTGGACCACCATCAATTGGGTATTGATAGCCTCTGTTAAGGATGGATATCTAGAAGACAAAGCTGCAGCACTCCAAAATGGTGATGGAAAAAAAAAAAATGTTAATTTATTTCATCCAAAAAGATGCAACATTTCGGTCGCCCAATGCGGCCATTTGGCAGGGGTGCCAGGAGTTGGACCACCATCAATTAGGTATTGATAGCCCCTGCTAAGGATAACTAAAAGACAAAGCTGCAGCACTCCAAAATGGTGATTAAAAAAGATGGTGAATTTATTCCATCCAAAGAGATGCAACGTTTCGGTCGCCCAATGCGGCCATTTGGCAGGGGTGCCAGGAGTTGGACCACCATCAATTGGGTATTGATAGCCCCTGCTAAGGATAACTAAAAGACAAAGCTGCAGCACTCCAAAATGGTGATTAAAAAAGATGGTGAATTTATTCCATCCAAAGAGATACAACGTTTCGGTCGCCCAATGTGGCCATTTGGCCGCATTGGGTGACCGAAACGTTGCATCTCTTTGGATGGAATAAATTCACCGTTTTTTTTTCCACCACCATTTTGGAGTGCTGCAGCTTTGTCTTCTAGATATCCTAACTGCGCCTGTGACCCGGCCTTTTGGCTGCGTGCACCCCCTCACTTTGCCACCAGGAGTGCTGTTCTTTCTTTGTTGTGTCCCTGCTAAGGATAAGCTATCAATGCAAAGATCTTGGAGAACCCCTTTAATTTGACAGCATTGTACAATGCTAAATATAATACTGAATAATTTTTCTTTACACAAATCAATATCACATATTAAATACTTGCTTATAACACAACTGAACCAAGTGAGGGCATCACAAATCAATCCTCAGAAGCCGCTTTGGGCATATTTCAATTGTTTTTATTGTGTCTGCCTTTTTTTTTCATATTTCAATGAATTTAGTGGTGTGCACTTTTTTTCAGTGCAAGCTTTTTCTGGTGTGTTATCAATCCTCAGAAGCAGTCTTCTCAGCCTTGCTGTATATTGCTGTTTCTTTCCTGACAAGCAGTGTAGACGCCATTTGTATAGGCTGCTGTTCAGTGATCACTACATCGAGAACAGAAATGAGAATCCAGCAAAGGAAGAATGACTGAGCACGTGTGACCCCACGCACTCAGCTCTGTATGTGATTGTGCAGACTGTGGCACTAGATGGCGGTATACTAAGTAAGTAAATGTCATGAATCAGAATTGAATTGCTCTTTTTATGCATAAAATGGCAAATAACGTTCTTTTTTTTCCTCATCTGTGTAATAAATATAATACTTGCTACTGCCACAACTCATCTTAAGTCTATGTGAAACAGGCAGGTAACAATAGAGTAATATGTTTTCTACTTACATTTTTCTTGATCCTTGGTTTCGATGCATTCTTTGATGCTGTCTGTGATGCCCAAGCTTGCCGCAGTAGGGAGAGGCCCCAGCAGAGTCTCTATAGGAATGGGCTTGATAGGCTCATACTGGGGCACTTTGGTCTTTTCAGCAAGTTCATGGTAAAAATCCTTGTTTAAGTGATTTGCAGCAGCTTCTAGCTCCTCGTCTGCCCGGTCATCTTCTCCTAACATACTGGAAGAGTCATCTACATAGGAGAGGCCGTGAACATGAAGGAGCAGTGTTACAAGCTTTCCACCCATCACAAATGTTGCGACCCTTTTGTTATATTATTCATTCTTATAGTAGTGATTATTATTATCTCTATGAATTACGAAACCCTACAGTGAGAGAGGCTAAAATAAGAGAAAAAAGGGGGAGACCGGCAAAGGTGCCTAGTGTGATACCGTAGGGAAAAGATGGCCAGGAGAACAAACAAGGCGTATATGGGCCTGCAGAGCCCGTAGGTAATGGGTGATCACCTAAGGCGAGTGGAATACTTGCATGTAAACCCACGGCGGGGTTAGAGACTGGAGACAGCTGCTTGGCCCAGGGTGCCGGAGAGGCGTAGCCCGTCCCACAGGAAGACGTATGCAGGAGGTAGCGAAAAAACAACCCTTTTGAGGAAGGCGCTGCTGAGGTCCAGTGGAGAGGAAGTCCAGAATGTAGGTGGAAATGATCAAGCAGGAGAGTGGAGTGTTGAACCACACTGGATCAATTTATTAAGCAAAGTGAAGTACAAACAGGATAACGCATTTCGGGGGACAGCACCCCCTTCTTCAGATCAGTGCTGTTTGTACTTCACTTTGCTTAATAAATTGATCCAGCGTGGTTCAACACTCCACTCTCCTGCTCGTTCATTTCCACCTACATTCTGGACTTCCTCTCCACTGGACCTCAGCAGCGCCTTTCTCAAAAGAGTTGTTTTTTCGCTACCTCCTGCGTACAGTGAGAGAGGGGATGCCAAAGATTAGAAAAAAGGTTTCACGTTTTTTCTTTAAACAGATTTAGGCTGGGTTCACACCACGTTTTTGCAATACAATTCTCGTATCAGGTTTTTGACGAAGAACGGATTCCTCAAAACCGGACTAAACTGTATGAAAAACGTGTGTATAAATTTTGACCCGTATACGGGTTGAAAAATGATGTTCGGTTGCATCCGTTTAGAAAAAGTTTTTAACTTTTCATTACATTTGGTGTGCACTGCGCATGTGCAAACTCAAAAACCGTATTGTGTAAACTGGATGAAACCATATGGTTCTCATTGACTCCCATGTTGAGGGAACCGTATACATTTCAATACGGTTTTTCACCCGGACCAAAAACCGGGGTAGGCTACGGTTTTTGGTACGGGTAAGAAAAAAAACGACAGAACTGTACAAGACGCTGAAAGTACACAACCTGATGCATCTTTTGGCATACAGTTTTCAATGGAGAGTCCATACGGTTCCATACGGTTTTCAAATTTAAAACGTATACGGGAACTGTATTGCAAAAACGTGGTGTGAATGAAGCTTTACTCCTCTCAGTTGTCTCCCCATTGGCAAAAGGGCAGTGGACACCATCTTGTATTAAGAACAGTGTGATTCCAAAGTTGTGTGAACATCGGAGACAGTGACCAAAGATAGGACTTTAAAAAATCTTCAATGAATCTCACCATCTCTGCCGAAAGAAGTGTACATTCCTTTATTCTTTGGCCGGCTACTCTCCAACTCATTCTCTATTTCGTCCTGATAAGATGTGATTTCTCCTGTTAGATAAACAAATTAGATATGTGAACTACATTTGCTTTAAAGGAAATCTGTCATCAGAATCACCCGCACTAAACCTGTTACACAGGCTTGTAGTTCGGGTGATCCTGATTAAAACGCTTCTTACCTCATTAAAAATGGTTCAGCGGTTCGTCAGATATTTTTAGTTTTATGTTATTCCCTGGCTTGGGGCTCAGTGGGAGGTCCGCTTCAGCGCGGACTCGGCTATACGTCATTTTAGCCGGGCAGAGTGGCCGCCCGGCTTATGAATATTCATGAATGTATCATTGCAGTCTAACTCCTTGTTTTTGGTCACGTGGGGAGCGCCGCGCATGCGCCGCGTTCCGTACACCCGGAAGCGGCGTTCTCCCCCCCGGCTTCACTTGAGCAGAGGCCCAATACAAGCAAGAAGACGGCCTGGATGAGCGAAAAGCCGGGGGTGGGAGGTAGGGAGGGACGGAAAGTGTTTTTATGCACAAACTGATGGCACATGCAGGATATATATATAGATATATATGTGTACATATATTCATGCATATATATATATGTGTGTGTGTGTGTGCATATATTCATGTGTGCATATGTGTGTGTGTGTATATATAGGAGTTAGACTGCGATGATACATTCATGAGCCGGGAGGCCGCTCCGCCTGGCTAAAATGACGTATAGCTGAGTCCGCGCTGATGCGGACCTCCCACTGAGCCCCAAGCCAGGGAATAACATAAAACTAAAAGATAAAGATATCTGACGAACCGCTGAACCATTTTTAATGAGGTAAGAAGCGTTTTAATCAGGATCACCCGCACTACAAGCCTGTGTAACAGGTTTAGTGCGGGTGATTTTGATGACAGATTACCTTTAAATAATTCATAAAAAAATCTTTAAAGGGGTACTCTGGTGAAAACCTTTTTTCTTTTAAATCAACTGGTGGCAGAAAGTTAAACATATTTGTAAATGACTTCTATTAAAAAAATCATAATCCTTCCAGTACTTATTAGCTGCTGAATGCTACAGAGAAAAGTTCTCTCTGCTGACATCTCTGTCCATTTTTAGCAACCATGCATAGCAGATGTATGCTAAGGGCAGCATGATGGCTCAGTGGTTAGCACTGCTGCCTTGCAGTGCTGGGGACTTGGGTTCAAATCCCACTAAGGACAACAATAAATAAAGCATTATTATTATAATAACGTCAGCAGAGAGAACTGTGCTCATGATGTCACCAGAGAGCATTCCAAATAGAAAAGATTTCCTCTGTAGTATTCAGCAGCTAATAAGTACAGGAAGGATTAAGATTTTTTTAATAGAAGTAATTTACAAATATGTTTAACTTTCTGCCACCAGTTGATTTAAAAGAAAAAAGGTTTTCACCGGAGTACCCCTTTAGGACAGAGCCCATTTTCACCTCTAGGACGAAGCCCTTTTTTGCAAATCTGACCACTGTCACTTTAAACATTAATAACTCTGGAATGCTTTTACTTATCATTCTGATTCTGAGATTGTTTTTTCGTGACATATTCTACTTTAACATAGTGGTAAATTTTATGGTAACTTGCATCCTTTCTTGGTGAAAAATCTCCAAATTTGATGAAAAAATTTAAAATTTTGCATTTTTCTAACTTTGAAGCTCTCTGCTTGTAAGGAAAATTGATATTCCCAAAATTTTTTTTTTTGGGATTCACATAAACAATATGTCTACTTTATGTTTGCATAATAAAATTTATGAGTTTTTACTTTTGGAAGACACCAGAGGGCTTCAAAGTTCAGCAGCAATTTTCCAATTTTTCACAAAATTTTCAAACTCACAATTTTTCAGGGACCAGTTCAGGTTTGAAGTGGATTTGAAGGGTCTTCATATTAGAAATACCCCATAAATGACCCCATTATAAAAACTGCACCCCCCCAAAGTATTCAAAATGACATTCAGTAAATGTTTTAACCCTTTAGGTGTTTCACAGGAAAAGCAGCAAAGTGAAGGAGAAAATACAAAATCTTCATTTTTTACACTCGCATGTTCTTGTAGACCCAATTTTTAAATTTTTACAAGGGGTAAAAGGAGAAAATGTATACTTATATCTGTAGCCCAATTTCTCTCGAGTAAGCACATACCTCATAATAGCAGAAAAGACGCCCCAAAATTTGTAACCCCATCTCTTCTGAGTATGGAGGTACCCAATAAGTGGATCTGAAGTGCACTGCGGACTAACTACAATGCTCAGAAGAGAAGCAGAGTCATATTTGGCTTTTTGAGAGAAAATTTTGCTCAGGGGGCATGTTGCATTTAGGAAGCCCCTATGGTGCCAGGACAGCAAAAAAAAAAACACATGGCATACCATTTTGGAAACTAGACCCCTCACAGAATGTAATGAGGGGTACAGTGAGCATTTACCCCCACTGGTGTCTGAACAGTGGGCTGTGCAAAATTTTTCATTTTCACGGACCACTGTTCCAAAGATCCGTCAGACACCTGTGGGGTGTAAATTCTCACTGCACCCCTTATTACATTTCGTGAGGGGTGTAGTTTCCAAAATGGGGTCACATGTGGGGTTTTGTTTTTTTTGGCGTTTGTCAGAACCGCTGTAACAATCAGCCACCCCTGTGCAAATCACCTCAAATGTACATGGCGCACTCTCCCTTCTGGGCCTTGTTGTGCGCCCCCAGAGCACTTTGCGCCCACATATGGGGTATCTCCTTACTCGGGAGAAATTGCGTTACAAATTTTGGGGGGCGTTTTTCCCTTTTACCTCTTGTGAAAATGAAAAGTATAGGGCAACACCAGCATGTTAGTGTAAAAATGTTTTTTAGGCAATTTCTCCCGAGTACGGCGATACCCCATATGTGACCCTATTATGTTGCCTTGAAATACGACAGGGCTCCAAAGTGAGAGCGCCATGCGCATTTGAGGCCTGAATTAGGGACTTGCATAGGGGTGGACATAGGGGTATTCTATGCCAGTGATTCCCAAACAGGGTGCCTCCAGCTGTTGTAAAACTCCCAGCATGCTTGGACAGTCAATTGCTGTCCAGAAATGCTGGGAGTTTTTATTTTGCAACAGCTGGAGGCTCCATCTTAGAAACACTGCCGTACAATATGTTTTTAATTTTTATTGGGGAGGGGGGTGGTAGGGGGGGCAGTGTACGTGTGTATATGTAGTGTTTTACTCTTTATTTTATGTTAGTGTAGTGCAGTGTTTTTTAGGTTACATTCACACTGGAGGCAGATTACACTGAATCTCCCGCTAGGAGTTTGAGCTGCGGCGGAAAATTTGCCGCAGCTCAAACTTGAAGCGGGGAACTCACTGTAATCTGCCGCCAGTGTGAATGTAGCCTGTACTTTCACATGCGAGGGGGGCCAAAACTACAACTCCCAGCATGCACTGACAGACCATGCATGCTGGGACTTGTAGTTTTGCAACAGCTGGAGGTTCTATGACCTAACTCAGTATTTTCCAACCAGTGTGCCTCCAGCTGTTGCAAAACTACAACTCCCAGCATGTACTGATTGCGGAAGGGCATGCTGGGAGATGTAGTTATGCAACGGCTGGAGGCACGCAAGTACAACTCCCAGCATGCCAAGACAGCCTTATGCTGTTCCTGAATGCTGGGAGTTGTAGTTTTTCAAGATTTAGAGGGGTTCAGGTTGTAAATCACTGTCCAGTGGTCTCAAAACTGTGGCCCTCCAGATGTTGCAAAACTACAACTCGCAGCATGCCCAGACAGCAAACTGCTGTCTGGGCATGCTGAGAGTTGTAGTTTTGCAACATCTGGAGGGCTACAGTTTGAGACCACTTAGTGATCTACAACCTGAACCCCTCTAAATATTGCAAAACTACAAGTCCCAGCATGCCCACACAGCAAACAGCTGTCTGGGCATGCTGGGAGTTGTAGTTTTGCAACATCTGGAGGGCCACGGTTTAGAGACCACTGTAAACTGTGGCCCTCCGGATGTTGCTAGGCTACAACTCACCTAGCAGGACCCGGAAGTATTGCTGCCGCACGTGGGGGAGGATCGCGCTCGGGGATCCGGGATCCAGGTAGGGGCCTTCGGCGCCGACCTTCCCTGGACAGTTCCCCCGTTTTGCCCGGACACCGATAGGTGGGCAGAGCGGGGGAACCGAACTTTAACCCCCCTCCCCCGGTCTGCTATCGGTCGTACGCTCGGCCGACCAATAGCAGGGATAGGAGGGGTGGCACCCCTGCCACCAAACTCCTATCCCTTCAGGGGATCGAGGGTGTCTCAGACACCCCCAATCCCTCTTATTTTCCGGGTCACCAGTGACCTGTATGACCCGGAATTGCGCAGATCGCAGGTCTGAACTGAGCTGAGATTTGCGCCCATCGCGGTCATGGGGGGGTCTCAGGACCCCCCTCGGCGATGTGCCGGGATGCCTGCAGTTAGATAACAGCAGTCATCCCGGCCCGATCACCGCTACCGGTGACGTGGCGCTCCCGTCGTCGCGCGCCAAGTGACACTTCGCGGCGCCATACATGTACGTCGCTCGTCGTGAAGGGGTTAATATAGGCTGTATCTCTCCTCCAGTGGCAGTAATTTGATATCTACACAGAAATACAGTTGATCTTTCTCATTGGCTTCCCACAAGCAAACTAGCTCTAGACCAGTGGTCTCAAACTGTGGCCCTCCAGATGTTGCAAAACTTTAACTCCCAGCATGCCCGGACAGCCAACGGCAGCATGCTGGGAGTTAAAGTTTTGCAACATCTGGAGAGCCACAGTTTGAGACCACAGATCTAGACAATGGTTTACAAATAAATCTGGACTATTAGCACCTAAAAGGACAAAAAACATGGTAAAACTTAGTGTTAAACAGGTATTCCTATTTGAGACCTTTATCCCAAGATCAAAAGTTAGATGCTACCCACAGGGTAACTAGCTGATCAGTGGGGGTCTGACCACTGGAATCCCCACCAACCACGAGTATAGAGGTTTAAAGGGGCACTCCAATGGGAAAAAAAATTTTTTAAATCAACTGGTGACAGAAAGTTAAACAGATATGTAAATTACTTCTATTAAAAAAAAAATCTTAATCCTTCCAGTACTTATCAGCTGCTGTATGCTCCACAGGAAGTTCTTTTCATTTAGAATTTCCTTTCAGTCTAACCACAGTGCTCTCTGCTGACACCTCTATCCATTTTAGGAACTGTTAGGAGCAGGAAAGGTTTGCTATGGGAATTTTTTCCTGCTCTGGACAGTTCCTGACATGGACAGAGGTGTCAGCAGAGAGCACTGTGGTCAGACTGAAAGGAGCATACAGCAGCTGATAAGTACAGGAAGGATTAAGATATTTTAATAGAAGTAATTTACAAATCTGTTTAACTTTCTGGCACCTGTTTTCCAGGGGAGTACCCCTTTAAAGTTCCCCTGAGAGAATGGAGTATAGCAATGCGCGCTTGGCCACTGTTCCATTCACAGACTATTGGACTTCCAAACATTGCTCAACACTGACCTTTACTATGCTCAAAAACCTCATGGATGATGAATAGAGTGGTTTTGGGGGAAAAGGGGCAACATTTGAGCTCCATTCTCATGATTGGTAGGAGTCCCAGTGGTTGGACCCACCAGTGAGCTAGTCATCCCTTATGTTATGGACAGGGATAACCCCTTTAGGGCATAACAAGCTCGCTCAACTTTCTGTAACTCCTGTAGACTAGAATAAAAAAAGCTGCCACCTCTCTGACTGTATGCGGCAATTTTACCTGATGGAAAGTTTAGTGGAAAAACATCTTTAGGAACACGCAGCTAAACAGAACTGTTTTATAAACCTTAACCCCTTAAGGACACAGTTTTTTGCAGTTTTGTTTTTTCCTCCTCGCCTTCTAAAAATCATAACTCTTATCATTTCATACACAGACGAGTATAAGGGGTTATTTTTTGCGCAACTAGTTGTCCTTTGTAATGACATCACTCATTTTACCATAAAATGTATGGCGCAACCAACAAAATACTATTTGTGTGGGGAAATTGAAAAAAACCCCGCAATTTAGCAAGTTTTGAAAGGCTTTGTTTTCACAGTAAAAATGACGTGTTCTTTTTTCTGTGGGTCGATATGATTAAAATGATATTATTGACTTATTGTACCGCTTAAAAAATATCTCTATTTTGACAACCTATCACTTTTTTCATTTTTCTGTATAAGTTGCGGTATGAGGGCTCATTTTTTGCGCCGTGATCTGTACTTTTTATTGATGCCACATTTGCATATATGAAACTTGATTCATTATTTATACATTTTTGGGGGAATATGATGTGACAAAAAAGCAGCAATTTAGTATTTTCTTTTTTTACGTTTACGCTGTTCACCGTACGGGATCAGTAACATTATATTTTGATAGTTCGGACATTTCCGCACGCGGCGATACCAAATGTTTATTAATTTTGTTAATTTATTTTATTTTTGGGGGGTAAAATGGGAAAAAGGGACGATTTAAATTTTTATTGGGGGAGGGGATTTTTCTTTGAACACTCTTTTATGTGACTATTAGGGGACTATTTATTGCAATCACTTGATTGCTAATACTTTTCAGTGCTATGCATAGGGCATAGCACTGATCAGTATTATCGACGATCTTCTGCTCTGGTCTCCTCGATCTCAGAGCAAAAGACCCCAGGAGACGGACGGAGGCAGGCAAGGGGACCTCCGTCCGCCGTTATGGATGATCGGATCCCCGTGATCCAATCATCCATTTTACCGACTGCACTGCCACAGGTGCCGTGATCTGTATTGATCACGGCATCTGAGGGGTTAATGGTGGATATCAGCGTGATCGCAGCCGGGACCTGCCGTGCATGACGCGAGTACCAACGCACCAGGAATTACATTTATGTCCTGTGTCGTTAAGGTGTTGCACAGGGGTCGACAAAAACATGGTTTGTATTAAAGCTCATGTGTGGCACTGGTTCCAGAGGTGGCTCTCTGATTAGGCGATTTAGGCGGCCGCCTAAGGCCTCTCCCTTAAAGGGGCCTCGTGGCCGCCTAAATCGTGTAGTTAGAGCAGTGATTTTGGTGACATTTTATGTTTTTTTTTTAAATGTCCTGCCTTGCCTGTGCACAAGGCGGGAAGGGAAGCCTGCGTGCGCACTGCGCACAGAGCGTCCTTCTGCGTCACCCCCCTCCCCCTCCCCTCCCACTTGCGGCGCAGTGAGCCAAAAATGGTGCCCGACGTCGGAGCAAGCTGTATTTGCGCCGGACTGCCGTGGAACTGCAAGCTGCGCGGGCCGGCTTGCTTAAGGTACCGTACCCTTTTCACCCACCTGTTACCCCTTCTCAACCCTGTCCAAACCCCCCCACCGTCACCCAGGTCCACCCTCTGCACCCCCCCCCCCCGTCACACATGTCCACCCCCCCGCCATCCATGTCCGCCTTGTCTACCTCCCTGACCATCCCTGTCATCCATGTCCTACCCGTCCGTCCGTCCGTCACCCATGTCTAACCCCCCCCCCCCGTCACCCATGTCTAGCCCCCCTCAAACCCCCGCCAGTCCAGGGTTTCCCAACCAGGGTGCCTCCAGCTGTTGCAAAACTACAACTCCCAGCATGCCCGGACAGCCTAAGTCTGTCCAGGCATGCTGGGAGTTGTAGTTTTGCAACAGCTGGAGGCACCCTGGTTGGGAAACACTGATCCAGTCCATACTCATCCCACACCATGGCCAGTTAGGATTTCAGGTGTTTACACTGTCTGTAATAATGTTATAATAACATGTTCACCCCCCCGTCACCCCTGTCCACCCCCCCGTCACCCCTGTCCACCCCCCCGTCACCCCTGTCCACCCCCCCCCCCCGTCACCCATGTCCTCCCCCCCCCGTCACCCATGTCCTCCCCCCCCCGTCACCCATGTCCTCCCCCCCGTCACCCATGTCCTCCCCCCCGTCACCCATGTCCTCCCCCCCGTCACCCATGTCCTCCCCCCCGTCACCCATGTCCTCCCCCCCGTCACCCATGTCCTCCCCCCCGTCACCCATGTCCTCCCCCCCGTCACCCATGTCCTCCCCCCCGTCACCCATGTCCTCCCCCCCGTCACCCATGTCCTCCCCCCCGTCACCCATGTCCTCCCCACCGCCACCCATGTCCACCCCACCTGCCACCCATGTCCACCCCACCTGCCACCCATGTCCACCCCACCTGCCACCCATGTCCACCCCACCTGCCACCCATGTCCACCCAACCTGCCACCCATGTCCACCCCAAATGCCACCCATGTCCACCCCACCTGCCACCCATGTCCACCCCACCTGCCACCCATGTCACCCATGGCCATTCATTTTGTGGTGTTGGGAAACCCCTTGGAGCCCTGCTGGCTCATCGAGGATCAGGGGCCCTTTAAGTGGTGTTACTCTGGCAGCTCTGGATGTAAATATAGCAATATAATCAATTATATAAGTATCCAGTCAAGTGTTTCCCAACCAGGGTGCCTCCAGCTGTTGCAAAACTACAACTCCCAGCATGCAAGGAAAGCCTAAGTTTGTCCAGGCATGCTGGGAGTTATAGTTTTGCAACAGCTGGAGGCACCCTGGTTGGGAAACACTGATCCAGTGCATACTCATCCCACACCATGGCCAGTTAGGATGTCACCCATGTTCACCCCCCCCCCAGTCACCCATGTTCACCCCCCCCAGTCACCCATGTTCACCCCCCCCAGTCACCCATGTTCACCCCCCCCCAGTCACCCATGTTCACCCCCCCCAGTCACCCATGTTCACCCCCCCAGTCACCCATGTTCACCCCCCCCCCCAGTCACCCCCCCCCCAGTCACCCATGTTCACACCCCCCCCAGTCACCCATGTTCACCCCCCCCCAGTCACCCATGTTCACCCCCCCCGTCACCCATGTTCACCCCCCCCGTCACCCATGTTCACCCCCCCCGTCACCCATGTTCACCCCCCCCCAGTCACCCATGTTCACCCCCCCCGTCACCCATGTTCACCCCCCCCCGTCACCCATGTTCACCCCCCCCGTCACCCATGTTCACCCCCCCCCCGTCACCCATGTTCACCCCCCCCCCGTCACCCATGTTCACCCCCCCCCCGTCACCCATGTTCACCCCCCCCCCGTCACCCATGTTCACCCCCCCCCCGTCACCCATGTTCACCCCCCCCCCCGTCACCCATGTTCACCCCCCCCCGTCACCCATGTTCACCCCCCCCGTCACCCATGTTCACCCCCCCCCGTCACCCATGTTCACCCCCCCCCGTCACCCATGTTCACCCCCCGTCACCCATGTTCACCCCCCCTGTCACCCATGCTCACCCCCCCCCGTCACCCATGTTCCCCCCCTCTGTCACCCATGTACACTCCTCTACACCCCTCTGTCACCCATGTACACTCCTCTACACCCCTCTGTCACCCATGTACACTCCTCTACACCCCTCTGTACACCCCTCTGTCACCCATGTACACTTTTCTACACCCCTTTGTCACCCATGGGAAAAAAAAAGTGCGGAGCCTAATAGGTTTGTTTTGCAGGTTTAACAGTGAAGAATTGTGGGCGGAAGAAATTGTCATGATGGCCGGGCCAGATGGAGAAGAGAAGGCAACGATGCAAATTAGAGAAGACGTCATTGGTGAGTTGCTGTATAAAGCAGCACTGTAAACTACATACCCACTGATAAATAGATATAGTGCATTGCATTTTTTTTATTTATTTTACCATTTTATCCTTTTTTTTTTTTGCTCGTCAACCTTGGTAGGAGAACCACGCGTAAAAAAAAATTTTATATATTTTTTTTACTTTTTATTTTTCTTCTTTTTTATCGCTCTTGGGGGGCCTCAGATATATTTTTGCCTAAGGCTTCAAAAAGTCTAGAGCCGCCTCTGACTGGTTCTGAAAGAAACCCTTTATCAACCCATCAATTGAATTTATTGTACACTACCTTCCACATCGTCCAGTTTTTTGGCCAATTCTTGTTCAAGCTGAAATGATAAAAATTGTGTTATTGGGAAGGATTCTGTTTTGCTCTTATCAGTAAGATATATATATATATATATATATATATATATATATATATATATATATATATTATTTTTATTTTTTTTCCAGTACGTAAGATAGGTCATGTTTATAGTTCAGTACAGAGATGGTCCCGCACTACCACCCATACTCCTCTGTGCTTGACTTGGGTCAGTTCTCCATCTCACTGTCCATAGGAACTCCATGTCAACAGAGATCCAGTAAATCCACTTCATTCAGTCTCTATACAAATGTTTTCATAGAAAATGAATAAAGAGAGTAGTTTTACTGGATCTCTGGTGCCTTGGATTTCCTGTCTTCGTAGGGTAGCTTTATATATCACTGTGTTGCTGCAGCTGGTCTCAACTCATGTAGGACTGAGATGCAGTTGTCAGGCAAGGGTCATGAATTAGAATAGCAAAGTTTCTGTAAAAATAGCAGCCAGGCCGGGTTTATATGCCTAATGGAAATCCGGCTACACTATAAGAGACTGGATTAGTTCACTCTGGATTACTTCCTAAAACTTTATGTACTAAACTGCAAAGTATTGAAATATTTTCTTTGATGCAGTAGTTTTCTCTGTAAAACTACCAACATGTATGTATGGCCCCGGTCTGAAAACACCAACTCTCTCCAATACATTAGGTTTCTGCAGACTCTGACCTTCAATATGGCATCAGTAATGTTTGTGTATTGAACGCAAAGCTCCATTAGTGTGTATACAAAGGTGAGTTGTTTTTAGGAAGGTCAATAATCGATACGTATTTAAGAACTTACCTGCTGTAACCGAATCTTCCTCTGACCTGCAACGAAGGAAGGAGGATCACATTCCTTCTCCAAATCTATCTTCATGAATTCATCTATCGTTAACTGACTGGTCGGTGTGTCCTCAAACTCTGTTAACCTAAAAAATATTCAGCATCTCATTAAAGGGGTACTCTGGCAAAAACATTTTTTTTTTTTTTTTTTACCAATGTGCCCAGACTGAATGCCTAAAAAAAAAAAATACTTACTTTACTAATCTGCTTGACTCAGCCTCTGGTGCAATCCTCTTCCTGCTTCTGGTGCTCAATTCACCACAGTGGAGCTCAGCGAATCGCTGACCACAGCGGCGTCCCGTGAATGGCCAGTGATTGGCTGAGTGGCAGCGTGACATATTGGGCCAGCACCAGGAAGATGACTGGGGCCCTAGCACACTATGTCACATTGCTGCTCTGCCTATCACCAGCCGAGAAGGAGGATGGGACAGCCATAACTAAATAATCAGAGGAGTGCAGGAGATAAGTAAAGGTTTATTTATTAATGCATTTAGCCTGGGCATATTGGTACAGAAAAGAAACGTTTTCACTGAAGTACTGAACCATGTAAGGCACAGAAAACACAGGAAAACATGAGAAAAACCAAGGCCTCTAATAGGAAGTAACCTTTGACCCACAATCCCTTATTGTTTATACCCAGTAGTTTTAAATAATGATAATGTGCACCAAATTTGCAGAAAAACTAACCATCATCAAACCATCACTGACCAAATTTTAAAAGTGCTAAGAAAAGCGGGTGGATTGTCCAAGGTCTAGAATTAATTTTCTTTACAAACCAACCAAGAACATGTGCAAAATAGTCCACACCTCCGAAATAGCCAAATATTTTTTATTGGTTTTATCATCAGACACATACAAATGCTGTTGACCAAGATATCATCAAGATTTGTTACATAAACACATGAGCAAAAAATAGGCCTATCAAAGGAATGTTCATCCTCTATGATCTGTGTAGAATGGGTTTTAGGACTTCATGACAGTCCAAAATGCACCAAGTTTATCAAAAAGCAAGTGTTGTTAATTACAATTTATGTAAACTAAGATATGCCAGTCTTTACTGAGTCTTGAACTACAATGAATAGCATGATAGGCATTATAGGGGTATGTTCACATGGCAGAATGTCCATGCGGAATTTGGCAGAAATGTCCATGTTTCCAGCATCGGCAGAAAGATATGCATAGACTTACATGGAAATGCATTGCTGTCTTTGAGACGGCGCATTTTCAAGTGGTCCGCCAGACATTCTGCCAGTTTTACTACTGTGTGAATTTACCCTTATTGGTGAAGCAATGGCAGAACACCAGAGGAGACTTTTGTTTGGTTCCATATGGACTAGAATGGGAAGCTTAAACAATCCGTTATATGGTTGTTTCAGCATGTGTGCCACCCAATGTTCTACTAGCAAGGACCCCCCCCCCCCCCCCCCGTCATATAAAACACTGGTATTATCAATAGCACATGGTAAAGTGCACATGTAACATCTTATCTAACCGATCTGAGTTGATTTAAAGGGGCTAATAGGAAAATCTAAAACCCTTGAATAAAAGGATAATGGGAGCTGTAGTTTTTGCTATTGCTTGGCAATCTGGTAATCTGCAACAACTGGAGAGGGGAATATTTTTTTTTAAACTTCTGTAATGTGAAAACTGAAATTCTGGACAAAAAAAATAAGATGCTGGAACATTTTCAACAGCTTGGTGTTTATTTACCGTTAATTGATACAATTTTATTCTTAAAAATTGTACAAAATTATATAAATAGACATATTCATTGGCTTCTTTCCACAAATCGTATTTAACTTATGCACCTGTTTTGATCAGTTTCAGTTTTCGTCTGATTTCTTCTTATTTGTCTGGTGTAAAATTTTTGTTACAATTCAAAAATGGATTCAAATGGATATTTTTTTACTTTATTGTACATATAAATCGGATTATTATCAGTTTTCACCTGACAAGATGTAGAATTGTCTAAAAAGATCTTAAAAACATAAAAATGCATATGATTTTTTAATTATTTCATTTATTAAAAATTAAAAATTAAATTTTTTAAAAGTGTGTGAAAATGAAGTACCATCTGTCTTGGAGAAAAATTCTGATATGAATTGTTCCCCAAAAGCTGTAGATTTACAACAGCTGGAGAGACACAGGGATGGGGGAACATTGCTATTATCATACGGAAATAGGAAATTCTTAAATAACAAGATAAAAAAATCCTAAATATTGTTTTAGATGACAAATGCCTGCTACGATTTATGTATTCAGCATGTACACAAAGTGAGGGGCACGATCTCCCTATTAAACAGAATTGAGTTGTTCTAGATTCTCTGAGAATTACAAATACCCCCTCCCTCTCTTCAGATCTATATTTTTGTCATATTCTTGCCCTGACAAACTCAATTTGACGCAAGTCATTGAAGAAAACAGTAAAACCTCTTTTCTCTACCTTTAATAACGGCAAACATTGAGGATGAAAGCAACACGGGATCATTCTAAAACCGACAATCAGGCTTTGTGGAGTGGCACAGTAAATACTGTAATATCTTCATCGTCGTCTTCTGCTTTCCTGGCATAAAAGATTCAGTTCAGTCATTTACCTTCCGTCAAAGGAAATCGGGCTGTCGCTTCAGAGGATGAGAGCGTGAATGACTGCTATAAACATTTAACCAGCAACGTAGGAATAAAGCTTTGCTGTTTCCCCAATATAGGCACAGGTTCCTGTACAGATTCATATTCAAGCAGGTTGATTCCAATGAGTAAATGCCCTTGTTTTCTACATGACACTGCAGTGATTTTTTCTTAAATTTTTTTACTATTAAGAATGGCTGACTGCCCTAATCACTGCATATAGCGTTTAGAAACCGCAGGACATAAAGCAGAGCTGGATGGCAGAGCACTCACACAGCCCCCAGAGATCAGGTGACACCACAAGTGCATTTAGGCACCGGTCCACGTCTGCTGTCATTTCTTAGGCACCTCTGCAGGGAGCCGGCTGATGGAAGGCCTCTGAGTTGTTACATTTCACTTTTAATCTTTCATTTTAGAAGGCTTAAAAGGCTTTAAAAAATGTGGCCTTTTTGCTGCACAGCATGGGCACACACATGAAAAAAAAGACCCGCAAAGCTAACCTGTGGAGGATACCCCACCGGAGAATGCATCAAGGGAGGTTCAGCTCAAGCCTTCTGTTGAGATGAAACAATGGCTACATGAAACATTTCTGCTCTTTGGCAGGTGATCAGGATGATTTCATGGTGTGCTACGGTCCCCCGTATTATTAATAGCTACATTATTTATTATTATTACAGGGAACCTGTCGGGATTAGAGGGCAATGAATCTACTGTACCTTTGCCCAAATCAGAGTCTAAAAAGTGCATCAGATTTAACCTAACCCTACTGCGTTGATCCAGAAGACTAGGAGAAAAATCACAAATATGGCATCAGAATGAATCCCTAGACCAACATAACGTGTACACAAATCAACTAACTATAACTTGTAATATTATATTTTTCAAGGAAAATACTTAGGGCCCTGTTCAATATGGTGAATGAATCAACCATCACAACATCATGTGATAGCGTTCCATAGTCTTACTGCTTTTACAGAAAAGAATCCCTGTCTGTGATGATGGTGAAACCTTCTTTCATCTACACGTAGAGGATACCCCCTTCTCATGGTTACCGGCCAAGGTATAAAAAGATCACTAGAGAGATCTCTGTACTGTCCATTCATGTATACGTACATTGAAATCAGATCGCCCCTAAGTTGTCTTTTTTCCAGACTAAAAAAACGCCAAGCTTGATAACCCGTCTTGGTCCTGTAATCCTCCCATACTATTAATTATCTTTGTTGCCCTCCTCTGTACCCGTTCCAGTTTTGCCATGTCTTTCTTATATACAGGTGCCCAAAATTGGACTCAATACTCCATGTTCGGTCTGATTTATATAGAAGCAAAACTATGTCCTTGTCACAAGCCTCCATGTGTCTCCTGCAGCCCCAAGAGATCTCACAGTGTAATATCTGACAATTGGGGCAATCTGAAACTACTTCTAAACTACTTTTTCAAGACTTAACAAATTGATGTCCAATTCATTAAACTTGGATTTGGGCAAACTTACTGTAGATTTACTCATCCCTAGTCAGGAGCTTCAGGCTTCCTGAACCACGGCCAGCAAAGATTCAAATACTTTTTATATGTTGTACATCTTGGAAATACATTAACCTTGCTAATATACTTCATAAGAAAATTTTATTTCCTTTTTATAGAAATTGCTTATAAAATCATGGCTTTGTCCAAGCTGAAGCACAGGCATGGACAAAGTCCAGTAAATGAGGGTGGGCTAGCATGCCTCTGTCCTATCTCCTGTCTGAAAGGACAGGAGAGAGCACAGAGGAGTCCTATCAGACAAGAGAGCACAGAGTAGTACTATCACACAGGAGAACACAGAGGAGTCCCATCAGACATGAGAGAGAGCACAGAGGAGTGCTATCAGACAGGAGAGAGAAAGAGGAGTACTATTAGACAAGAGAGAGCACAGAGGAGTCCTATCAGACAGGAGAGAGTACAGAGGAGTGCTATCAGACAGGAGAGAGCACAGAGGAATGCTATCAGACAGGAGAGAGCACCGAGGAGTACTATCAGACAGGAGAGAGCACCGAGGAGTACTATCAGACAGGAGAGAGCACAGAGGAGTTCCATCAGACAGGAGAGCGTATAGAGGAGTAACAGAAAGGAGAGAGCACAGAGGAGTACTATCAGACAGGAGACAGCACAGAGGAGTCCTATCAGAATGGAGAGAGAACACAGAGGAGTCCTATCAGACAGTAGAGAGTACAGAGGAGTGCCATCAGAGAGGAGAGAGTATAGAGGAGTAATAGACAGGAGAGAGCACAGAGGAGTACTATCAGACAGGAGACAGCACAGAGGAGTGCTATCAGACAGGAGAGAGCACAGAGGAGTGCTATCAGACAGGAGAGAGCACAGAGGAGTCCTATCAGACAGGAGAGAGCACAGAGGAGTGCTATCAGACAGGAGAGAGCACAGAGGAGTGCTATCAGAGAAAGGAGAGCACAGAGGATTGCTATCAAACAGGAGAGAGCACAGAGGAGTGCTATCAGACAGGAGAGAGAGCAGAGAAGTGCTGTCAGACAGGAGAGAGCACAGAGTAGTCCCATCAGACAGGAGATAGCACAGAAGAGTGCTATCAGACAGTAGACAGCACAGAGGAGTACTATCAGACAGGAGAGAGCACAGAGGAGTGCTATCAGACAGGAGAGAGCACAGAGGAGTCCTATCGGACAGGAGAGCGCACAGAGGAATACTATCAGACAGGAGAGAGCACAGAGTAGTCCTATCAGATAGAAGAGAGCACAGAGGAGTCCTATCAGACAGGAGAGAACACAGAGGCATGCTAGCCCACCCTCACTAACTGGACATTGTCCATGCCTGTGCTTCAGCTTGGATAAAGCCATGATTTCTATAAAAAAGGAAATACAAATTTCTTATGAAATATATAAGAAAAGGTAAATGTTTTGCCAAGATGTACAACATATAAATTTTTTTTGTAAATCTGACAGAGCCCATTTAGCTAACTAACTATGATATGCTCAGAAAGGCTGCAGCATTACAGAAAAATAATGTGTCTCCAGAGCAATAGAGAGCTGTGCTTGACTATTTCCTCCACTTTGTGCACATGCTCCATCGCTGCTTGATTCATTTTCATGACTTCCACGACCATACATTTCTCAGATATATTGTGGATGTGAACCATGGGCAGCTCCTGTGTTACATCAGTCTATGACTCGCACTGCAGCATTTCAGAGAAATTATAGTCTTATAACCAAGCTGTCCCAGACCAACTTGATTGTTTTCTCCATATACACAAATAAAGAGAGACCTGTCAATCCCGCCTGTTGGGGGTAGGAAGATGTGGTCTAAGATGGCCCGCAGTGACTAAGCCCTGTTCCTGGCTGGTTATATGGCTATCATTTCTCTAATAGGCTGCAGTGTAATAAAGCATCGTGTACATGGTTCAGGCACATTGCACTGCCTCACAGGTTACATTTAAAAGGATAAAGTGGTGACCAAGTATATGAGCTGAACTAATGGAAACAGTCAAGCACAGCACTTTTTAATTATACTTCCTGCATCCATTCTTTGCAATTTCAAGACCCCTGCTTGCTGCCAATAGGAATTTTTATCGTTGTGTTGTCGGGTGGGCATGCGGATGATGCTATAGATTTCCATTGCTATGGAGAAACACTAATAACATAATAATAATAATAGTAATAACAACAACAATGTCCCTTCATGCTGATGTCATCAGAAAGTGAAGAGAAGACAATCCCAGAATGACTCATCACTCAATCATTAAAGCAGTGGTGTCCAAACTGTGGCCCTCCAGATGTTGCAAAACGACAACTCCCAGCATGCCCGGACAGCCGTTGGCTGTCCGGGCATGCTGGGAGTTGTAGTTCTGCAACATCTGGAGGGCCACAGTTTGGATACCACTGGCTTAAAGGGGTTCTCCTGTGGAAAACTTTTATATTTTAAATCAACTGGTGCCAGAAAGGTAAACAGATTTGTAAATCACTTCTATTAAAACATCTTAATCCTTCCAGTACTTTTTAGGGGCTGTATACTGAAGAGAAATCCAAAAAAGAAACGCATTTCCTCTGATGTCATGACCACAGTGCTCTCTGCTGACCTCTGCTGTCCATTTTAGGAACTGTCCAGAGCAGCATATGTTTGCTATGGGGATTTTTTTCCTGCTCTGGACAGTTCCTAAAATGGACAGCAGAGGTCAGCAGAGAGCACTGTGGTCATGACATCAGAGGAAATGCATTTCTTTTTTTGGATTTCTCTTTCGTATACAGCTCCTAAAAAGTACTGGAAGGATTAAGATTTTTTAATAGAAGTGATTTACAAATCTGTTTAACTTTCTGGCACCAGTTGATGTAAAAAAATAAAAATAAAATAAAAGGTTTTCCACGGGAGTACCCCTTTAAAGCTATGTTATTTTATGCCTCATTTCTGTGGTCTCTACAGCTGAGTTCACTGCCTTAGGTAATGGTCCATGACTATTGTACCCAGTAGTTTTGCACGGATTGGATAGTCTTTCTGGGCAACACCTTTGAGACATATAACCATTGAGGAGGTCCTAGCCTGAAGTTACTGGGACATAGGTCGCTATGATAATGGTACAAATCTTTCCTACTAAGGAAAGCCATATATATATATATGTATATATATATATATATATATATATATATATATATGTATATATATATATATATATATATATATATATATATATATATATATATATATATCCTAAGTATACTCCCCTGACATCACATACAAAATGACTATGCAATAGGGCATACTTTTTAATGTACAATATTTGGAACCCTACACAATACAAGAAGCTTGCATTGGGTTAAAACTGTGGCTGACAGAGTTTAGGGATGAGCACAGTTCACGCCACAAAAAAAAACAAAAAACTGGTAGAGTAAAGACACTTTGGATGCAAAGGACGTTCTGGTTTTGAAAACTATATTGAAAAATGTAAAATGATCTATAGTTGAAGATGCATCTCTATATAAGCAACAATTTAGAGCCGATGTGTAAGCCAACATAAAGAGAACACATCACATCTTATGAAACTGCTATATATTTCTATGGAGTTGAGAAATCTCTCATTAACACATCTGACATTTCTCCTGGATATATGCTTCACATTTAATTGCAATGGAAAAATGACTTTTGTCAGTACATGCTTTATACAGCAAGCTATGAAATATTGCCACTAGCAATGAGATGACGCTCAGACAAATGTTGATCATGAAAATGCCATGGGCTTCTGAATCCCCTTCCCAAAATGTCAGAAAAAAAGGGTTTAAAGTTTCCACTTATACCCACCAGATACACAATAACTAGCTGATTGATGGGGGTCTGACTGCTGGAACATTTAACCAATCATGAGAATGGAGGTCAAATTCCCCCCCGAGTGAATGGAGCAACAATGGCCCTCATTTACTAAGAAAATCGGGTTGTAAGTCTATCTTGCTTTCTTACCCGACTGCTTTTTTCCCCTGATATTTATTATTATGTCGCATCTTGTTTGTCGCACGTGGGTTTTGTTGGTTTTGGTTTCCAACTCCTCTGAGCTCTCGGGAAAAAATCCACAATAATACAACAAATTCGGGTTGGAAACTTTAATAAATACGTGGGAAAGCTCAGAAATGTCAGGTAACGCCCCTTTTTCGGGTTTGGGAGAATCCACATCGGGTCCGTCGGGAAAAAATGTTGCATCGTGTCGCAGACTGGCGCACGATGTCTGCGACATGGCGCAGACAAAGATGCGACAAAAAAACCCGACAAAAGAGGTCGGGTTTAGAATAGTAAATGAGGGCCAATGTGTATGTTTGGTCATCACTCCGCTCAGTCTCTATTGGACATCCAAACAAAGCCAAATGTTTTGAGTGAATGGAGCAGTAGTCAAGCAAGCAAGCTTCCACTCCATTCACTTGGTCGACAATTGACCTCTGTTCTTATGATCGGTGGGGATCCCAATGATCAGGTCCCCACCAATCAGCTAGTTTATCCCCTATTCTGTGCATAGTGGATAACTTTAAAGCTTGGGATAAGTAATTCCTCTCATGCAGCCTGAACGATGAGTTATCATTCACTTGAGGCTTCTGCCTGCCCCACATCCAAACATTGATAGAATTTTTTCTCATATCCAAACAGGTAGTGGTCTCTCAATCAAGGCAGGTGGAGAAGCCGTTGGGACAACCCAAATTAATTTTGGTTTTGGCATGAAAGGGATGACAAGTTGTCTTTAAAGGCTATTGAATGCACTTTTTAACCATCACTTTATAATTATTATGGTGCAAAACCATTTTTCGCTTAGTTTCACTTCTACGGCCTCTTTGATATGATATATAGTGCTGTTGGCCATGCACCATTCTGTTAAAGAAGGAGTTAGGGCTGGGCGGTATGACCAAATATGTGTATCATGGTATTTTTTTTTAACTTACGGCGGTTCCACAGTATATAATGGTATTTTCTCCCCCCCCCCCCCCAAATCATGTGACCCGCCAGCGCTGTTCTGTATCCCCAAACCCCCCCCCCCAATCATGTGACCCGCGTGCTGTGTTCGGCTTCCCCCCCCCAAATCATCTAACCCGCCAGCACTGTTCTGCTCCCCCCAATTAATGATCAGCCCAGCGGGGTACTACTCACAGATGTCAAGCACTGCCCTCCTCCTCTTTGTTGGGGGCCGCCAGCGATGGAACTCACAGTACGCCAGTGGTCTCCAACCTGCAGACCTCCAGTTGTTGGCTGTCCGGGCATGCTGGGAGTTGTAGTTTTGCAACAGCTGGAGGTCCGCAGGTTTGAGACCACTGCTGTATGCTGTATATGCCCGGGCTGCAAAAGACACAGAAAATAAACTTTTAACTCACCCACCTCGGCCGCACGCTGGGGACGGGGGAGGACAGCAGTCAGCCTTTCACCGGCCGGAGCGATGCCCCACCCCGGCCGGTGATAGGCTGAGCCCACTGTCATGTAATAAGTCGGCTTCTTACATGACAGTGGGCTCAGCCTATCACCGGCCGGGGTGGGTCATCGCTGCGGCCAGTGATAGGCTGACGGCTGTCCTCCCCCGTCCCCAGCGTGCGGCCGAAGTGGGTGAGTTAAAAGTTCATTTTCTTTATCTTTTGCAGCAGGCATAGGGATACAGCGTACAACAGTGGTCTCCAACCTGCGGACCTCCAGCTGTTGCAAAACTACAACTCTCAGCATGCCCGGACAGCGTTGGCTGTCCGGGCATGCTGGGAATTGTAGTTTTGCAACATCTGGAGGTCCGCAGGTTGGAGACCACTGGCGTACAGTATAGAGTTCCAACGCCGGTGTCGGCCCGCAACAAAGAGGAGGAGGGCAGTGCTTGACATCTGTGAGTAGTACCCCGCTGGCTGGGCTGATAATTAATAGGGGGGGGAGCAGAACATCGCAGGCGGGTAACATATGATTAGTTCCCCGATGTGGGGACAGCGCTGCGCTGGGCTGATAATTCATTCCCAAGGGGGAGGGGCCTAACCGGTATTGCGGTATGGGCTAGAATTAATATCGTGCAGCACAAAAATTTCAGTATTCGGTATGAACCGGTATACCGCCCAGCCCTAGAAGGAGTTACTGGCCCATATCTCTTCTGACCATCTAAGTGAATTTATTGTTTGACCAGATCAAATGACACCGTTGCATCGGTCACAAGTAACCTTAGAAGAGCATAGAGGAGCAGAGAGATAGGAGCTGTAAACAGAGTGCCTTTTTGACAATATGGGGCATAGCTAATAGCACTATATGACAAAACAAAGAAAAGAGGGGAAAATAAGTAGAATTTTTACTAACATCTATGTAGAAATTTATTGCACCATAACCTTCAATAACCTTCATGACAAATTTCGGGCATGTTCTATAAAAAAAAACATGGGTCACTGACCTTAAGAATCCCAACCATGAATACTGAGGTTGCACATGCTCACCTTTTTCTCAGGGTGGATTCACAAACTTTTACAACTCTGATGACCTCTTTAATAGTTCGTCGAAAGTCGTGCATTCTGGATGCGACCAGGAGAGCTGCAGAAAGGAGAAAGCAAAACAGGTGAAGAAACATGACAAGGTGGTCTGCACCAGGCCCAGGAATATCACTGCATTTCCAGAAGGCACTCACAACAGCTGCTTGGTATTCTAGGCAGCAAGATGCATATACACTCTTCTCTACCCAGGTTTACCAACTCAGCTATTAGTGGAGCTATGAGCTCCAGTAATTGCTGTAAACCTTTCATTTGCTTCGATGGCGTGAAGCTTGCAGCGGTGAAAAACGTTCGAGAAATGCTGAGCGACCTATATCATTTTGTGCGTTGATACGGCGTGGTTTTACTGCGATGATTTAAGGATAATATATAAAAATGTGATCATAAATGCAACCCCAGCCTTTTATTAAGCTCTACAATACAACGCTGACATTCAAAACCCCACAATTCATACAAACAGTGAAAACTTACGTATACGCCATTAAATGGAAAGCAGATTTATTCTTCACAAGGTCAACGAAAATTACATCTCCCTCGCATCACATAACAAGAGATCAATGTGCACCACAGAGGTGAAAACAATGGACAATACGTTCTACAAAACTGATGTGTGTCAGCCTGTTCTATGCATTATAATGCTTATGTTCTGCATCAACTATGATGGTGCTGTCAGTGCCACATTGATTCGGAGCAGGTCCTAAAAGACATCTTTACTGACAAAACTTCAGTCAAGGTCCTCCACAACCAGGTGGGATGGGGCTCACGTCTTAGAGACAGGTTTACTAATACGGTCTAATTTTAAGAGTGAATTTAGTCTAGACAGTCTCATAATGCACAAGCTTTATCACAATGGCTCAAGATGTTTGATGTATTTGGAGAATGCCTGGTTGGGGGGAAGGCATCTCACTTCTTTTATGTACAATTCCCATTGCCAACTGAAGTCAATAAGAATGGGGTTTTTGACAGTGATGTTGTGCGATTTTCCCTGCATGATTGTGGCATCAAAAACAACACCTTTCTTGGTTCCCACAGCTGACTGCACAGTGCTTCCACAGTCACCGATCACAATGTTAAAGGGGTACTCCACCCCTAGACATCTTATCCCCTATCCAAAGGATAGATGAAAAGATGTCTGATCACAGTGGTCCTGCAACTGGGACCCCGCGAACTCTGTGCGTTCCAGTGCGGGCTGCGCGGGTCATGACGTCACAGCCACGCCCCCTCATGACGTGATGCTATGCCCCCTCAATGCAAGTCTATGGGAGGGGGCATGGTGGCTTCCCATAGACTTGCATTGAGGGGGCACGACGTGACTTCAAGAGGGGAGTGGTTGTGATGTCACGACCTTCACTGTCCCCTCCAAGCGTTCGGAACAAAATGTTTCAAACACTGGGGCAGCGGAATTCATCCAGTTCCATACAGAAGCCCTGTTTAGTCTGTGCTAATACAAGCAATCTTATGAGCCTGTTACACTGTTATCCATTTTAATGATTAGAACCCATTAGGATTCTTATAACCGCTCACCCAAAAAATAGCCTCTATAGAATAAACGTGCAGTAGTCAAGAGCGAAGGACTACAATGTCATCACGGTTTACAAGGAGAGCAGATGGAGCCCATACATCATAAGTAATGTGTGATTTCTAATCATGTGAACTCCTAATGTTCCTGGTATTTAGGATTAGACGACAGAGAAAAAAAAAACACATTTACAGCAAACATAGCATCCAATGATGCATTTCATATTAGCACGGCAATTAAAATTCTGGAGGAAAAATAAATGTATAAAAAAAGACCATTCGTCTGCCAGCGCCATTTATGAGAACAATATTTCCTTGTGAACTGTTTGTCGGATGGCCTCTGCTAGGCTATAATCTGCAATGAATAGGTCATATTGGAAAGGTCATCCCCCCCCCCCCCTTTTTAGGACTTAAACCTTAAGCTTTCCCTAGAAGAATGTGCTAGAACGTGAAGATAAAATGACAAGTGTAATGGTGTGGACAAGAATGCGCTGCTGAGGCTCACTGAATCTCAAAGGCTATCTACGCTGTATGTAGTCGGCGCACGGACAGACTTTTGCTCCTACTTAAAGCCCCAAAAAAGATTTACTTATAAAATGATATTTTAAAAAAAGTACAACATGCCGTGCAAACCATTCACTTCTAGGGTTATCCTCAGAGTTAACGTTATCCACAGGAGAGAGGATACGATGATTGGGTGGGGGTGAGGGGGGGGGTCTGGCCATTTGAACCCCCCACCAATCACAAAAAGTGAATATTTACCTGAGTAAATGCGGATGCAGGCAGTGTGCATATCCGACTGCAGTACGATTTATTTTCCAAAAACTGCTGAGCTCGGCTATGACTGGAAATCCCATAAACAACAAATCAAGCAGTTGCCGAGAATTTTGCAGAAATTCCAGCAGAATTCTGTTTTTTGAGAACACAGAATTCCGACAAAATTCCATCCAGCAAGCTTTACTGAACTGAATTTGTGCGGTATTGACAGAAGGGAGAGAAACATTGGAGGGCAGCTCACACTGGCTGTCCATAAGAAGGAAGGTATGAGAAAATGTTTTTGCACCAAGTCACCTTTGAGGAGTGAAGAGTGGGGACAGGGGACCATCGAACAGTGGGGGCGGGCCCAGTTTTGCTACATTTAAACATGAAAGAAAAAGTGGCTGGACAATCCCATTAAGGAGTTGAGTTGATTCCTGCCACTTCCAAAGTAAACAGTTGTCTCTAAACCACTGCATGGCTGCTTTATTCTCCATGAAAAGATAAGTGTAGCAGCCCAGACCAACATGTTTAATGTGAATTATTGCTGAGGGCTGGTTACATTACTACATCTTATTTATAATTAACAGTCTAAAAGATCTTTTGCAATGAGTAAAGTAACACTGGAGTAATTGTGGGAGATTTATCAAGACATATTGCGGAAGATATATCAAAACCTGCGCATAGGAAAAGCTGACCAGTTACCCAGCAACCAATCAGATTGCTTCTTAAAATTTTCAGAGGACTTAATAAAATATATATATATATATATATATATATATATATATATATATATATATCTATAGGTAGGGGAATATGCAAATCAGCTCATTACATCACCTTTTCAGGCGATGTTCCCTGGTATCAGCTTAGCTCCAGTTACGAATATAAAAAGCTAATCGGGATTAATGCCAAGCCAGAACTCTCTCTCCAGAAGGAAAGAGTACCCATCTGCAGACAGCTGTTTCGGGGTGCTTAGTGGCCCTTGAAAGCTCCGTCACACCAGGAGTGGTGAACTCTCCCTGAGTTAAATACTCTTCCCGTATGTGTGTATATATATATATATATATATATATATATATATATATATATATACATATTTAAAAAAATGAAGGCAGAAATCTGATTGGTTGCTATGGGCTACCAGTCCGATTTTCCTCTACACAGGTTTTGCTATATCTCCCCAATAATACCTAAACAGGAACTGAATTCACTCTTACCAGCACCACAAAGCCCAGATGGCCGCCGTCCCGTGTGCATCCAGTCCCTTTTCATCCTCTGGACCAGTCGTAAAGCGGTCATGGACACTTCATGATTCTTATCTCCGAACTCCAGCATATGTGCAAATCGAGGAATGTATAAACAGGGGTCTGGAAGAGAGGAGTTATACTTAATGTGAACTGTATTCTATTGTTCTGTGCTAATACATTTCTTTGTATACCAGTCACAGCTCAATTCTTCTACTTACCAAGTTCCCTTGAATAAACAGATTTAAAAAGTGATCTCAAATGTATTTATTTTTATTGCCAATAATTTCCCGTTCGCTGTCCATTCATTCATTGACTGACTGCTCCCGGTTTCTGCTTCAGTGGTGCATCATGTGACTGATAGCAATAAAACATTTAGGAGGAGTCTGTGGCATCAGAGGCCACGTCACACACCACTGACGCAGAAAAGTGGTACGTTTTCCACACAGAATTTGAGACATAAAAACTACATGGTGATAAATAAATGATATAATAATTTCATTGGATTTTCCATTCATGGCCTATCCTCAGGTACGGCCACTACACAATGCAAGGAGTATTTGCTTCCAGCATTCAATTTTTGTTGCGGGTTACCCGGCTTTGGCAAATAGCTAATTGGCAGCGGTGCCAGGTGTCGGGCCCCACCAACTCAGATATTTATGGCATAAGGACAGGTCACATGGCGAAATGGCCGCAAAAAAAAAACTTCCGATTCGGGAGAGTCCCATTGATTTCAATCGGATTCTGCTGCACTGTGCATGTGGCGGAATTTCTGCGCCAGATCTTTCTGATCCGATTCTGGCATCCGCAGAATATAGACATTTCTAGAGGTCCTAGTGCCTGCCAGAACATTCAAATGTGGGGAATGTCTGTCTGTGTTTTCCGGGCGGACATTCCGCATGTATTCCACTGTCTGAACATAGTCTAAAAGTGATGTCTGACCACAAATTGTTGACGGTAGAAAACAAACAACAGTGTACAACAGTGTTTCCTAACCAGTGTGCCTCCAGCTGTTGCCGAACTAAAACTCCCAGCATGCCCGGACAGCCAAAGGCTGTCCGGGCAAGCTGGGAGTTTTAGTTCCGCAACAGCTGGAAGCACACTGGTTGGGAAACATTGGTTTACAAAAATGGTATACTAGTGTTAGAAAGTAGGTAGATATATGTACCTATATAAAAAAAAAATAAAAAATAAAAATATATATATATATATATATAGAAAACAATGGTGCAGCACTCCAAAATTGCAAAAAAGTGTAAAAATGTATTCCTTCATGTCAAGATTCAAAGCGACGTTTCAGCTCCCCACTGGAGCTTTTTTCAAGCATGCTTTAAAAAAGCTCCAGTGGGGAGCTGAAACGTCGCTTTGAATCTTGACATGAAGGAATACATTTTTACACTTTTTTGCAATTTTGGAGTGCTGCGCCATTGTTTTCTATTACATGGACTTTGATCGAGTCGGGGCGCTGGCACCGGGCATCTAATGGTGAAGTAGTGCTGCATTGTTTTTGAATATATATATATATATATATATATATATATATATATATATAGACTGAACCAATGTTGGTAGCCGTGAACGTACAATGTAATGTGTGATGACTATGAAGTGTGATGAACAGTGCATGGCAAAAAATAGCCAATAAAACTGTATTGGCGTGCGCCACATGCGGACCATTATTTGCGATCTCACATCTGGAAACACACAACGCATCACGCAGTGACCCAGCTATCTACTACGAGGAGTCCTGTCAATAAAGCAACGTATATAGCTACATGCAATACTGGGTCCTGAAAATAGCAGCTGAGATTGATTCCCAGCAGGCTCCATGATAGGAAACCACTTAATCCACCCGAGTATGAGGCAAGATGGCTTCTAAGTGTCTGATTTATCCCGTACACAGTTATAGATTCAATGTTATGTAACCATGCTAAAGCTGACCATACATTGACATTATAGATTTCTTGGAAGAGCCCGAAGTTTCTGACAGTCATTCATTATACAGTAATGCCTAAGGAGACTGAATGAAGGGCCTACGAGGAAAAACACACTGGATTATTAAAGGGGTTGTAAAAGAAACAGCCAGTCTTGTGCTGTACTTTCTTGCATCGTTGCTGAGGCCGGTGATTGGCTGCAGGGGTCATATGAATGTACGTGAAATCACAACTACAGGAAAATAAATAAATGTCAGCGAGGCGTTGGAACATTGGCGCTGGCACAGCAAGGGTCATAGTAAAGAGACGGTAAAGTAGCTCTCCGACAACCCATAAGTGTTGTCACGATGCCGGCTGGCAGGTAGTGGATCCTCTGTGCCAGAGAGGGATTGGCGTGGACCGTGCTAGTGGATCGGTTCTAAGCCACTACTGGTTTTCACCAGAGCCCGCCGCAAAGCGGGATGGTCTTGCTGCGGCGGTAGTGACCAGGTCGTATCCACTAGCAACGGCTCAACCTCTCTGGCTGCTGAAGATAGGCGCGGTACAAGGGAGTAGACAGAAGCAAGGTCGGACGTAGCAGAAGGTCGGGGCAGGCAGCAAGGATCGTAGTCAGGGGCAACGGCAGGAGGTCTGGAACACAGGCTAGGAACACACAAGGAAACGCTTTCACTGGCACGATGGCAACAAGATCCGGCAAGGAAGTGCAGGGGAAGTGAGGTGATATAGGGAAGTGCACAGGTGAAGACACTAATTGGAATCACTGCGCCAATCAGCGGCGCAGTGGCCCTTTAAATCGCAAAGACCCGGCGCGCGCGCGCCCTAGGGAGCGGGGCCGCGCGCGCCGGGACAGGACCGAGGGAGAGCGAGTCAGGTACGGGAGCCGGGGTGCGCATCGCGAGCGGGCGCTACCCGCATCGCGAATCGCATCCCGGCTGGAAGCGGAATCGCAGCGCCCCGGGTCAGTGGATCTGACCGGAGCGCTGCAGCGGGGAGAGTGTAGCGAGCGCTCCGGGGAGGAGCGGGGACCCGGAGCGCTCGGCGTAACAGTACCCCCCCCCCTTGGGTCTCCCCCTCTTCTTAGAGCCTGAGAACCTGAGGAGCAGACTTTTGTCTAGGATGTTGTCCTCAGGTTCCCAGGATCTCTCTTCAGGACCACAACCCTCCCAGTCCACTAAAAAAAAAGTTTTCCCTCTGACCTTTTTAGAGGCTAAGATCTCTTTGACAGAGAAGATGTCCGAGGAGCCGGAAACAGGAGTGGGAGGAACAGATTTGGGAGAAAAACGGTTGAGGATGAGTGGTTTAAGAAGAGAGACGTGAAAGGCATTAGGGATACGAAGAGAAGGAGGAAGAAGAAGTTTGTAAGAGACAGGATTAATTTGACACAAAACTTTGAAAGGACCAAGATAGCGTGGTCCCAACTTGTAACTAGGGACACGGAAGCGGACATATTTAGCGGAGAGCCATACCTTGTCTCCAGGGGAAAAAACGGGAGGAGCTCTTCTTTTCTTATCTGCGAACTTCTTCATGCGTGATGAAGCCTGTAAGAGAGAATTTTGGGTCTCTCTCCATATGATGGAAAGGTCACGAGAAATTTCATCCACAGCGGGTAGACCAGAGGGCAAGGGGGTAGGGAGGGGATATAGGGAAGTGCACAGGTGAAGACACTAATTGGAATCACTGCGCCAATCAGCGGCGCAGTGGCCCTTTAAATCGCAAAGACCCGGCGCGCGCGCGCCCTAGGGAGCGGGGCCGCGCGCGCCGGGACAGGACCGAGGGAGAGCGAGTCAGGTACGGGAGCCGGGGTGCGCATCGCGAGCGGGCGCTACCCGCATCGCGAATCGCATCCCGGCTGGAAGCGGAATCGCAGCGCCCCGGGTCAGTGGATCTGACCGGAGCGCTGCAGC
Source organism: Hyla sarda (assembly GCF_029499605.1). Classification (NCBI taxonomy): domain Eukaryota; kingdom Metazoa; phylum Chordata; class Amphibia; order Anura; family Hylidae; genus Hyla; species Hyla sarda. The sequence goes on along the minus strand of NC_079199.1, from coordinate 46,839,719 downwards.
GGGGAGAGTGTAGCGAGCGCTCCGGGGAGGAGCGGGGACCCGGAGCGCTCGGCGTAACAAGTGTAAGGGGATACTCTGGTGGAATATACATTTTTCCCAATAAACTGGTGGCAGAAAGTTTAAACAGATTTGTAAATGACTTCTATTTAAAAAATCTTAATCCTTCCAGTACTTATTAGCTGCTGTCTGACCACAGTGCTCTCTGCTGACACCTCTGTCCTTATAAAGTAACAGTCCACAGCAGGAGAGATTTGCTGTGGGGATTTGCAAGTACTCTGGACAGTTCCTGACAAGGACAGAGGTGTCAGCAGAGAGCACTGTGGTCATACTGCAAAGAACTCCAGAAAGTCATTTACAAATCTGTTTCACTTTCTGGCACCAGTTGATTTGAATTTTTTTTTTCCCACTGGAGTTCCCCTTTAACAAATACAGTGATTCCTCAACTTACAATGGCCTCAACATACAATAGTTTCAACATACAATGGTCTTTTCTGGACCATTGTAACTGGAAACCAGAGTCAACATACAATGCTACGGACAGTCCAAATCTGTGAAATGCGTCACAACTGGAGGAACTGACCAATCAGAATGGGCATTTACTGGTAAATCACCTCTATTACTGAAGTGCCTGCACTGAATGGCTGTCTGGTAGCGCCCCCTACAGTACAGGAAGGAACTACAAGTTCTCTACTACTCCTTACCTGTGCCAGGGTTAGCTGCTCCTTTGGACCCCAATTAAGGGCGGCTCCATTTGGGACACTGTGTGTACTGTATAGGACCCTAAAGAAGCTCCTGAGCTCTACATAAACCATTGTTTCCCAACCAGGGTGCCTCCAGCAGTTGCAAAACTACAACTCCCAGCATGCCCGGACAGCCAACGGCTGTCCGGGCATGCTGGGAGTTGTAGTTTTGCAACAGCTGGAGGCACCCTGGTTGGGAAACACTGACATAGACAGTGATTACAGCTCCCAGCAGATCTTTATTACTTTTATATGTAAGGATTTGCTTTATCTATATTAGTTATCTACTTATTTTTCTTTAATCCTCACTTTTTCCTATTTTTGGATGACATTTTGGTGGCTTCAGAACCAATTACCAGCTTTTCATAGAGTTATGGTCTCAACATACAATGGTTTCAACATACAATGGTCGTCCTGGAACCAATTAATATTGTAACTTGAGGGACCACTGTAGATTCATTGCTATTTAAGGGCTATGGGAAATTGTCAATTGGTATACAGCCTTCTTGGTGTAGAACAGCTGCCAAATTTTGCACATTTTTTTTTTTCACATTTTCATCAGCTCTAGATCTGTGATTTTTTATTATTATTATTATTATTATTATTATTTTTATTTATTTTTTTTACAGTGACTTGCTTGAACCCTTTTGTTTGTTATTTTATTTTCTTCTTTGCAGTGATTGCTGAATTATGAGGTGTGAATAAACAATTTGCACATTTTTGCCTTCATTTAAACCACAAACACACACACCAGCCTAGACCTGGTTTATAACCTGGCTGTGCACAGTATTTTTTTTAAGTTGCCGATTTTTGTGCAGTGGGGGAACCTCCCTCAGTATCTGGCATCTCGGCCTTATCCCGGTTTAGTTGGAAGGCAATGCCACACATGGATACCAGAAGCATGGTTTCTAAAAAGTAGCATTTTTTCCCCCTACCATAGAATTCCTTGAAAGTGTACCAGTTGTTTCAAAGCAAGATTTTAAAAACTTGCATATGGTTCGTCTACATTAACACTAGAGATGAGCGAACTTACAGTAAATTCGATTCGTCACGAACTTCTCGGCTCGGCAGTTGATCTCTTTTCCTGCATAAATTAGTTCAGCTTTCAGGTGCTCCCGTGGGCTGGAAAAGGTGGATACAGTCCTAGGAGACTCTTTCCTAGGACTGTATCCACCTTTTCCAGCCCACGGGAGCACCTGAAAGCTGAACTAATTTATGCAGGAAAAGTCATCAACTGCCGAGCCGAGAAGTTTGTGACGAATCGAATTTACTGTAAGTTCGCTCATCTCTAATTAACACTTTGGAGTGGTGACAAGGTGATTTTACTGTTCTCACTGCTGTTATAGCTGTTTGTCAGTAGTACGCACACTACTTTCTACCTTAGTTACTTGTCCAATCACATCACTAGACATACTCCACTATGCTGGTGAAAATGCACTGAACAGGCTGACACTGTGCCGAATGATGATTTACACAGTACAGTACTATGGGGGAGATTTATTATTGCTTTTAGAGCTTTTTTTTTGTCTATGTTTAGGCGCAGTTCAGGCGCAAGCAGCATATTTTGAGACATTTATGCGTCTTTTGATATAGACAGTTTCACTCTTTTTGCCTACCCATAGAACTTTTTCTTTTTGACCATGCAGTGGTCACATAATTATCATTTGCGACTTTTGTCAAAAGTCGCTATTTTGTACGCAAAGGTACTTTTTTGGGCGCAAAGCTACACCACCTACCAGTAGGCGTGAGAATAATTTCTACCTTCCACAATTCAACCTTTAACCTCTTGTGGACGACAGCGTCCCACTCCCCTTCTATGACACGTGCTCAGGAGCTGAGCGCAGGTCATAGCTGGGTGGTGCTGGCGGCTGCCTGCCACCAGGACCCATCTCTAATGCCAGACATCACCGATCACGGTGATGCCCGGCTTTAACCCCTTAGACACCGCAATCAAATTTGATTGTAGCGTCTAAAATGCATGTCTAGAAAAAGTGTATGTGGTAGAGGTTTCCCCACCACAGCAGAGCTGCGCAAAATTCATCATCCTGCTGCACCTTCTTGATAAATAAGATGCACGCTAGTCAAACCCACCACCCAAATAATAATAATAATTCCTGTAATATGTCTAGCTGTGACTGTTACTAGAGACAAAATCCCCTTATCAACAGGCAGTGGACAGCAGATTGCAGGGAAGGGAGACACATAGTGACAAAGAGGTAGGTTCTGGAGTAAGGAATTCTTTTTTTTTTTTGTAAACTAAGTGAATTATGGACACGTAAGGAGTCACAAAGGCAATCACATGGAGGAAAGTGGTTTGAAATTATAGCGACCATTTAAGAGCATAAAGCTCATTTGGTGCCCATATTTCTACCTGTAAGTCTATTATAAATATATATTCCATACAGATATATGCAATAGTGATGAAATATAAAATGACCGGATTGCTAACCATAATCATGTTATATAGTCAATGAAAAGAGCCAGGGAGTCAAAAGCAGCCATCTTCATAATACAATTCAATACACAATGAAAATTCCCAACCACATTTCAGCACATAACAGCTTTACATTGGAATATGATGAGGTCACCTAAACCTTCTGACAAGATCGGAGATTGGTCTGAACACAGAGGTGCTGCAGCTGGCACCATCTGTGCACTATAAGTCAGTGCCTGGTGACATATCCCTTTCCAAGTTTTGTATCCATGGTAGTAATAGCAATACACAAATAAGATGAAAGGTCATCAGCCCTATAAGAGCTGGTATTATACGCTCATAAATCACAACCAAAGTCACATTTATAATAGCGTATAGAGCTGTATTGGCACTGCTCACTCATCCAAGCTGGGCCACACATAGGATCTTTTCACCTATTGGAGGGGTATATATGAGGGTGCAACAAGGCCCAAAAGTCCACAAGCAATGTAAATGTCCAAGAAGAAAGAACGGGACTGCACTCACCAATTCTGTGACCCAACACCTTCCTTATTCCGGTATAAAAATTCACATACAGCAGGATAATTGCAGGTGCGTTCACTACATACGAGCGACAATAGTTTTGTGCAGTTGCACTTCCTCTTGGCTCACCAAGAGGAGGCGCAACTACGCAAAACAATTGTCGCTCGTATGTAGTGCACGCACCTGCAATTATCCTGCTGTATGTGAAGTTTTATACCGGAATAAAGAAGGTGTTTGGTCACAGAATTGGTGAGTGCAGTCCCGTTCTTTCTTCTTGGACAAAGTCACATTTATGACCCTAAAAGAAAGCTCTTTCTTCAGAATTCCACACAAGCATTATGTCCCTTTCTACTGTACAGGACTGCAGAGATGCTTTATCTTATGTTTGTATCAGCAAAAGAATTATAGAATAATTATATTAGGGATCGATCGATACGGTTTTTTTAGGGCCGATACCGATAATCTGCGACCTTTCAGGTCGATAACTTATACCGATATTCCGGTATAAGTTATCAGCTATTCCCCCCCAGCCCCCCCCCCCCCCCCACCACCACCACCACTTTAGATCAATTATCTAAAGCGGGCGCTTTAAATTAATGCACTGTAGCGGCTTTTGCAGGGCCAGAGACAGTCGCCGCCGCCCGCTTTTCTCCCCCTGCCTATCCTGAGGTCCTTCCTCGTCCAACCACCACCACTGCTCCATTGCCTCCGCATCCCAGGTTTTATAATTACCTGTTCCCGGGGTCTGTGCTACTTCTGGCTTTGGCGGCGTCCTGAGCTGTCACTGTGCGCACTGACAGTGACGTCACGTTGAGGATGTCACTCGTCCTTGCGCTGCGCAGCGAGCCAGAAGTAGAGTGGACCCCGGGAACAGGTAATTATAAAACCGGGGATGGGGGAGGCAATGGGGCAGCGGCGGCAGCAGTGGTGGCAGCTGCGGTCTCTGGCCGGGGAGGAGGGGCATTATCGGCATATCAGCACGGTAATTGCCAATACAGATAATATCCAAAATTGTAAATATTGGCCGATAATATCGGCCAAACCGATAATCGGCAGATCCCTAAATTATATCCCTTTATATTATATATTTTACTTTATATAATATATCACTTTACAATTCACATAAAGCCATTAACCGTGTGCAGGCTTTTTTTTTATTTTTGCAAAATCTAAGGAGTCTGGAGAGTTGACAGATTTCCTCCCTTTTGTAACCTCTGGGAAAAGCAATGAAACAGGAAATACTATGCAAACAATGGCTGTTTACAAGTCAATATAAATCCCACAATAGGGACAAACTGAAACCATGTGTTGCTCCCATATTCCGGAGATTCACAGAACAACTAAAATCCTCTAATTATACAGCACAAACATATTACACAAAGCCGCCCCAAGGAATCCGCTATTGTGGGCCCGGCCCCATGGAATAGGTTAACGTTTTTTTTTAAAGAAAAAAACATATACGCTTTTAACTTTTCATTCCATTATGAATAAAGTTTCACTTGTTTGATTGATATTGCAAGAAAAAAAACTGTGCAAAGTCAAAAACCGTATAGTTAAAACAGTTTTTTCAAACGGACCAAAAACAGAGGTAGGTTACAGTTTTGGTACAGGAGAAAAAAAAAACTGACAAAACCGTACAGGATACAAAATGGACACAACTTGATGCATATTTTGGCATACGGTTTTCAATGGAGAGTCAATGCATACGGTTTTTAATATGGTTTCATACGGTTTTCAAATTGAAAACGTATATGGGAACTGTATTACAAAAACGTGGTGTGAACCCAGCTTTAGAGAGTATTTCCCCTCACAAAGAAATGTATGCTGCCAGATCACCACCAAGGTGGTTTGGAAACACTGCGCTAAGTAGTCAATGGAGGCAAAAGGTAAAGAGAGCGCATATGAATAAATGGGCACCATCTACATGAAAAAAAATGATCTTATGCAAGAAAAACAAAAAACAAACTGTCATGTACAAAAAGAACCGCAACACCGAATAATTGAAAATATAGTAATTAAACTTTATTAATACACAAAATTATAAGAAACAGACAGACAATGTGTCATATTGTGTTATATGGGAAAAAGCATCCGATCCCCCAAGCAGCAGGGTAAGGCACATACAAAAACAGAAAACTTAAAATACATGTATACTTAAAGGGGTACTCCGGCGCTTAGATATCTTATCCCCTATCCAAAGGATAGGGGATAAGATGCCTGATCGCGGGAGTCCCACCACTGGGGACCCCCGTGATCTTGCACACCGCACCCTGTTTATAATCAGTCCCCGGAGCCTGATTACCGGCGACGGCGGCGTGTGACGTCACGCACCACCCCTCAATGCATGCCTATGGGAGGGGGCATGACAGGCTTGCATTGAGGGGGCGGAGCGTGACGTCACATGGGGGCGGAGGCGTGACGTCACACGCCGCCGGCCCTGTGGTCGCCGGTAATCAGACCCGGAGCGAACACGCTCCGGGGACTGATTATAAACTGGGTGTGGCGTGCAAGATCACGGGGGTCCCTAGCGGTGGGACCCCCGCGATCAGGCATCTTATCCCCTATCCTTTGGATAGGGGATAAGATGTCTAAGTGCCGGAGTACCCCTTTAACAAAGGTATATAAACCATCAGGTCAGGTCCCGTACACAGGACCATGACCCACCACACTGGGCACAACCTCTTCAAAAGGTATAAAGAATTGTGGGAAGTAGCAATCATTAGAATACCACAAAAATAAGATAAGAAAATAACTAATAAAATCACCCAAACAGGTAAATGTAATGGTCAAAGTTGGGGCATTTATGTCATCTATTAGGGTCCCATGCATGGAATGCCCAAATTCACGTGCAATGATGTAATCTATGAAGGTCCTATGGCGTAGATCAGGGTTTCACAACCAAGGTAACTCCAGCTGATGCAAAACTACAACTCCTAGCACTACAACTCCTAGTAACCTTTGGCCATTACAGATTGTAAAAGTCGGATAGAGAAAGAGCCACTGAACACATGTGCGTAACCTCAGTGCCCTGGCCGTGGTACTTTGACTCTTCAAATCAGAAAACGAAAGCGTTTTGTTACATTACTGTAGCCATGGACCATTACGCTGAAGGCTACCATTTCTATATAACTATGTCAGCAGTTTCATAGAGGGTTTTCTAGGTTACGGGTTCCCTTTAAAGGGGTTGTCCCATCAAAATGAACCCATTAGCTGATCGCTCCAGGTCTAGCTTTCCACAAACTATTGATTATGCTGGGAAAAGTCGCAACCAGGCAGGTATTTACCCTACAGCGGTCACTGCCGGAAAAATGTGGCATTACAGGAATCCGTTCATATTAATGTGAACATACCCATACACAGATACAGTTATCCAGATTGCTTCAGGTTCTACCTATAGGAAAGTTCATAATTCTACCTTTACAATGACACGAGGCCAGTAACATAACCTGAGTATACACAGGGAAGGTTGGTCTCAAGTGATTGTAATATCTTTAGCTATTATACTGTGTAAATACAAGATACCATTATCACTACAGTGTTTATGTTACCACACGTCAGGCCATATAAAGGGTCAGGTTACTAAGTCCTTGGGGGAGCTGAAAGTGACACCGAGAAGGTCATGTCTCCTGGGTGTAAAGTAACCATACAGAACACATAAAAGTGAGGAGTTTTGGGAAGTTTAATGTAAAAGGAAGACGGTAGTCCTGTTTAGTCAGGCACCCCAGGATGGAAGAGGAAATCGGTTTAAGGCTGCACTGTGAACTCCATTGTCCGTACAGGATGCTAGACTAGGCCTATATACTAATGTCAATGCTAAGTAAGTTGTATGACTGTCAAAAAGTAGAATTGGTGAAGCAGACAAAGGAATGAAACACAGGGCTGCCAATCCACAACTCCAGGCTGTAGCTTTAAGGAGCCGCAAGTTGGGAAATGCTGTTGTACAGTAGGAGCCATTACACACTACTGATTCCGCTTGCAACAAAATCTCATTGATCTCAACTGGCTTCTGCTGCTCAGTGCACACTATGGAAGCTCCGAAAGGAAATTTCTGATGCGGATCCAGATTCCTCCTAAAGAATTAGAATGCTTATTCTTTCAGTGGAATTCGCCAGAAAAGCCCATTAGTCAATAGGACTTAGCTCTCCACTGTAAAATTCAGTGCAAAATTGGTGTGTATGAGCCCTAAGTCTACCTGGATATTGACAGTAACATAAATGAGGAGTAATAAGCTTAAGAGAAAGGACTTTTTTAGATTTTCTCACAACATCTTTAAGAGTAGATAATATTGACTACTGATAAGGCTCCAGGACTGAAAGTATTGAGGAGACCTGCACCATAAAGATTGAGAGGCTCCATGGAACATGGGGGGGGGGGGGGGGATTACCTCCCTCCTATAGTCAATGAGAGTTGCTCTGCAGTAACCCAGCATGGCCATTACACCACGTATGGAGCCGTCTGCATCTGGTTCCATTCACTGTATAGACGGGTGCTACGGCTCTGGCAAACAGCTTTGGTGGGAGTATCAGGTATCAGACCACACTGATCAGATATTGATAAGCTATCCTGAAAATAAAACATACATGAAAAAGTCCTAAAAACTCTTTTAGTTCCTATTCTATGAGCATCCCAGCACTGTCACCACATCACATCATGTATACCGGAGAACAGGGAAGGATTAAAGAATAATATTCTGCAATACAATCTTCCCCCCACATATTGGAGACATCAAGTACTCCTGGTCCTTAGAAGAACTCAATATCTCTCTGTACATGGTCTGTTTCCAATGGATTGTTGCACAGAACCAAGGATCGGGACATGTAAATCTGGCTTCACTCCACATCCATTATTTTAATATATTTTACCTATATATCTTGCGCCACTTCTTTTGAATAGTATGAGGACTATGGGTCATACAAATTGTTTTATTTTTATGGGGGAAAAAAGGTGCCAAGACAACAATGTTATTTTGCTATATCCTCAATACACAACAATAATTAAATGAGCTAAATTAACAATTAATAAATAATAAATTAGAGGAAATTCCCTCCAATACGGTTCACAGACAATGCAAAAGAGTCTGATCTTTTCTCTCTGTAGTTACAGATAAGTGGTGAGGAGCAGCTGTGTCCAGTCCTGATAAGCAGAATAAACTTTATTAAAACCAATGTCAAAAAATCTAAATCCTTTAAATGGCCTTCTGTGTCAGTACCGATCCCCCACTACTGTACACCATATGTAATCTTCACTGTCTAGCGTTGACAGGCGTGGATAATTTGGCATAAGGATGGGGTCATGGCAGGAGGAGGTAATGGGACACCAGCTGAGATTTTACATCAGGGCTCATGTGTCCCTTATTTAGGACAATTAGTGGAAAAAGGAAAAAAAAAAAAATTATCCAACCGTGACTCCTCCATCTATCAGATGCTGCTAACAAATCAGTACCTGAACCACCAAAATATACACATATAAACAGTATATGTGATGTCAGGAGCATCCATACCACTGCATTATACAGCACAATAATATAGGGAACACTTTAGTCCTGCTGCTTTCAAATATTGTGTTTAAGAATATAAAATGTTGCTCACATCTATCTTTTTTATAATCTACCACCTATCTATCCATATATCTATCTATCCATCTATCTATCCATCCATCCATCTAACATCTATCATCCATCTACCTACCTCATATCTATCTCCCACATATCTACAGTGGGGCAAAAAAGTATTTTATTAGAAGTAATTATTAGAAAATGGAAGACATACAAGACCACTGATAATCTCCCTTGATCTGGGTCTCACCCCATAGTGTCAAAATGATCACAGTAACTGTGAGCAAAAATCCTATAACCACACAAGGGGACCTAGTGAATGACCTGAAGGGAGCTGGGACCAAAGTATCAAAGGCTACCATCAGTAACACACTACACCGCCAGGTACTCAAATCATGCAGTGCCAGACGTGTCCCCCTGGTAAAAACCTCCTTTCATCAGCAAGGGCATTGAAGATGAAACGTGGCTGGGCCTTTCAGCATGACAATGATCTCAAACACACCGTCCGGGCAAAGAAGGAGTGGCTTCGTAAGAAGCATTTCAATGTCCTGGAGTGGCCTAGCCAGTGTCCTTCGGAGGGAGTTGAAAGTCTGTGTTGCCCAGCGACCGCACCAAAACATCACTGCTCTAGAGGAGATCTGCATAGAGGAATGGGCAAAATATCAGCCACAGTATGTGAAAAACTCATGAAGACTTACAGAAAATGTTTGAGATGAAGAAAATGTATTGAGATTAACTTTGTTATTGATCAAATACTTATTTTCCACCATAATTTGCAAAAAAAAGTATTTAAAAATCAGACTGTGATTTAATGGATTTTTTTTCTCATTAAGTCTCTCATAGTTGAGGTATACCTCTGATGAAAATTACAGGCCTCTCTCATCATTTTAAGTAGGAGAACTTGCACAATTGGTGGCTCACTAAATACTTTTTTTGCCCCACTGTATCTATATAATATCTATATCTAATATCTATATCTAATACATATCTATCTACCACATTATCTATCTATCTCTCTATCTCATATTTATCTATCTATCTCATATAGTCATTGCCGTAAATGTTGGCACCCCTGAAATTTTTCAAGAAAATTAAATATTTCTCACAGAAAAGGATTTCAGTAACACATGTCTTGCTATACACATGTTTATTCCCTTTTGCGCGTATTGGAACTAAACCAAAAAAGGGAGGAAAAAAGCAAATTGGACATAAGGTCACACCAAACTCCAAAAAATGATCTGGACAATATTATTGGCATCCTTAACTTAATATTTGGTTGCACACCCTTTGGGAAAAAAACAAATCAATCGCTTCCTATAACCATCAATAAGCTTCTTACACCTCTCAGCCGGAATGTTGGACCACTCTTCCTTTGCAAACTGCTCCAGGTCTCTCTTATTGGAAGGCGCCTTTTCCCAACAGCAATTTTAAGATTTCTCCACAGGCGTTCAATGGGATTTAGATCTGGACTCATTGCTGGCCACTTCAGAACTCTCTAGCGCTTTGTTGCCATCCATTTCTGAGTGCTTTTTTACATATGTTTGGGGTCATTGTCCTGCTGGAAGACCCAAGATCTCGAACGCAAACCCAGCTTTCTGACACTGGGCTGTACAATGCGACCCAAAATCCGTTGGTAATCCTCAGATTTTATGATGCTTTGCTCACATTCAGGACACCCAGTGCCAGAGGCAGCAAAACAACCCCAAAACATCATTGAGCCTCCCCATATTTCACTGTAGTTACTGTGTTCTTTTCTTTGTAGGACTCATTCCATTTTCAGTAAACAGTAGAATGAGGTGCTTTACCAAAAAGCTCTATCTTGGTCTCATCTGTTCACAAGATGTTTTCACAGAAGGATTTTGGCTTACTCAAGTTCATTTTGGCAAAATGTCTCTGTGTCATCAGTGGGGTCCTCCTGGGTCTCCTGCCATAGTGTTTTATTTAATTTATATGTTGACGGATAGTTTGCGCTGACACTGATGCTCCCTGAGCCTGCAGGAGAGCTTGAATATCTTTGGAACTTGTTTGGGGCTGCTTATTCACCAGCCGGACTATCCTGCATTGACACCTTTCATCAATTCTTCTCTTCCGTCCACGCCAAGGGAGATTGGCTACAGTGCCATGGGTTGCAAACTTCTTGATAACGTTGCGTACTGTGGACAAAGGCAAATCTAGATCTCTGGAGATGGACTTGCAACCTTGAGATTGTCGATATTTTTCCACAATTTTGGTTCTCAAGTCTTCAGACAGTTCTCTTCTCCTCTTTCAGTTGTCCATGCTTAGTGTGGCACACACAGACACACAATGCAAAGACTAAGTGAACTTCTCTCCTTTTTATCTGCTTTAAGGTATGATTTTTATATTGTCCATACCTGTTACTTGCCCCATGTGAGTTTAAAGGAGCATCAGATGCTGAAATAATTTTATTTATCCACAATTTTGAAAGGGTGCCAATAATTTTGTCCAGACCATTTTTGGAGTTTGAAGTGACATTACGTCCAATTTGCTTTTTTCTTTTCTTCCTTTTTGCCGGTTTAGTTCCAATACACACATAGTGAATAAACATAAGAAATACTTAATTTTTTTGAAAAATTTCAGGGGTGCCAACACTTACGGCCATGCCTACCTATCTATCTATCTTATCCATCTATCCATTTACACAACATCCATCTATCTATTTATCTATATTTATATCTATAATATCCAGAAGAACAGCACTAATTCAGGGTACAGACCACATATAGTTAGCGGAGCTCCTGTGGATAGGGGATAAGTTGTCTTTTGCTGCAGATGTCCTTTAACTTTGTTTTTCTAATGAGACCGTACCCTAAAGGTTTCTATACACAGAAATATAGTGGCTGATCCCACCAACAAACTAGGTGGATGAACATACAGCCCTCCAACAGCAATAATGGATCTTAATATTTCCAAGTGTTTACTACCCCAGGGAAATAAGAAATGTCGATTAGATGAAAGCTGGCAATTGATCCACATCTTATATGTATGGGGCCGCTCCCGCCACTGTGGACTTTGATGTACAAGTGCTGCAGAGTTTCCATTCGGGAAAATCTGCAGCATTTCTGTCCCACAGAGACATGCATAATCTTGTTGCTACCCTGTGGCTTCAAAAGGTCCACAGAAAATCTGCAAATCCTCCACTGCTAGTGCAAATTTTTTTGGTGTGGAAAATCGGCAGCAAATATACACGTATAAATATACCCTACGGTTAAGTTCACACAGGCGGATCTTCTGCAAGTTTCCCGATGCGGGTTCTTATATGAGCTCAATATTCTGCAGCAGGAAATAAGCAGAAAACACCGTTAAAGTTAACGTTATGCCATGGAAAAATCTTAGAGCAGTTAAAACTGCAGTTTCCCCTGCACAAAAGGTGTACTGAACACAATTATAAACGGAAAATATGGTGAAGGGGATGCAGCGCTTTCCTAGAATCGGTAGGGGTCCCTGAGGCATGCGCTGTGATAGGCCATCACTTTACAAAACAGAAAACCCCCTTAACTACTGAATAAAGGATTTTTTCTGCTGTAAACAGCTGCAAATACAATAATAAACCTTCAATGTTAAATGCTCAATCTCCTCAGTCTTGCCTGTCGTATTGATCCATCTGTTTCTACCCAGTTTCCGCCATGACAGTGACATGCAGAGAATGCGCAACAAGACCCGACAGATGATCTATGCCATATCTCGCTTTCATCTCGCTTCTTCTTATCAGGTCTTGCCATATTTTTTTTGTCTTTTAATTGACCTATTTATGCATAGATGAGTATTGAAGTCATTGCACACCATGATAGGATTATCAAAGCTACTGAACTGCAACAGCTCTGTGGGGATCTTGGGGGGTGGAAGACTTATATCGGATGAAATATTTATGCTACACTGCCTCTTGTCAGTAGCGGGGGCCGCTTACAATTCACTGCGGTCCCTTTAGCACTAGAGGTATTATCTGGACCTGCACAATGCCCGCAGTTCTCCACAATATGAGGCCGATGCAAATGTAATAGGAGCAGGAACCCCGAGCGCTGAAGATCACTTATGATTACAAAACACTATGGTCTGTAAAGGCTTTCAGAAAAATTAGAAAAAAACAAGTAGGTAAGTAGGACTTACAGCAATACACCAGGTATGAGTCAGCTGCTAGGTTTACTATTGCTTGATATTTGTGTAAATGCATTAACAGTAGGATGTGAGCCATACATGAGCAGGCTGCTAAATCAATATGGCTGTCATTATAGCTCCCACCATGCCTCGAGTCCTGAGGGGCACATCTATCCAGTAATGCAGCATTACATCCCCCCCCCACCTTGTAAGATGCAGCTACATAGCTGGAAAGATTTGCCTTTCAAAATGTGAGAAGAGCTGGGTTACCCTTGAAGCCATTTAACTTTCTATAAAAATGTAATATATATATATATATATATATATAAAAAATAACAGTTTAAAGGGGTACTAAAAGGATAGGGCATAAGATGTCTGATTGTGGGGGTTCTGCCACTGGGGACCCCGGCGATCTCAGACATGGCACCCCAGTCATCCATGCACAGAGCGAACTCCGCACCGTACCAGATGGCTGGTGACTACAACCTCCGCGCCCCCTTCATTCATGTCTATGGGAGTACGTAGCAGTCACGTCCCCTCCCATAGATATGAATGGAGGGTGCGTGGCATGACGTCACAAACGCGGAAACTCCAAACTTCCGTGTTCCGGCCGCCACCGCTGCCGGCCCGGAGTCCCCAGCGGTGGGACCCCCGCGATCAGACATCATATCGCTTATCCTTTGGATAGGGCATAACATGTTTTTCGACGGAGAACCCCTTTAATGTTACATTTTTGACAGAAGATTGACAGATGCATTATATACTTTTTGATAGATTTCTATGGGCTAGGCACGAATATATGAAAAAACGACCTTGGCAGCAGACGCTCAGGATCCTGGAAGAAGTAGCTGATGTACCACAGTCAATCTGATGAAGGGGTAGTTTCACCCCGAAACGCGTCATTGTTTTAATGCTGTACATCAAATAAAGTGGCTGCACTTTGCCACTTTATGACCTGAATGTGACTACTTCTTCTGGTATCCTGAGCGCCTGTTGCCAAGGTAATTTTTTCATATATTTGTATCCTGTTATCCACAGGACACCATCCGGTTGCACCTGGGACTTTTGGGCTGCACAGATCCACACCATTTCTACTAACCCCGTACGGGGTGATACACATATTTCCTATATGCTCAAGGTGAGCGGCTAATTTATAGAGCCTGCATAATCACTTCCCGCAAGGGAAAACCCCCCTCAATTATCCAGGGTAACGCACGAAGCGCCGCCTTCCGGTCTCTTTTTTCTTCTTTCCTTTCTCCAGGTTCTAAGGGCTAGGGCCAGAATGCTTTAAAGGGGTTCCAGGATTAGAAAAACACTGGTGCTTTTCTCCCCAGCGCCACACCTATCCTCAGGTTGTGTAAGGTATTACAACTCTGCCTCATTCACTTGAATGGAATTGAGCTGTAATACCACACACAAACAGGACAAGAGTGGCGCTGTTTTAGGAGGGGAAAAAAAAGCACCTGTGTTTTTCTAATCGTGAATTACCGTAAGCCTCTTTCACACACACGTGTGGCCTTTTTTTCTTTCAAAAAGGTTTCGAAAGGAAGACACAAGCCGTATGAAAGCATACAGCATTTAGCAATGCAAACATAATAAGTAGAGATGAGCGAACTTACAGTAAATTCGATTCATCACAAACTTCTCGGCTCGGCAGTTGATGACTTTTCCTGCATAAATGAGTTCAGCTTTCAGGTGCTCCTGTGGGCTGGAAAAGGTGGATACAGTCCTAGGAGACTCTTTCCTAGGAATGTATCCACCTTTTCCAGCCCACCGGAGCACCTGAAGGCTGAACTAATTTACGCAGGATAAGTCATCAACTGCCGAGCCGAGAAGTTCATGACAAATCGAATTTACTGTAAGTTCGCTCATCTCTAGTAAAAAGAAAAAGAGAAACAAACAATGCATCAGAAAATATATAACTCTGTGTCATATGTAAAAAGCCTCAGCTATCTTTCACTCTAAGCAGCACCTTCTAGACCAGTGTTTCCCAACCAGTGTGCCTCCAGCTGTTGCAAAACTACAACTCCCAGCATGCCCGGACAGCCGAAGGCTGTCCGGGCATGCTGGGAGTTGTAGTTTTGCAACAGCTGGAGGCATTCCGGTTGGGCAATAACGTTCTAGACGCACTCTGAACTATAAACATGTTTTGTCCTAAAACCTGGAAGGGGAAAAGGGGCAGAAGACAAACAAGACACAAGAGGAAAGAGAAGACAAACAAGCGGAAAAGACTTAGAACAAATCAAAAGTCACTCATCATTGTGGCCTTTTATTCATGTATTTTTTTTAATGCAATTTTTAATGTTCTACTAAATGCATTTTTTTGCCATTAATTTATCATGTGATGCAAGAAGTACATAAAAATAAAATATACACAAAAATATACAAAAAAAAAGCTCATTTGTACACACACTTTTTTTAAGCAGTTAAATAGAAGGGGGAAAAAAAGCACATAAACTGGGGGAAAAAAAAAAAAACGGTGTTAAATGCACCCAAAGTGAGAAAAACATCACAAAGAAAGCATTGTTTGTAGTGCATTTTATCCAGGTTAAAAAGATAAAGCGGCTAAAATGTCCCAAAAAAAATGCATGTGACACCAGTCTTATAGGTGGATTTTCATATTTTCCTTTTCCCCCTGGATAAATGTGCACTGCAGGTGCTGCTCCACGCCGACGTCTCACTTTACACAAGCATATATTGTGTCCATGTTGCCCTAAGTGTTTATTTTTCCTTGTCAAACACATAAATCCTAGCAGAGGATCAGAAAGAAAATCTGCCCACCTGCTGGAATTTTTAAAAGAAATTGACATTCAGGACCCTGGAAAAGCTGGATGAAAACCAATGAAGAAACAAGAGTAGCAACCATACTGTATTAGGGTGCATTCACACCACGTTTTTGCAATATAGTTCCCGTATACATTTTCTATGTGAAAACCGTAGAGAACCATATTGAAAACCATATGCATAGACTCTCCATTGAGAACCGTATGCCAAAAGATGCATCAGGTTGTGTCCGTTTTGCATCCTGTACGGTTTTGTCAGTTTTTTTTTTCCCGTACCCAAAACTGTAGTCTACGACGGTTTTTGGGTTTGGTAAGGGTGAAAAACTGTATTAAACCGTATAAGTTTTTTTTTTTTCAACATGGGACGTACAGAACTGTATGTGCGTACGGTTCCATCCGGTTTTCTCCATACGGTTTTTGACTTTGCAAGTGAAACTTTATTCATAATGGAGTGAAAAGTTAAAAACGTATATGTTTTTTCTTAAAAAACGGATGCAACCGGACATCATTTTTAAAACTGTATACGGGTTAAAAGGAAAACTGTCACTTGTTTTCTCCCACACTATCCACAGGTACTGGTGGGTAGTGCGGGAGACGCTGATTAAAATGAGCCCTACCTTGCCCGGATCTGTGCCGCCGTTCTCCCGCAATTGTAGTTTTATTATCTGTTGAAAACTTCCTGTAACTGGCACGGGCGGGGCTTCGGTGCTTAACTGGCACTGACGTCAACGCCGCTTATGAATATTCATCCCCCCTCCCTCCAGCTCTCCCTCTCTTTGCCGCTCCTAATTGGGGGGAGGGGGGATGAATATTCAAAAGTGGCGCTGACGTCAGTGCCAGTTAAGTGCCGAAGCCCCACCCGTGCCAGTTACAGGAAGATTTCAACAGATAATAAAACTACAATTGCGGGAGAACGGCAGCGCAGATCCGGACATGGTAGGGCTCGTTTTAATCAGCGTCTCCCGCACTATCCACCAGTACCTGTGGATAGTGCGGGAGAAAACAAGTGACAGTTTTCCTTTAAAACTTGTACACATGTTTTGATACAGTTTAGTCCGGTTGTGAGGAATCAGTTTTTCATCAAAAACCTGATACGGGAACTGTATTGCAAAAACGTGGTGTGAATGCACCCTTACTCAAAAACAGACCCTGGGAGGAAACAACATTGACTTATTTATTGATAATGTTTATTCTCTAAAGTTGAATGAATAACTAAGTAAATAAATACAATTAAAAAGGCAAAATAACACAAAATAAAACAGAAAATAAAACTATTATACTCTAAACCAGTGTTTCCCCGCCTGTGGCTTTCTAGCTGTTACAAAACTACAACTCCCATCGTGCCTTGGCGGCCTTTGGCTTTAACAGACTAAGACAGGGTTTCCAAACCAGGGTGCCTCCAGATGTTGCAAAACTACAACTCCCAGCATGTCTGGACAGTATTTGGCTGTCCAGGCATGCTGGACTTTGTAGTTTTGCAACACCTGGAGGCTCCCTGGTTGGGAAACACTGTCTTAGTCTGTTAAAGCCAAAGGCCGCCAAGGCACGATGGGAGTTGTAGTTTTGCAACACCTGGAGGTACCCTGGTTGGGAAACACTGGACTAAGACTAAGGTTGGGAAAATGCTGCTCCAAAGTTTTTGCTCTATATCAGTGGTCTTCAACCTGCGGACCTCCAGATGTTTCAAAACTACAACTCCCAGCATGCCCGGACAGCCGATGGCTGTCCGGGCATGCTGGGAGTTGTAGTTTTGCAACATCTGGAGGTCCGTTGGTTGAAGACCACTTCTCTATATCATGTATGTGCTGGATGAAAGCCGTCAGGGCATGATAGGAGTTATAGTTTTGCAACAGCTAGAAAGACTGCGCTAAACAATTTGCTCTGGATCTCGAAATAAGCTACACGAAGGCAACAAGGGCACAATGGGAGTTGTAGCTTTGCAATAGCTGGTGAAGCACAGATTGGGAAACACTGGTGTAAATTATTTTCTCCAGATCTTGAATTTGGTAAACAAAAGCTGTTGGGGCATGATAGGAGTTATACTTTTGCAACAGCTGGAAAACCACAGGTTTGGGGAGCACTGCTTTACAACGTTTGCTCTAGATTTTACTTCTGCTGGATATTGACTTTGTACAGGCGCCCTCTACTGGCCAACAGTGGCATGGTCCATCCCAGATGTGTGCACAGAGGAGGCAGAGCTGCTGCCTGGAGCCCGCCCCTCTCAGTCTTCCTGCCATCTCCATAATCATGGCTCCGTACTCCATGGACAATCCTGCTCTGCAAACTTTCCTGGCTGGGAGTGTGGACGAAGAGAACAGCTCCTAGCTCTACAGAGGTACCCTGAGAGATGTGGGCACGGTCTGTGTAGTGCTGCAGGCTGGCACCCCCTATAGACAGTCTAAACAGCCCTGGGATTTGCAGACAATTGATTGCTTCTCCCATCGGTGCCAGATGTGTTTTTATAGGGAAGGGGAGGGAGTAAACCTGCTCTATGTATTTACAGCTTCCAAACTTGCTACAATGTATCAAAGCAAACTTTAATCCCTGCATTTACATTGTAACATGTCTTATGTTTTCTCTTGCTTCACTTTGCTTGATCTTTCTATGCTGATCCTTCTGCACTAGCAACTCAGTCCTGCACCCCCCCCCCCCCCCCCCAGACCAGTGTTTCCCAACCAGGGTGCCTCCAGGTGTTGCAAAACTACAACTCCCAGCATGCCCGGACAGCCAAAGGCTGTCCGGGCATGCTGGGAGTTGTAGTTTTGTAACATCTGGAGGTACCCTGGTTGGGAAACACTGGAAAGGCTGCCTGTGTATGCTGGGAGTTGTAGTTTTGTAACATCTGGAGGCACCCTGGTTGGGAAACACTGGAAAGGCTGTCCAGGCATGCTGGGAGATGTAGTTTTGCAACATTTGGAGGCACCCTGGTTGGGAAACACTGGAAAGGCTGCCTGTGTATGCTGGGAGTTGTAGTTTTGTAACATCTGGAGGCACCCTGGTTGGGAAACACAGGAAAGGTTGCGTGGGCATGCTGGGAGTTGTAGTTTTGCAACATCTGGAGGCACCCTGGTTCGAAAACACTGGAAAGGCTGCCTGGGCATGCTGGGAGTTGTAGTTTTGCAACATCTGGAGGCACCCTGGTTGGGAAACACTGGAAAGGCTGCCTGGGCATGCTGGGAGTTGTAGTTTTGTAACATCTGGAGGCACCCTGGTCTGGAAACACTGCCCCAGACAATAAGAATGTAATACAATGCACTCCTCGGGGGGTCTTCCCTGTGCTTGTCTGCAAGATCCTTCCTGACCAGCATGCATAGGGTTATCCCTTTCTCTGGTTCTCATTGTGCATTAAGTGTACAGGGCTCTGTCCTGCCTTCATAGATTCAGTGCATATAAGAAGTGCATTCTTTTTTTTAGAATGTTTTCTTGCAAGCAATATGCATTGTGCCCAGATTGCAATTGCATTCACTTTTATTAGAACTTTCCCTGGTGGGCAGTGGGCATCACCTCAGTATGGGCTGCTAATCTGCTCTGACCTGATCTTTGTCCATGCATTAAAGTGCATCCCCTTTTTTTTATGGGTTTATCCTTTGCACTTGGATTGATGATCAGGGGCTTTGGGTGGGAGTACAGAAGAATGACATATTGTCTGATGAAGGAAGGAGGGGGGGGGGGGGGGGGGGGTTAGAGAGTCCTCCCACCTCTCTCCCAGGCTAAGCTGCACACACAGGGGCTTGTTGGTGCAAAGACTGCTGCTGCTGTGAATGGCAAGCACTGTGCCCTGTGATTGGCTCCTGGGGTCATGACGTAAGCAGCCCCAGCTTGCTATTTGAGCTCAAGCCTTGCCCAGTTCTTTCCACTTCTACATGTAGAGCCTGCAGCACACATGGGAGAGAGGGGGGAGTAGGCGCCTTTCTCTATTCTTGTCTCCTATTCCCTGTGCTATGCATATGCCAGCATACACAAAAGCAGCACAACTGGCAGCTGGTGCACCCACACTGGCAACCTGACCATCAATATAATGAATAGCCTGCAAGCCGACTACTGCAGAGGAACAGAGCTCTTGCAAGAAACTTCTGCCTGCTATACCTAAAAGGATCCCTGGATCTATGAAAGACCGCTGGAGCAGCTGGTAACCGGGCATTTTGTTTACCTTCCCCTATGGGTGCCACAACTTGTGATTGCTATCCCTGGATTGTATTGGCGTACACGTCACAGAGGTCGATTACATAACTGCATGGTGCTTTGTTTTATTATCTCCTTTCTTTTGCTTATGGACGAATTAATCCTGGTGACTTTGGAAGTTAACCACAGCGTTTGTGACCGATGCTCACAAAAGAGGAGCTGTCGCTAGTTTTTCCCCCTTGCCCATGCCACTAGACCCAGGCTGCCTGAATGGCAGGATCATGAAGTGTTTGACTTTCTTTCTTCTGCTTCCAGAGACCTTAAAGAAGTCTAAAAAGAGCGCCCGAGCTAACAGCAAGGTGCAAGCATGCTATGAGATAGTGCCTCTGGCTCTCAAGAGGAAGATGGCTGCAGAGCTTTACCCTGCTAGTGCAAACACGAATATCGCCAACAGTAATAACGCAGCTGCGGTCACCGCCAAGAAAAACGCCCTCCACATCCAGCAGAGTGCACCGCCGCCGCCGCAACTACAGAACCTGAACAACAACAACATCGAGAGTACCAACTGGCAGTCCTTCCACCCGACCCTGAGGGAGAGGTGAGCACAGCGCCCCCTACAGCTGGCCTCGAAGCCTGAGTAGAATCATAGAGGGTCTTATAGCAATGTATGTGCACTCATCTCTGCATGCACAAGGGCACCATAACTTTTTGAGGGGCATTCATAGAATACCGGTATAGAAACTTAAATAGTATCAAATACTAAAACTGCCAGCAGAAGGCTGCTGCCTCCAAACAGAATGTGCAACATATGGAAAGAACAACTACAGGTCTAGATTATCCTTGAGACACAATACTAAGATTTGAACCCTAACGCTTGGGTATTATAGGTGGGCATACCAACACTATGGTACACACTCCTAGCACTGCAATCATATACTGCAGTCACAGGAGCAACACATACTGACACTGAAAACATAATAACACAAGTAAACTGCAGCCACATAACTTATTCCTGATAGTCTTAATAGGGGTACAGAAACAACCTGAGGTCAATATCATTGGGGCAATATAGATTACATAGACGTATATATGTATTGTTTATACAGCTACTCAAAGCTAAGGTCAGACCACCACTTGAATACATTGATCCAATGCCAAATTATGGGACTAAGCAGGTTAGAAAGCTTACTCCAAGCCTGTATGTTAATAGACAACTCAGATGGGCAACAGAAACAATAAACCTAATCTCTAGTCAATGCGAATACCCCAACACAATCTAAAAACCGTTGCTCTGTTATCGCCATATGCGGGTCCAGCACGTATTAAGCTGACAGGCATCCCCCACCGACGCTGCACTGACTTAGCAGGCAGCTCATGCACTGAGCCATTGCTAATCTGCAAGGAGCATCAGCAGGAACAGGACATGGTTTAACCATTGTAATATAGATAGGGGATTCCTTACTGCAGAGCTGTCAGGACCAACCAGAACAGCACTGGGTCAGATCACGCAAGTAGAGCCTCTTTCTGCAATACCATGGCACGCATAGCTACCCCTCTCCTTACATAGAAAATTAAAGGAGACAGATTTTCTTGCCGATGTCTTGACAAGCGTAAAGACCAAATAGTCATCATAGAGGATTGATGCATGACCATTGATTTTAAGTACCTTTTATTAATTTTTTTTCGACCACAATGTCACATTTGCATGAGAATATAGCAGGGGGTCTTCTGGTACATTTCGTTCATAGAACTAAGTCATTAAATGCACTCTTCGATTTCCTTTTATGTATGGCATTAAATTACTGTAAGCAAATTTTGGCATTTTCAGGGTCTTCGCTTTCCATCCTCTTGCACGACATGCAGTAATAGATATTATAGGGCAGGCTTTGCTTACAAGTCTTTTGGATACGTTTTTTATTTTAATTTTTTTGCAGAGAAATTAGATTATAGCATTACTTTTGTAGTGCTACTGGTTCACTTGCCCCTCTAGATGAGCACTGCATTAAAAATATGCTTTCCAGACAAAGCCATGTCATTTTGGATTTTATTTCTAGTAATCTTAAGTAAAGCCAGTGAGAATTTCTATGAATCTTTGGGAAAATCCCTCAGATTACCACGCTTAACCCATATAACACTGGAATGACAATGGCAAGAGACAAACAGGCTGCAGCGAAATCAGACAAGGGGTGAAGTGTACGCGGCTAGAAAAGCCTGATTAAAATTAGCAGACCTTTCTTGTACGCCTATGAAAAGGATGTGTCATCTCTTTCATCCCGTCATTTACATTTAAAGGGAAGGCCACTTCAATTAGACCCACGCACGTCAGCCTTTGTAGTTGGATTTAGACTAGCATATTCTTGTCGAATTCTTCCAGCTAAAATGTATACGTCTTCTCCCTTTAGGAATGCACTGATGTTCAACAACGAGCTAATGGCTGATGTGCACTTTATTGTGGGGCCCATCGGGGCGTCCAAGAAAGTCCCTGCTCACAAGGTACGTCCAACCCCCCAAATTTTAGTTTTTTTAAAATGGTAGATTTTTATGATCTGCAACATTAAAACTATTTAACTTTCTTTTTCTTTTATTACAGTATATTTTGGCTGTTGGGAGCTCTGTGTTTTACGCCATGTTTTATGGAGATTTAGCAGAGGTCAAATCTGAAATCCATATCCCAGATGTGGAACCTGCTGCTTTTTTAATCCTTTTAAAGTAAGTGTGGTCATTCCAGAAATACTGCAGTGAACATAAAAGCTTATAAAATATGCATATTGTGACTGGCATTAATGGCTCGCTCTTAGACTGGTTGGTAAAACAGATGTTCTCTAACACCACAAGAGCTTTGGCTCCTTATTATATGAGGAATAAAACTTGTTTCTAAGAGTCGTTTCAGGAAGTAACAGAAATAAATTAACTGCAACTTTAGCTAAAGAGTGGGGGAACTTTTGAATGATGTTCCAGTCTTTTATACAAGTCTTAATTTTGCTTTTTTTCCTTAGATACTTGTACAGCGACGAGATTGACCTGGAAGCAGATACAGTGCTTGCAACGCTCTACGCTGCCAAGAAGTACATTGTACCCGCGCTGGCCAAGGCCTGTGTAAACTTTCTTGAGACTAGCTTAGAGGCCAAAAATGCATGTGTCTTACTTTCTCAAAGCCGTCTCTTCGAGGAGCCAGATCTGACTTTGCGTTGCTGGGAAGTGATTGATGCACAAGCTGAACTGGCACTGAAGTCAGAAGGCTTCTGTGAAATCGATCTACCAACCCTTGAGATTATTGTGACACGGGAGACTCTTAACACTAAAGAAGACGTTGTTTTTGAAGCCGTTTTGAATTGGGCGGAGGCCGAGTGCAAGCGGCAGGGCCTGTCAGTGACACCTACAAACAAAAGGAATGTACTGGGAAAAGCATTGTACTTGGTACGGATTCCAACCATGACTTTAGAGGAATTTGCCAATGGGGCTGCCCAGTCGGACATTTTAACCTTGGAGGAGACACGCAGTATATTCTTGTGGTACACGGCTGCTAATAAACCCCAGCTAGAGTTTCCTCTTGTAAAAAGGAAGGGTCTAGCACCTCAGAAATGCCACAGATTCCAGTCTTCGGCCTACCGCAGTAACCAGTGGAGATACAGGGGACGTTGTGACAGCATCCAGTTTGCAGTAGACAAAAGGATATTTATAGCAGGACTTGGGCTTTATGGATCAAGCTGTGGCAAAGCAGAATACAGTGTCAAAATCGAACTCAAAAGGCAAGGGCTGGTCCTTGCTCAAAATCTGACTAAATTTGTCTCTGATGGATCTAGTAACACTTTTTCGGTGTGGTTTGAGCACCCTGTGCAGGTGGAGCAGGACACATTTTACACTGTTAGTGCCATCCTGGATGGCAATGAGCTCAGTTACTTTGGGCAAGAAGGCATGACAGAAGTGCAGTGTGGAAAAGTGACTTTCCAGTTCCAGTGCTCATCGGACAGTACCAATGGAACTGGTGTACAAGGAGGGCAAATTCCAGAGCTGATCTTTTATGCATGAAACGTCTCCCCTCCAAACTACTGCTAAAGCACACTGAAGCCCCCCATTTTCTACAGCTTACCCCTTTCTACTCTACCCTGGTTGACCTGCCACGCACTGAAAAGGGGTGAAGTGAAATCTGTTATCATAAACTGTATGGAATGTAACCAATGGGCTGTCAAAACCTCCACCTGAAGGAATGCTTTTAGAGTTTATTCTTATTTTATTTATTTATAAGCTATTTGAATTATTAAAACTGCGACATGCAGGGAAATGGTAAAGAAATCTGCACATAATGTGCATTTATTTTGTATATAGATACCTTGTTAAAATTTAGCTTGCTCAAGAGAGGAGCAGCGATAAAATATGTTACATAAAAGATTTTTACTCATACCTGATTCCTGCTTTGTCTATGTCTTTTATACTTCATATAAAACTCAATGGTGCGGGTGAAAATAAGAGCTGTAATCTGGTTACTCAATGATATCAAACATCATATGCTTTATCTTGGCACCAAAACATGAATGTGGATTGACATTTTACCCAACTTTGGCCAGACAGGTACTCACAATGGACAAGAGGAAATGGATGTGTATTATGTGTAGGAAACAAAGGGGAGTCCCTCTCTTGGGAACTCCCTCTATCTCCTAAGGCTAGATTCACAGTTCATTGTTCACAGTTCATTGTTGCTGTGTGCAAATGTAATTACGTTTAAAGGCCCCAATGAAAGGTGTGGTCAGTGCAACACAAAATAATAGAAGCATAGCCCTGGACCCGAAAAGCGCATTGTGATACTATATATCTAGGCGGGGAGCAACTAAAAATGCAGCATAAAGCCCAGAGTTGCATCCAGGAGATTGCAGGGAACTCAACAGTCAGTAGGGACACAAGCATCATGGTATGCTAACCTGCAATCTAATGTTTTCATATAATTAAAATTTTAAAATGACTTTACCTACTTGGGACAAGAAAAAATATCTGGTACTGGTCTTTATATAATAAAATTGTCTCCCAAGAGTTAAACCCTGCAAAATTCCATCACGTTAATTTCTGAAATGTACTGTATAAAGGAACACATTACACAGCGTTTTCTAAGCAGGTCACTGAAGTTATAAACCAGTAGGTTTTATTAAATGCTAGCAATAAACAGACCAAGGTATCCTTTGGTTATGGACTAAGATGTCTTTGCCTGGATAACCCCTTTAAGACTGGTTAGTCAATTTTCTCAGTGATCAGCTTATCACGGCACCTTTTATATTAATATGGGCCTCTTGGCCTTTTGGCTAAGATCAAGTGTAGTATCTATTCTTATCAGTTTCACGTTGGTGTGGAGCTGGTGGGGATGGGTGCTGCATGGAGTGGACAGGTGCACCGAGGCGTGCCGGGGCTGGTTCTGAGGAATCAACTTGACGGCTGCCCCGGTGTGACCTGTTTTCTCCTGGTCTCGCCATGAGGCTGAGAGGGTCTAGAGCCGAGGTACTTTAGTGCCTCGGGGAGTGGTGACCCTGAGGTGCCAAAACTCACTGGGAGTACTGGCTCACTGAGTGGAAGCACGGGCACCAGGATCTCTTCACCTTTATAGATCCGGCCGGATGTCAGGGCAGTATATCTGCACACATTCACTTATTTATTTTTGTCACTGTGTCACTTTGGCGTGTTGTGTGTTCACAGGATTGTTAGGATGTGGTAGCCCTTCTAAGTGTCCCTCCTAGCGGTCTAGGGGAGGTGTGTGTGGCCATCAGGTTCCTCAACTCCCTGCAAAAACCCTGGGTACTCCTGCATGGGCCGGGTACCGACCGTTTACGGCTCTGCAGGCAGATACCTTGGCTAACACCAAGGGGGATGCCGGGAGAATTTGTGGTCCCTTAGTAGCTTCAGAGAAAAGGGACATTGAACCTGGAACCTCGAACCTGGAACCTCGCAGGTAACTTTTGGTCTGGAGGTGAAGGGTAAGGTTTGCTGGGGGGCCTCTCTCCTGTCTGAGAAGGGCTTGCGATAGATCGCATCCTTTGTGCACTTTTTCTTGCACTTTGGGTGATTAGAGAGCACGGTCCTCGGCTAGAAAAAAAAAATTTAATATGGGCTGGACAGTTTGGGTTTAACATGGCTAATATTAAAGGGCTATCCTTAGGACAGACCATCAATGTCCGGTCCCATTGCTGGCTCCCACACAGACTGGCTCTGTTTATTGTTTACTAGGCATTGCTACAAACAGGTAGACAAGCCCTATTCACTTAGATGGGAATAAGTTGAAATGCCAGCAACAGCCACTGAAAAATGTACGGCGTTGTACCTGGTAAACAATGAAGAGGTTGCAGCCACATATATGCTTTCGCTAAATAAGCCATATGCTTTCAGTGTCCCCTTAACGACAAGCACCGTAAATGTACGGAGCTGCAAAGTGCCACTTCGCGCACAGCACTGTACATTTACGGCGCTGCGTTCCTTGATCACTGCATCTCCGGACACGGTGATCGGAACAGGATGACTGCTGATAGCACGGTCTGTCAGTGCATACTGAGAGTTGTAGTTTTGCAACAGATGAAGGTTAGCCCCCGCCCATGTGAATGCACAGGGTACATTCACACGAGCGGGGGTTCACAGCGAGTTTCCCGCTTTAAGTTTGAGCTGCAGCAAATTTTCTGCCGCAGCTCAAACTGCCAGCAGGAAACTCGCTGTACACCCCCGTCCATGTGAATGTACCCTATAAACACTACACTACACAAAATAAAGGGTGAAACACTACATATACACACACTTACACTGCACCCCCCTCAATAAAAATTAAAAACGTCTCATACGGCAGTGTTTCCAAAAAGGAGCCTCCAGCTGTTGCAAAATAACTCCCAGTATTGCTGGACAGCCATTGACTATTCAGGCATGCTGGATGTTTTGCAACAGATGGAGGCACCCTGTTTGGGGAACACTATGCAAATCCCTAATTTAGGCCTCAAATGTGCATGGCTCTCTCACTTCAGAGCCCTGTTGTATTTCAAGGCAACAGTTTAGGGCCACATATGGGGTATTTCAGTACTCAGGAGAAATTTGCCTAACACATTTTAGGGGCCTTTTTCTCCTTTTACCCTGTATGAAAAGGTAAAGTTGGGGTCTGCACCGGCATGTTAGTGTAAAAAAAAAAAAAAAAAAATGTAACACTAATATGCTCATTTTTACAAGAGGTAAAAGGAAAAAACACCCCCAAAATTTGCAACGCAATTTCTCCTGAGTACGGAAATACCCCATATGTGGGTGTAAAGTGCTCTGTGGGCGCACAACATGCCTCAGAAATGAGAGCGTGCCATATACATTTGAGGTCTAATTTGGTGATTTGCACCGGGGTGGCTGATACAGCAGTTCTGACATAAACGCAAAAAAAAAAACAGTTCACAAAGGAGATGGTGCAGCACTGCTTGGGTGTCCTGGAATCTGTGTTGGCAGATGGATACTGGTGTAGCTGTATGCCGTAGGTGGTGCTCAGATATGTAAGCAGTATTCAGATATCATCCATAAGAAGAAAGAAAATATCGGCACTCACCACATCGGCTTGTAAGTCTTCTTTATTCAGACCTACTCACATATGGGGTACAGGAGAGAGGGGTGGTGGGGGGACAGTGGATGGCGCAAAAAAAATCACCCACATGTTACCCCATTTTGGAAACTTCACCCCTCACGGAACGTAACAAGGGGTATAGTGAGCCTTAACATCCCACAGGTGTTTGACAAATTTTCGTTAAAGTTGGACGTGAAAATGTAAAATCTGATTTTTTTTTTCTCGCTAAAATGCTGGTGTTACCCCAAAGTTTTTATTTTCACAAGGGGTAATAGGAGAAAAAAAAAAAAAATGTTAACACCATTTTTTTTGTGTATGGAAATACCCCATATGTGGATGTAAAGTGCTCTACGTGTGAATTACAATGCTCAGAAGAGAAGGAGCGCCATCGGGCTTTTGGAGAGAGAATATGGCTGGAATTATAGGCCATGTGCGTTTACAAAGCCCCCATAGTGCCAGAACAATGGATCCCACCACATGCGACCCCATTTTAGAAACTATACCCCTCACAGAATGTAATAAGGGGTACAGTGAGCATTTACACCCCACAGGTGTCTGACAAATTTTTGGAACAGTGGTCCGTAAATAGGAAAAATGTCATTTTTAATTTGCATGGTCCACTGTTCCAAGGATCTGTCAGACACCTGTGGGGTGTAACTGCTCACTGTACCCCTTATTACATTCCGCAAGGGGTGCAGTTTCCAAACTGGGGTTACATGGGGGGGTCCACTGTCCTGGCAGCACGGGGACTTTGTAAATGCACATGGCCCCCGACTTCTATTCCAACCAAATTCTCTCTCCAAAAGCCCAATGGTGCTCCTTCTCGTCTTCCCGCAGAGCACTTTACGTCCACATATGGCGTATTTCCATACTCAGAAGAAATGGGGTTACAAATTTTGGGGGGCTTTTTCTCCTATTACCCCTTGAAAAAGGGAAAAATTTGGGGTAACACCATCATTTTAGTGAAAAAATAAAAATTTTCATTTTCATGTCCAACTTTAGTGAAAATTCGTAAAACACCTGTGGGTTGTTAAGGCTCGCTGTACCCCTTATTGCATTCCTTGAGGGGTGTAGGTTCCCAAATAGTGTGCCATGTGGATAACAAAATGAAAAGACAACACCAGCGCTGAATAGATCCTGAACAAGCTGCCTAGATACAACAGGTGGATCTCAGCTAAAACTACCAAAAATTGAGCTGTATACAATATATAAATAAATGTGTATCGGCACTCTAATAATAAAAATAACAAGTAATAATAGAGGCTCACTTACTAAAATCCTAAATGGGAGTGTACTCAGAATCTCTACCCAGAGGGAAGTTCTTGTCTCCGTCATAAGATCCTGTAGAGCAATTGTATCCTCCTCATAGGATGCAGAATGCACGGCTATAGTAAAAAATCGATCAACACTCTTGTTCCTTTCTTACTTAGTCCCTTATATTGTGCTTAAAGATCCCGCAAAGCTGTAAGTCGGTGTCCTTGATAGTATGGAGCTTGTCCCGTTGTACTTGCTTTTTGTGCTTGCAGTAGTTTTCAGGAGTCCGTGGTTCCAGTCAGCCTATTAGCCGGGAGATCTGCCCCGGCCGGTGGCGTCTCAACGGTTGCTGTACTGTTGGTGGATTACGGAGTGCTTTGACCTAGCGCTGCGAGTGACGTCACAACTACAGGGAAAGCGCAAAGCCAAAAAGCATCTAACGCATATCGGAAAGTAACACTTTCCTTCATCAGAGATGGATTCTCCTCTAGTGTGTTTTTTTTTTTTTTTTTGCTGTTCTGGCACCATGGGGGGCTTCCTAAATGAGACATACCCCCCCAAAACCATTAAACCATTTCAGCAAAATCCGCTCTCCAAAACCTTCCCTTCTGAGCCCTCGAATGCGCCCGCAGAACACTTTACATCCACATATAAGGTATTTCCTTACGTGAGAGAAATAGGGTTACAAATTTGGGGGGACATTTTTTACCTATTATGCTTTTTAAAAATGATTACATGTTAGTGTAAAAAATTAATATTTTGCATTTTTTCCTCCACTTTGCTGCTATTCCTGCGAAACACCTAAAGGGTTAAACTTTCTGAACGTCATTTTGAATACTTTAAGGTGTGCAGTTTTCATAATGAGGTCCATTATAGGGTTTTTCTAACAAAGACCCTCAAATTCACTTTGAAACTGAACTGGTCCCTGAAAAATTCAGATTTTGAAATTTTCATGAAAAATTCGAAAATTGCTGCTAAACAAAAAAGCCCTCTAATGTCTTCAAAAAGCAAAAACATGTCAACTTTATGATGCTAACACAAACTAGACATATTTTATATGTGAATCAACATATAATTTATTTGAAATGTCCACTTTACTTACAAGAAAAATGATGCAAGTATCGAAGAAAATTTACCACTAAGAAAGTAGAATATGTCACGAAAAAACTATCTCAGAATCAAGTTCATAAGTTAAAGCACCCCAGAGTTATTAATGCTTAAAGTGACAGTGGTCAGATTTGGAAATACGGCTGCGTCCTTAACCCTTTAATGACCAAGGACGTAAATTTACGTCCTGGTGCTGTGGTACTTAGCGCACCAGGACGTATGTTTAAGTCCTGTACGTGACCGCGAGCATCGGATCGATGCTCAGATCATGCGCGGCCGTTCCCGGCTGCTGATCGCAGCCAGGGACCTGCCGGTAATGGCTGTCATCTGGGATTGCGCGGATGTCTGCCATTAACCCCTCAGATGCCGTGATCAATACGCTGCGTCCAGAAAGGCGCATGGAGGTCCCCTCACCTGCCTCCACCACCTTCCACGGGTCTTCTGCTCTGGTCTGAGATCGAGCAGACTAGAGCAGAAGATGACCGATAACACTGATCAGTGCTATGCCCTATGCATAGCACTGAACAGTATTAGCAATCAAAGGATTGCTATAAATTAGTTCCCTACAGGGACTATTAAAGTGTAAAAAGTTTTTTTTTTTAAAGGAAAAATAATGGGAAAAATCCCCTCCCCCAATGAAAATTTTAAATGTCCTTTTTTCCCCATTTTACCCCCATAAAGAGTAAAAAAATATAATAAATACACATATTTGGTATCGCTGCATGCGTAATTTTCTGAACTATTAAAATATAATGTTATTGACCCCGTACGGTGAACGGCCTGAACGTTAAAAAAAAAAAAAGTGCTAAATTGCTGCTTTTGTGTCACATTTTATTTTAAAAATAAAATTGATAAAAAAAATTAATAAAAGTTTATATACACCAATGTAGTATCAATAAGAAGTACAGATCATGGCGCAAAAAATTAGCCCTAATACCGCCACTTATACGAAAAATTTAAAACGATAAAGGTTGTCAAATGATTTTAAACATACTAATTTGGTTAAAAAGTTTGCGATTTTTTTAAGCACAAAAATAATATAAAAGTATGTAATCATGGGTATCATTTTAATCATACTGACCTACAAAATAAAGAACACATTTTTATTGTAAATTGTACGCCGTGAAGACGAAACCTTCCAAAATTTGCTAAATTGTGGTTTTCTTTTTAATTTCCCCACACAAATAGTATTTTTTTTTTTTTTTTTGCACCATACATTTTAAGGTAAAATGAGTGATGTCATTATGCAGGACAACTGGTCGCGCAAAAAAACAAGCCCTTATACTGGTCTGTGGATGAAAATATAAAAGAGTTACGATTTTTAGAAAACGAAGAGGAAAAAACGAAAATGCAAAAATAAAATTGGCCTGGTCCTTAAGGTCATAATGGGCTTGGTCCTTAAGGGGTTAAAGGATGCCAAGGAAGTATACTTTGTCACTGTATAAAAATACAAAAATAAAGCTGAATAATGTTCTCAAAACATGGCTGCAAGCATAATTTGGGGAACGTAGGCACACGTTTAGTACGGTTTTGCTCTATATAGGATACCTATCAAAAGGACAAAATGCACTTGCGACAATGCTGACTGGAGATGAACCACTGCCTGACCAGTTTTACTTTTCCCCCCCTCCTCCTCTTAAAGCGTACCTGTCAGATAACCCAAAAAAAAGGAAAAAGAAAAACCAAACTGTTATAGGTTGCTCAGTATCTCATCCTGATCAAGTACATGTCATTTATGTGTCTTTGACCTATATTTCTCAGAATTAGCTTTATTTCTAAATTACCTTAAAGGGGTATTCCAGGCCAAAACTTTTTTTTATATATCAACTGGCTCCGGAAAGTTAAACAGATTTGTAAATTACTTCTATTAAAAAATCTTATTCCTTCCAATAGTTATTAGCTTCTGAAGTTGAGTTGTTGTTTTCTGTCTAACTGCTTTCTGATGACTCGCGTCCCGGGAGCTGTGCAGTTCCTATGGGGATATTCTACCATCATGCACAGCTCCTGGGACGTGACATTATCATCGAGCAGTTAGACAGAAAACTTCAGAAGCTAATAACTATTGGAAGGATTAAGATTTTTTAATAGAAGTAATTTACAAATCTGTTTAACTTTCCGGAGCCAGTTGATATATATATACAAAAAAAGGTTTTGCCTGGAATACCCCTTTAATGTTGTAGACCAGAAGCAGGGGGGCTGGTCCCTTTCTTCTCCTCAATAACCCCCCCCCCCCCCCCCCCCACCCACTGGTCTGGGGAGTGAGCATCTGTAACCCTTTCCTTTCTGTTTTTATGCTATACACACCCACTGTGTGCTTACAGCTTTTTCAGCTTACAGCTCCCAGCATTCTCACGCATCTTTTGAGTTGTAGTTTTGCAACAGCTGGAGGCATATGATTGGTAAAACTCAGATTTACAGCAGTGTTGCTGAAGGCTCTGTTCCTCCTACTGTTGCAAAACTACAACTTCCAGCATGCCCACGCATCATTTGGCTGTGCAGGCATGCTGGGAGTTGTAGTCATGCTGGAGGCAAATGGTTGTAGTCCCCCTTTAGTAGACAGACACACACACACACACACATTAGGGGAGATTTATCAAAACCTGTCCAGATGAAAAATTGCTGAGTTGCCTATAGCAACCATATTGCTTCTTTTATTTTTGGAAAGCCATCTGAAAAATGAAAGAAGCGATCTGATTGGTTGCT
This sequence comes from Hyla sarda, assembly GCF_029499605.1. NCBI lineage: Eukaryota > Metazoa > Chordata > Amphibia > Anura > Hylidae > Hyla > Hyla sarda. The sequence continues at coordinate 46,806,829 of NC_079199.1, read as the reverse complement.
ATGGGCAACAGATTTTGATAAACCTCCCCCATTGACTTCATTTATTCATATACCTAGACAACACCGATTTACACACATACGTATTTATCCACACACACATATATACATGCAGGGACACTTACTTTTTAAACAAAAAATCCTCCATTCAGTCCCCATCTTCATTCACCAGCTTCTTTCATCATCTGCTCACAGGCAGCAATGTACTCCCGCCCCTCCCCCCTTCTCCTCACATGAGGAGACTGTGAAGTAAACACAGACAGTGAGGGAGCCGATCACTGCCGCTTTAGATCTGCAGACCTGTCAATCATGAAGTGGGTCCATGACGTAGGTGATGACCAGTGGACACAGCCAGGCTGGTATGTATCCTAGGAGGCAGGGAGGCAGTTGTTTGACTGGCTTTTTCAGTATGAAATACTGAATTATTTTTAATAAAAGCAATTGCAACATATCAGAAGTTTTTATATCAGACAGTGCCCATTTAAGTAATGTGCCCAGAGATCTGAAGCATGAAACCTTATGCAAAACATCACTGTCTACATACTTAAACCAATATTGTATAAAGAAGCGTAATGTGAGTAACTATCCCCAGAACACAGTAGCCACTTTTCTAGCTTTAATCTGCTTCTGCCATGTTTTGTTGACAGATTCCCCTTAAAGCCCATTACTTCCAGGAAATGTATGATAAATGAGGCACAGGGAGATATTTGGCAGCACAACTGTTGAATTACACATTTATTTATCTGGCATAATTCTGATCCCTGCACTTAAGATGAGAGGCCTGATAGGCTGTGATATTTTAGAAAACTGCAAATGATTTTCTGATGTGAGCAAATAGGGGCCGGTGCGATAAAAGGGGAAGTAATGGAGCGCAACATCATTAGGCTAAATAAACAGCGAATCTGGATTTTTCATCTTAAGTGCACGGTGAAGTTACGCTTCAGCAACGCTTATACTGAACGTGTAGCACGCAGCAGCTATTCCGGATGTACAGGATTCATTTTCATGAACTACACAATGGAGAGCAAAGGCCTGGCACTTCAAAAGTAGGTACACTATCCCTTTAAACAGAACATGCGGTAGGGTGGACACGATCCTGTAGCGGATCGCTGGTTGTGCTCGGCAGACAGGAGTAGAACATATGCAATGTCACAACGTACAGAAGCAAGGATTAAAGGGGTATTCCAGCCTTAGACATCATATTCCCTAATTCTTTGGATAGGGGATAAGCTGTCTAAAGCAGTTTTTTTTTCCGAATCAATTGGTGCCAGAAATTGGTACTTCAATTAAAAAATCTTAATCCTTCCAGTACTTATCAGCTGCTGTATGCTCCAGATGAAGCTCTTTTCTTTTTAAAATTATTTTCTGTCTGACCACAGTGCTCTCTGCTGACACCTCTGTCCATGTCAGGAACTGTCCAGAGCAGGATAGTTTTGCTATGGGGATTTGCTTCTACTCTGGACAGTTCCTGACATGGACAGAGGTGTCAGCAAAGAGAACTGTGGTCAGACTGGAAAGAAAATAAATAAAACTTCCTGTGGAGTATACAGCAGCCGATAAGTACTGTAAGGTATAAGATTTTATTAATAGAAGTCCTTTTCAAATCTTTTTAACTTCCTGGAGCCAGTTGATATGAAAACATTTTTTTTCCACCAGAGTACCCCTTTAAGTACCGCACTCACCGGTCATGTTCAGACTTCTTTATTCAAATAAAATCAGCAGGTACATAGTTCATTAATCCAGGGGCTCCTCCGTGGGACGGATTGTATCCGTTTCTAGTGCTACGCAGTGTGCTTGACACATGAAACAGATGCCATACTTCCTACGGAGGTGCACCTACATTACTGTCCTTAGTACCTGCTGATTTAATCTGAATAAAGAACTCTGAACATGACCAGTGAATGCAGTACTTAATCCTTGCTTCCCTACGTTGTGAACTTTTACGAACAATTCACCTTCAGTGGATTGAAATCACCATCCACATAGGACAGACTCTATATAAGGCAGCTGTAGACATTGCTAGATGTGGATATTCCTGCAGCTGGTGATTGTGATTCAGTCAAGTCTCCATGAAATACAAACCCAGCAGAATTTAGAAGTATTTACTTAATAAAAGTAAACCATGAACGGTACAAGGGCCTAAACTTTTAATTGGGAAGGATCACGCCTGAGTACTCACCAATCAGAAACTACCTCTCCTCTCCTGGATGCACATTGGACACTTGGTGCTCCATGATTTGCAAAGTTTAGCACTGTCTGTGACCACAGGCTTAACTCATCTGTAAATGCTCCAGTTAGGGCTCATTCATATCACGTTTTACCCATACTTTAATGCTTTGTGTTGGCATATCAGTCGGGCCCATCTGTCAGCTCTATTTGATGCTAAGAGCTGCAGACACCATTGGATAACTGGACCTGGAACTGGTGGTTATGAAATAAAAGGTGGTTTTACACGTTTGGCAGCCAGATGTGGTCAGCCTATTTATAGATATAGACATGTACCCAGGGGTCTGTCCAAGGCAACATACTCATCTCCTATGTGATCAGCCGGGGTCAGACAGCTGGGTCCATTACTTATAATCAGAATAAGGATCTCATGTCCAGAAACGGTTTTTGACCAATCCCTTCCATGCAGCCATATAACTAAATTATTTAAAATGGTACCGGTCATCAGTAATAAAAAAAAAATGTGTTATAGATTAGACAATTAGAATTACCGTATTTTTCGACGTATAAGACGCACTTTTTCTTCCCCAAAATTGGGGGGGAAGTTTGTGTGCTTTTACGGCGAATGCACACCTATCGCGGCGGTCCCTGCGGCCATCAAAGGCCGGGACCCGCGGCTAATACAGGACATCAACGATCGCGGTGATGCCCTGTATTAACCCTTCAGACGCGGCGATCAAAGCTGACTGCCACGTCTGAGGCAAAAGTGACACTAACCCGGCTGCATCGGGAGCAGGAGTCATCACGTTGTCGCGCACGCCGCCCCGTCATCCAATAGGAGCGACATGCGTAGCGACATGATGGCGGCGACAGCGATGGAGGGCGACATGCAGGGCAGCGGTGACTGGTCCAGAGTGGCGGGGACACATGAGTATTACCTCCTATACCAGTGGTCTTCAACCTGTGGACCTCCAGATGTTGCAAAACTACAACTCTGGGCATGCTGGGAGTTGTAGTTTTGCAACATCTGGAGGTCCGCTGGTTGAAGATCACTGTGACCTATACCTTACATTGTATTCTAGATTTTCCTAATTTAAAATTGGGTGCGTTATATATGCCGGAGCGTCCCCTAGGGCGAAAAATACGTTACTTTTCTAATATACTTCTTAGTAAAGTTTTGTCTTTGTGTGCAATGAAGCACTTCTACTGGCCTTCTTTTCCTCCTGGAGGCAGGTAGCAGTGCGTCATTACGCACAAAACGGTCAGTGCCGCTGAGCGTCCTCGATAGCATCTATCCACGTCTTCCCACAGTCCCAAATGTAGGTATGAAGATCTAGAACACTTCTACGTATTTTCTCTATTGTGGATATACACCCAGACTGTCTTAATGTACTTGCTGTCTGCCTCGGCCATTGTGCCGCTTTACTGACCCATGCATAATAGCCCTTATGTGTCAGTGCTCTCCTCTAGTCTTTTCCTTCTCGTTTTTGGGTATATCATCATGATGTCATTTTAGTGGAAAGTGCTCTTAAAGGGGTATTCCAGGAAAAAAACTTTTATTTTTATATCAACTGGCTCCAGAAAGTTAAACAGATTTGTAAATTACTTATATAAAAAAATCTTAATCCTTCCAATAATTATCAGCTGCTGAAGTTGAGTTGTTCTTTTCTGTCTGGCAACAGTGCTTGTCTCGGGAACTGCACAGAGCAGAAGAGGTTTGCTATGGGAATTTGCTTCTTCTCTGGACAGTTCCCAAGACAGGTGTCATCAGAGAGCACTTCCAGCTCATAATTACTGGAAGGATTAAGATTTTTTAATAGAAATAATTTACAAATCTGTTTAACTTTCTGGAGCCAGTTGATATATAAAAAAAAGTTTTTTCCTGGAATACCCCTTTAAGCAGATCTTGGTGGGTTAGACCAGTTTTGGTTACTTACCCCCAACTGATAAAAGATCTCACTTCATGTGAACAATGGGTGATGTTCACAGTTTTGTATGACTTGCTGTATATTTGTGCCTGGTCAACATTGTTATCTGGTCCCACAAACAAAATCATCTTGGGAGTACACGGTCACTGTTCACAACCGATACTGCTAGGCGACCAAAACACCATGAGAAACAGCACGTGTAAAGCCGTGGAAGATTAACTTTTTTTTTTTACTGATATTAATGAAAGCACAACGCCTCTGTTACCAGGTACTAACAACATCCATGCTTCTATTCTCACCTCTCGGGACAGAGCAAGGCAATATGCCCAATATATAAACTTATTCCCAGACTTTTATTCATTTAAAGGTTACACAACCCTTTTCTAAAGTATGTTACCAAGATGGAACCATCTGACATGTCCTCTAGGCTCTTTACATGCAGCGCCCCTGCAGGAGAAGCACAGGTCAACCAAATCAAACCACCAAAATGAGAGTATACAAAGGCTGCAGCAGCACTCTAGGTCAAAAAATGGAGGCTCTTAGCGCACTTTTTGACCAAAACGTGTCCCCCATCCACCACGCGGAGGTGGCCTCATTTCGGATGGGACCCTAACACTCATTTCACTCACCTCTGCTGGACATATGGCCTCTGACTGAGTGACAGGCTGGATCCACTATCAATTTAAAAAATGTTTCTTTTTGTTTTTGCACCAAAATTAGAGCTTATATTGTTTATATGGATGGAAAGTATAACGCACACAATTTTCATTACTTTCCCACCCTAGCCCAATCATAACTTTTTTTTTTGTGTTTCTGTCAACATAGTTGAATGAGGGCGGACAAGTTGTATTTTAATAATAACTTTTAAAATAATTTTTTTCTTTTTAAAGGGGTCAGGTTGTGTTTAAAAAAAAAAATGAACACGCACGCCTGATCCACGAAGATCAGTTACCGGTGACCACTGCTTCATGGTGACACGTTGATAGAAAGCTGTGAGCAGTGGGGGCCTAGGCACTGTCAGAACAGCAGTGGTTGGTCATTGGGCAGGTAAGTATGCAATTTTGTTTTATTTACTTTTTTTTTCTCTCTCACCATGCAGTATAAACAACAAGTTAAATTTATGGTGTGGGTTAGTATAATAATGGTAATAGCAAATGTATATTGTTTTTCTTATGTTTTACAACTTCTAAAAAGAAAAAAAAATGTTTTATTTAATTTTTTTACTAACAAGTGTCTGAATTTACAGGAAACTGCAATTTTGGTTTGTCATACAGATTTCCGGCAACATTTTTCACAATAAATCTAAGAAGCTTTGTACCTGCATGTCTATTAGATAACTGGGACAGGTTTATATTTACAGGAAATTAACGGAATTTTCAAAAAAAAATTCTAAAAAGTTGGAGGCGGGAGGGGAAATAAAAAAAAAAAAAAAAAAAAAACTATACTCATCCCTCTTTTAGGGAGCATTCACACCATATGTTTGTACAATACAGCAGCCGGAATATAAAAACTGTTCGCTGCCGTATCTCCGCCGCACTCCATTCATCTGAATGAGCCAGACTGAGTCAAAAAGTCAGTCCGATCGGTTCATTTTTGAACTGTATCAGTTTTATTGCCAGACTAAAAACCGTGGCAGACAAAGGTTTTTAGTCCAGCAACAAAATTGGATACGGTCCAAAAATGAACTGACCGGAGTCCCTATCAGATTCGGCGGCTGTACTGCACAAACATGGTGTGAATGCACCCTTAGCTACCAGTCCGGGCCATGCTGCCCTGAAGCCCTAGCAAAAGTGCCCCCATTGATGTCCCTGTACACAGGATGCTGCTGCCAACCACTGGCATTCCTCCTGCATGTAACCGCTGATACCAGTGATTTGCTACATTGGTCCCATACATTTATTTTCCTTTAATTTCCCCTTCCAATCCCAGCCCTAACACATTTTATTGGTTAACTGAAAAACTTCTTTAACTATGAATATTCTCATTAAATAACTTAAAAGAGATCTTAAAAATAATTCATTATACAATTAATCCCCTTTATCCACAGGTAGTAATAGAAATCTCTTCTATAATAAAAAAAAATTATAATAAATTCTGCAGCAAATGTGTAACTGATTACAATGTCAGATCCATAAAAAGAGGATTTCCCCAAAAAGATCTGTAGCTGTTCTTGCATTAGTAAATTATTCCTACGCCTTTAAGGAATAGCTGTTGACCAACATAATCTCTCCTTTAATCTTGGCGTCCTGGGAGGATGGTGTTTTACAAGCCACTTTCTGAATGTAAGATTTTCTGGGTGATAACTTGTTTAAGGCCCAGAGAAACTGCTAAGAACCCACCTCTGTGTATGTAGGTCAATTGTTCATTATACATGCGCATACCCTATGCTCAGATTAGAAGCAGTTGTACTTGTGTGTTTTATGTTCTAGTAGTGTCTGCAGTTCTGCATCAGATGTATAAAACGCTATAGTAATTTTTAAGGGATTTTAAAGAGAATTTCCTCCTTCAGAAAAGAAACAAAAATCAGACATCTTGGAGCCGTTTTTTCCTGTCTAGAACTTCAATTGAGCTGTTTAAGTTGCAAGTTATAGAGATAAGTCACAGCTGATATGCGGTTTTACTGCAAATCTCAGTAGCTTTTTGTGTAGTAGAAAAAAAAGGTATTCAAATGTATACTTGGCAAACGTATGGCAAAAGAGTACTCCTTTGGCATGCAATTCTATCCAACAGCAGCCTATGCACATATTAGGAATAGAAAACAGAGCCGATTTATTTCAAAAACAGCACCAAACCTGTCCTCCGGTTGTGTGTGGTTTTACAACTTGGCTCCATTCACTTTAACCGGACTGAGCTACAATACAGGTGTGTTGGGGTTTTAAAAAATAATAATAAAAAAAAAGAAAGAAATGAGCTCTGTTTTTCTATTCCTGGATAATCTCTTTAAGTTAAAGCTCTTTATGGGGGACTTTGTATAGTGGACAGGATTTTTGTAGTAGCCAGGAACATAAAGATTATGACATACTGTAATTACTCGAGTATAAGCCGACCCGAATATACCCCAAAAACCCAGGAAAATGTATTAACTCGACTATAAGCCTAGGGTGGGAAATACATCATCCCCCCCCCCTGTCATCATCCAGACCCCCGTCATTAACACCCTCATCATCATCACCGCCTGTCATCAGCCCCCCTTCATCATTACCCTGTCATCATCCCCCCCTTCATCACCGCCTGTCATCATCCTGCCTGTCATCATCCCCGTCATCATCCCCCCCCTTCCTTTATCACCGCCTGTCATCATCCCCCTGTCATCATCCCACACCCCCTTCATCATCCCCGTCATCATCCCACACCCCCCCTTCATCACCACCTGTCATCATTACTCTGTCATCATCCCACCCCCCCTTCATCATCACCACCTGTCATCATCCCACCCACCCCCCCTTCATCATCACCGCCTGTCATCATCCTACACCCCGCCCTTCATCATCACCACCTGTCATCATCCCACCCCCCCCCCCCCTTCATCATCACCGCCTGTCAACAGTGGTCTTCAACCTGCGGACCTCCAGATGTTTCAAAACTACAACTTCCAGTAGCTGAGCATGTACACTGACATTCTATTTACTCATGGGAACAAGGGACCCCTGTTCTTGTGGTCGGTGGGCGTCCCAGTGGTTAGATCAGTGTTTCCCAACTAGGGTGCCTCCAGCTGTTCCAAAACTACAAATCCCAGCATGCCCAGAGAACCAATAGCTATCCGGGCATGCTGGGAGTTGTAGTTTTGAAATATCTGGAGGTCTGCAGGTTGAAGACCACTGAGGGCGGAGAGTTCAATCGAGTATAAGCCGAGGGGGGTGTTTTCAGCACGAAAAATCATGCTGAAAAACTTGGCTTATACTCGAGTATATACGGTATATATTTTAGCTGGATGCTATCACCATGCATACTGAATCAATGCTGGAAATCACCTGCCTGTGTACTCAAGTGGTAAGCAAGGCATGCTGGGAATTATAAGACAACATTCTTCACATAGCCACAGGTTGTTCAAGGATAGAAATGTTTCTTGTGAGTTACTGCCTAATTTACAATAGAACAGAACAGTGAAAGCTATAAAGTGTGTTACCTATAGCGGGAGCATTAATGCAGAGCTCTCTGGCCAGCAGAAGAAAGGTTTTCCCCAGGACATACACGTTCACCTGTCAGAACAACACAAAGCATTATTACAACTTCAGGAATAGCAGGGAAAAACATAACGTTACATCAAAAGGGAAGTCAAATGCTTAATGTGTATATAGGTGGTACTTTTCCACATTTATGGTTTCTGTTCGTTAATTTTAATAATTTCACAACTGGAGCTATGAGAAGGACACTTTAGGGCAGATTTTATATTGCAAATGCGCAAAAAAAAAAACAACATACATTCGTTGAACCACAGTTATTATGTGTGTTAGATTATTTGCTCCTTGCTTGCTGAGGTTAAAGGGGTACTCCAGTGGAAAACTATTATATTTTAATCAACTGGTGCCCGAAAGTTAAACAGATTTGTAAATTACTTCTATTTAAAAAATCGTAATCCTTTTAGTACTTATCAGCTGCTGTATACTATACAGGAAGTTGTATTTTTTTTCTGGAGTACTTTTTTAGTCTGACCACAGTCGTCTCTGCTGACACCTCTGTCTGTGTCCGGAACTGTCCAGAGTACAAGGAAATCCCCATAGCAAACCTCTCCTACTCTGGACAGTTTCTGACATGGACAGAAGGGTCAGCAGAGAGAACTGTGGTCTGACAGAAAATTTCAAAAAGAAAAGAACTTCCTGTGGAGCATACAGCAGCTGATAAGTACTGGAAAGATTAAGATTGAAAAAAAAAATTTGTTTTCCACCGGACTACCAGTGTACTATTCACAAATGTAAGTGCCAGTTGATATAATAAAAACACACACATTTATTTAAATAATATGTATTACCTAAGGTTGACCTCTTGCTCAAATCATATGGGGGCACCAATAACACCCCAACATACATTTTGTAAACCCACTTATTTTCAGGATAAGGTGTAGTGCATGTACATGAGTAGAAGCACTACTTATAGCCATTAAATAACCTGACCAAATTTCTGCTCTGCAAGCTCCATCTCCAATTTTAAGTTGTCCTTGAGCTAATAGATACACCATAGCTTCCATGATTTCTGCTATACACTGCACACACACACATACTGATCCCTGATCTTCAGAGGCAGCAGCTGCAGGGAGGACATTGCAGGGCAGTACTGAGCAGTCAAAATACTTCAGCAGTAGGACCGCGTTGCCCTGCACCGTCACCATTGAAGGCAATAAAGGGCTCTTGGACTTCCGGGCAAAGAATGAAAATGTTCTTTGCGTGGATCAATTTCAGCGGCAGAATTGTCCGCTGCTGAAATACCGGAGTGTGAATGGGTTTGCAGAAAAGACCCATTCACACTAATAATAGGGGTTCATACCACGGAATTCCAATACATAATTCCGCAGTGTGAACATACCCTTAGCCTGGCTTCAAACAAACATAACATGGATGTGTTTTTGCATCCATATTACAGATGAACGTCCTGTCCAGACCATGTGTCTATAATGAAATAACCATAGATACCAATGATACTTTTGGTTCAGGTCTGTAGACAAGTGTTATGGCCATAATACAGATACAAAAATGTGGCCTTATTATGCTTTTCTAAAGGTAGCCTCCAAGCCGCGTTGACCAATCTGTGTCATAACTACAACTTCTATCATGCCCTGACAGTTGAAGGTGGGCGTCTCCTGACAGCGGTGTCCTGTGCCACCATACAGCCCTGTGTACTACACCATTCAGAGTGTTTCCATACAATGCTTTGTTATGTAGCGTATGAGAAGTTCTGCTTCGAGCATTTTCCTACCCTATCATCTAGCCTCCTAGACTTCTGTGCTATATAAAAATAATTCAGACTAAATGACTTAAAAACTTAGGAGATATAAAAATTTATAAATATACTCCCATGTAGTGTTTGATGGCGTCTGTTTGCCCAAGTAAAAAATAATAATGATGAGGGTATATAAAAGATGGTATTATGCCAGTGCTGGAACAATGTGTTCTTAAAAGATAAAGTCACTGTGCAGAATAAGGGTACATGATCAACTATATAAAGATTACTGACCAGATGGTGGGGGGGTGGGGGGATGCAGGGAATAATTTACAAGAAAAAGAATGTACTGCCGCTGTAACATATACATCTACTTTGCATAAAAAATTTAAGGCAAAAAAATTAAGTAGAAGAAGGAGTACAGCAAGTTTTGAGGCTGACAAACTATAGTTTTGACAGTATGCTGCTTACAAGTTTTTAGATCTTTAAGTCAGCTGTTTCCATGGTATACTGAAGAACAATAATAAGCATTTCATAAGTTTTTAAATTTTTATTGACAAATACATCTTTATGCAAAAAATCTATATTTATAGTGTTGATCCTGCTTTTCCAACATTTTTGCAATTCACCCTGGAATTGTGGATATCAGCTTATGGGCTAAATCCTGACTGGTGACAACCCATTCTAGTTTTTTATGTTTTTGTTAGCGTACCCACATATTGAGGATTGACCACGGGTTCTTAATGGGACTGAGATCTCCTGGCCATTGACCCAAAATGTCAAAGTTTTATTCACAGAATCACTAAGCTTTTGCCTTGTGACAGGGTGCTCCCTTATACTGGAAAAAGCATTGTTCATCACCAAATTGGTCCTGGATGGTTGGAAGAAGTTGTATTAGGAAGATGTTTAGATACCAGCATGTGCCAGGACCATCTCCTAAAGGGGGTTCAGAGACATGATCAGTTCAACACCAATGCAGAGATTAGTGGGAAATGGCAGCAGGCAGATTACCACATCAAACTTTGTGAAAATCTAATTTTGTGTCAGTCTCAAATCTTTTGGCATCAACTGTAAAACTAGAAGAACTAAAGTGCTTGCCTATAGACATAACACTAAATGCACAGAGGGGCATTAAAAAGCCACATACATTAGAATAAAAGTATGCCAAACCAGCCAATTCCAGGGGACCACACACCTGTCTATTGTGTATAGAAGCCTTCCTTCAGAAGAAATTGGGGAAAAGAAGAATGGGGAACATTGGATTTAAACTGTCTAACCCTTTTGTTCTAGGAAAGATAAGCCACTGCCCAAGGAGTCTCAAACAGATGCCTGAGGAAGCTGCGCATGCGCAGCGAAACGCGTTGCATCTAATAAACCCACCTTGATTTTATGCTACAAAATCTCCTGGCTCCTTCATCCAGCGTCGACATCTCCTATTTCTACGATCTATCTCCTAACCTATTCGTTCCAAGGAGGGCTGCGGATGAGGACATATATTACTTCAAGCGCTTCACGTTGTTGTGTGTGTTCACACAACCAACTCTGGTAAGCAGCGTGGGATAGAAATATCCCCCCCCCCCCATGGGCCTGACCTGCTGATTGCGCACATGGAGTGCCTTCTGCTTTCCTTCTAGATTATCCTCCTGTATGGAGGTATTTGGAGAGATGGCTGTGGGACAAACAAATGTTTGCCTGATAGCCACTGCATGTTTAAGGCTCTGTCCACACTAGTGTCGCAGGCTCAGTCGGTAACTGCAGTATACAGCATGCTGCACTATTCCTCCTGTCAAAATAACAGACACGATGCTGGAACCCAATGAATCCCATAATAAAAGTCAATAGGGTCCGTCGGGCACAGTTGGTGTCCTTTGTTCAAAAGGTCCGGCACTGCCATCACGGTTTCCATTGTCATGACAGCCATGGGAACAGAGCATAATATCACCTCTAGGTTGAGAGTTGAACAGCTACTGATTGAAAAATTATTTTCTAGATAGATTACAATAGATTTTGTATACATTTTACATATTGGCTGCGACAGTTGTTCAGACTGGTCATACATGATCAATGACAAGGCCAAGGTCCGAATGACTAACATTTTTTTTTGTTAAAGTAGTAAATAGTAAATCATCTCAAATCTAACGTGTATGGGCATATTTAGGTACTACCTGTGCCACTTTATCCTGCCCCCATGTGGCACATTATTATCATGGCTTGCTATCAGGGGAAACAATCTCTACAATATGGCACAGTTCCCTATACAGATGTAAATGTTAGATTTTAATTTGGATAAATAAAAATAAACACAATATTCATGGGTGATGTGCAGTATTGTTGCCTAACAGGGCAACAATACTGCAGGACAAGGAAAGGAACAGATCATTTAAACACACTTCCCATTTCCTTTATACACAATGGAAAAACAAATTATATCAATTATATCACAATGTTACATGTTATTGCAGGTCTCATTTTCCTTTCTATGCTTTTCATTAGAATCCAAACCACTGGAAATTCTATTTCTGGAGACTTTCTATTTCTGGTGATTTCCAAACATGTACTAACAATTACTAACAGACCATAGAAATTTTAGGCTGGATCTCCTCAGTAAGGGTTCACACCACGTTTTGTTAACTACGGTTCCCGTATACGGCTGGGAGGAGGGGGGCGGGGCTTAATCGCTTGGCTTCGTTTACGTCCGTATGCGGTTTCCCGACCGCAGGCAAAAACGTGGTCAACCGCGATTAAGCCCCGTCCCCCTCCTCCTAGCCGTATATGGGAGCCGAAGTTAACAAAACGTGGTGTGAACCCAGCCTAAGATATTGCAGTCTGATGCCGTAAGTTACCTACGATTGTAGCAAGTATGCAGACGGACTTCAATATCAGGTAGATTGTTATGTTATGCAACTCACAGACATAGATCTAATATGATATTTAAATGCTTTTTTTACCGGCCATACACAAACACGTATGCTCGTGTGGCTTTAAAGGTATAATCCAGGAGGCTTCACATATGGCAGCCACTAAGTACTCGTTTATGGTTAAGGGGGTTGTCCACTATAGAAAATGCATTGCCATATATCATATTAGTGAAATCTGAATTATAAAAGGCAAATCCTCTGTTCAGGACACTCAGAGCTTGGCCAGAGTAAAAAGCATGACAAAGTGTGTCTTTGGCTCTGGAAAGCCAGTCCTGAATCACACACATGTGTTAAAGAACAGAGCAAGTTGTATATGTTTTTCAGGAAAAATATAATATGACTTTTTTGGGATATTAGATTTATAGGGACAGAACGCTGATCCAGAGATTTATTCCGATTGTCAAATTGGAGTTGGGAATTTCTCCTCTGTTATGGGGCAATTGGCATCAGCCTCATTTGGGGGGGATGGGTTCCTTCCTCTTGATCAACACAGTAGGGCTTTAGATTATACTTGATGGACTTTTTCCCCCCAACCTTATAAACTATGTAACTATCTAAACAACGAATGCAGCCTCCAAGGAATGCTGGGAGATTTCATCTCTAAAGCCTGCAAACTTGTAAATGCAGCTTTCTACTAATATAAAGGCTGTGTAACAGGACACGTAATGCAATGTATATACAATAGGTTACCCTAAGATCAAAATGTATAACCTATCCACAGGAAAGATGACGAGTAACTTATCAGTGGGGGGTCCAACCACTGGAACACAAACCAATCATCAAAATATTGGTCTTGTATCCCCCCAAATGACTAGAGCGGTAGTCAACATGCTCAGCCACCACTCCATTCACTAGCTATTGGACTGCTACAGATAGCTGAGTATATGGCGCGGCTATCTTTTAAAGTCCCAAAGCAAAAGAATGGAGCAGTAGCTGAGCATGTACACTGACATTCTATTTACTCATGGGAACAAGGGACCCCTGTTCTTGTGGCCGGTGGGCGTCCCAGTGGTTAGATCAGTGTTTCCCAACTAGGGTGCCTCCAGCTGTTCCAAAACTACAAATCCCAGCATGCCCAGAGAACCAATAGCTATCCGGGCATGCTGGGAGTTGTAGTTTTGCAACAGCTGAAGGCAACCTGGTAGGGAATCACTGGGTTAGATGATCACTAATGAGATAATGATCACCCCTCTGCTGGAACTACAAGGGCCAGATACAGTCATGGCCGTAAATGTTTGCACCCCTGAAATTTTTCAAGAAAATGTTTCTCACAGAAAATGATTGCAGTAACACATGTTTTGCTTTACATGTGTTTATTCCCTTTGTGTGTATTGGAAATAAACCAAAAAAGGGAGGAAAAAAAGCAAATTGGACATAATGTCAAACCAAACAATGGGCTGGACAAAATTATTGGCACCCTTTAAAAATTGAGGAAAAATAACACTGTTTCCCACATGTTATGCTCCTTTAAACTCACCTGGGGCAACTAACAGGTATGGGCTATATAAAAATCAGAGCTGAAACCAGATAAAAAAGGAGAGAAGTTCACTTAGTCTTTGCATTGTGTGTCTATGTGTGCCACACTAGGCATGGACAACAGAAAGAGGAGAAGAGAAGAGGACTTGAGAACCAAAATTGTGGAAAAATATCAACAATCTCAAGGTTACAAGTCTATCTCCAGAGATCTAGTTTTGCCTTTGTTCACAGTGCGCAACATTATCAAGGAGTTTGCAACCCATGGCACTATAGCTAATCCCCCTGGGCGTGGACAGAAGAGAAAAATTGATGAAAGGTGTCAACGCAGGATAGTCTGGATGGTGGATAAGCAGCCCCAAACAAGTTCCAAAGACATTCAAGCTGTCCTGCAGGCTCAGGGAGCATCAGTGTCAGAGCGAACTATCCTTCAACATCTAAATGAAATGAAACGCTATGGCAGGAGGCCCAGGAGGACCCCACTGCTGACACAGAGATATAAAAAAGCAAGACTACATTTTGCCAAAATGAACTCGAGTAAGCCAAAATCCTTCTGAAAAACATCTTGTGGACAGATGAGACCAAGATAGAGCTTTTTGGTAAAGCAAATCATTCTACTGTTTACCAAAAACAGAATGAGACCTACAAAAGAAAAGAACACCGTAACTACAGTGAAATATGGTGGAGGTTCAAAGAGGTTTGGGGGTTGTTTTGCTGCCTCTGGCACTGGGTGCCTTGAATGTGTGCAAGGTATTATGAAATCTGAGGATTACCAATGGATTTTGGGTCGCATTGTACAGGCCAGTGTCAGAATGCTGGGTTTGTGTCCAAGATCTTGGGTCTTCCAGCAGGATAATGACCCCAAACATATATGTCAAAAAGCACCCAGAAATGGATGGCAACAAAGCGCTGGAGAGTTTTGAAGTGGCCAGCAATGGGTCCAGATCGAAATCCCATTGAACGCCTGTGGAGAGATCTTAAAATTGCTGTTGGGAAAAAGTTCCCTTCCAATAAGAGAGACCTGGAGCAGTTTGCAAAGGAAGAGTAGTCCAACATTCCGGCTGAGAGGTGTAAGAAGCTTACTGATGGTTATAGGAAGCGACTGATTTAAGTTAGTTTTTCCAAAAGGGTGTAGAACCAAATATTAAGTTAAGGGTGCCAATAATTTTGTCCAGACCATTTTTGGAGTTTGGTGTGACATTATGTCTAATTTGCTTTTTTTTCCCTCCCTTTTTTGGTTTAGTTCCAATACACATAAAGGGAATAAAACATGTGTATAGCAAAACGTGTTACTGCAATCCTTTTCTGTGAGAAATACTTCATTTTCTTGAAAAATTTCAGGGGTGCCAACATTTATGGCCATGACTAAGTATGACTTTGGCTATGAGATGGGTGCCTTCCCTCCAGGTAAACGTGTCACTTGCAGCCTTTATTTCTCCCCATGGGGGCCGCACATAATACCTATACTGATCACACTAAAAAATACATGTACCAGCAGTTGTTCCTGCTCATATACAAACCAGTTTTAATATTAACTTGAACTTTTACTCTGCATGAAAGCCTCATCTGAAAATAACACAATTACATTAACTTTTATACATTACATCCTCTACAAAGTTAACAGCAGGTAGTATAGTGAGGGGGCAGAGGAGATGTACAGCCCTGGGGTAGCAGAGAGACCATTGTCAGAAAATGCCTTGTTGCGTCCCCCAGAATGTTAATTATTTTTGAGGTAAAAATTCATTAAACGCTTGCCATTCCTGCAGTTCCTTTTCACTTGTCAGAAAAAAGCCATGCTGCAATAAATAGCACTCAGAGGGATACCATTTACCAGGACAGCTGGGGAGACTGAAATAAAATGTACCAGCTGCTCTGTAATATGTATGCAATGGGCTATCTAGGCAGGGCCGTAGGGGCACGCTACAGCAATTATTTTTACTCACAGATGAAAATTGCACAAGAAGACAAGAAAAACCTTTGCCAGTTCTCTTACCCTTTTTGGAGGCAGCTTGAACTATTCAGTAACTCAAAGACTTTCTCCTAGTTATCTGGATATATCCTAATTTGAAGGAAAAAAAACCTTGAGTCACCCTCCACTGCAAAGGGATTAGCCAGGCTTATTGATAGCTTCTTCTCACGATAGGCCATCAGACTGCCAGCATCAACCATGCAAGTGTATGGTGTTTACCTCTACTCCTCTGTGCAATGTTGTATTATCAGTTAAGGTGGTGCACTGTACTGTTATCCTATGTACAGTGGGACAAAAAAGTATTTAGTCAGCCACCAATTGTGTAAGTTCTCCCACTTAAAAAGATGAGAGAGGCCTGTAATTTTCATCATAGGTATACCTCAACTATGAGAGACATAATGAGAAAAAAAAAGTCAATAAAATCATATTGTCTGATTTTTAAAGAATTTATTTGCAAATTATGGTGGAAATAAGTGATTGGTCACCTACAAACAAGCAAGATTTCTGGCTCTCACAGACCTGTAACTTCTTCTTTAAGAGTCTCCTCTGCCCTCCACTTGTTAACTGTATTAATGGCACCTGTTGTAACTTGTTATCAGTATAAAAGACACCTGTCCACAACCTCAAACAGTCACACTCCAAACTCCACTATGGCCAAGACCAAAGAGCTGTCGAAGGACACCAGAAACAAAATTGTAGACCTGCACCAGGTTGGGAAGACTGAATCTGCAATAGGCAAGATGCTTGGTGTGAAGAAATCGACTGTGGGAGCAATTATTAGAAAATGGAAGACATACAAAACCACTGATAATCTCCCTCGATCTGGGGCTCCACGCAAGATCTCACCCCATGGTATCAAAATGATCACAAGAACGGTGAGAAAAAATCCCAGAACCACATGGGGGGGGGGGGCCTAGTGAATGACCTGCAGAGAGCTGGGACCAAAGTAAGAAAGGCTACCATCAGTAACACACTACGCCGGCAGGGACTCAAATCCTGCAGTGCCAGATGTGTTTCCCTGCTTAACCCCTTAAGGACCGGGGTTTTTTCCATTTTTGCATTTTCGTTTTTTGCTCCTTGCCTTTAAAAAATCATAACTCTTTCAATTTTGCACCTAAAAATCCATATGATGGCTTATTTTTTGCGCCACCAATTCTACTTTGTAATGACGTCAGTCATTTTGCCCAAAAATCTACGGTGAAACGGAAAAAAAATCATTGTGCGACAAAATTGAAAAAAAAAAAAACACGCTGTTTTGTAAATTTTGGGGGCTTCCGTTTCTACGTAGTACATTTTTCGGTAAAAATGACACCTTATCTTTATTCTGTAGGTCCATACGATTAAAATGATACCCTGCTTATATAGGTTTGATTTTGTCGGACTTCTGGAAAAAATCATAACTACATGCAGGAAAATTAATACGTTTAAAATTGTCATATTCTGACCCCTATAACTTTTTTATTTTTCCGTGTATGGGGCGGTATGAGGGCTAATTTTTTGCGCCGTGATCTGAAGTTTTTAACGGTACCATTTTTGCATTGATAGGACTTATTGATCGCTTTTTATTCATTTTTAAATGATATAAAAAGTGACCAAAAATGCACTATTTTGGACTTTGGAATTTTTTTGCGCGCACGCCATTGACCGAGCGGTTTAATTAATGATATATTTTTATAACTCGGACATTTCCGCATGCGGTGATACCATATATGTTTATTTTTATTTACACTGTGTTTTTTTTTATGGGAAAAGGGGGGTGATTCAAACTTTTAATAGGGGAGGAGTTAAATGATATTAATTCACTTTTTTTTTTGCAGTGTTATAGGTCCCATAGGGAGCTATAACACTGCACACACTGATCTTCATCATTGATCACTGGTTTCTCATAGGAAACCAGTGATCGACGATTCTGCCGCATGACTGCTCATGCCTGGATCTTAGGCACTGAGCAGTCATTCGGCGATCGGACAGCGAGGAGGCAGGTAGGTGCCCTCCCGCTGTCCTGTAAGCTGATCGGGATGCCGCGATTTCACCGCAGCTATCCAGAACAGCCCACTGAGTTAACCGACAGCTTTCACTTTCGGTTTTAGCCGCGATCGGCGCCGCGCGCTATTAGCGGCAGGTCCCAGCTTCACTATGACGCCAGGCCCGCCGTGATATGATGCGGGGTTACCGTGTAACCCCGCGTTATATCAGGAGAGCAGGACCAAGGACGTACCAGTACGTCCTTGGTCCTTAAGGGGTTAAGCCAGTACATGTCCTGGCCCGTTTGAAGTTTGCTAGAGAGCATTTGGATGATCCAGAAGAGGATTGGGAAAATGTCATATGGTCAGATGAAGCCAAAGTAGAACTTTTTGGTAAAAACTCAACTCGTCGTGTTTGGAGGCAAAAGAATGCCGAGTTGCATCCAAAGAACACCATACCTACTGTGAAGCATGGGGGGGGGGGGGGGGTGGAAACATCATGCTTCGGGGCTGTTTTTCTGCTAAGGGACCAGGACGACTGATCTGTGTAAAGGAAAGAATGAATGGGGCCATGTATCGTGAGCTTTTGAGTGAAAACCTCCTTTCATCAGCAAGGGCATTGAAAATAAAACATGGCTGGGTCTTTCAGCATGACAATGATCCCAAACACACTACCCGGGCAACGAAGGAGTGGCTTCGTAAGAAGGATTTCAAGGTCCTGGAGTGGCCTAGCCATTCTCCACATCTCAACCCCATAGAAAACCTTTGGAGAGAGTTGAAAGTCTGTGTTGCCCAGCGACAGCCCCAAAACACCACTACTGCTCTAGAGGAGATCTGCATGGAGGAATGGGCCAAAATACCAGCAACAGTGTGTGAAAATCTTGTGAAGACTTGCAGAATACGTTTGACCTCTGTCACTGCCAACAAAGGGTATATAACAAAGTATTGAGGTGAACTTTTGTTATTGACCAAATGCTTATTTTCTACCATAATTTGCAAATAAATTCTTTAAAAATCAGACAGTGATTTTATGTATTTTTTTTCTCATTACGTCTCTCATAGTTGATGTATACCTATGATGAAAATTACAGGCCTCCCATCTTTTTAAGTGGGAGAACTTGCACAATTGGTGGCTGACTAAATACTTTTTTGCCCCACTGTATATCATAACTTGAAGAAAAAAAATCTTGAGTCACCCTTCACTGCAAAAGGATTAGCCAGGCTTATTGATAGCTTCTTCTCACGATAGGCCATCGGACTGCCAGCACCAACCATGCAAGTGTATGGTGTTTACCTCTACTCATCTGTGCAATGTTGTATTATCAGTTAAGGTGGTGCACTGTACTGTTATTCTATGTAAGTGCACTACCTTGCACCACCGCTAGAAATAGTACAGTGATGCAAAAGTAATCAACGAAGAGGGTCGCAGCCCCATTGAACAGCGGACTGGCTGTGGGGGAAAGGGGAAGGATAACCCCTTTGAAAGAATCTATTATCACTCCTAAGTAATATCTAGAAATGCTGGAGGACAACTAATATTGCCCTTGTTAAACACATGAAGATCAAATAGCTTTCTTTCTCCGCTGCAGAGTTGTACATCCACTGCTGCATAATTAGAGGTCCTGCAGTGAGATCTGAGCACCCAACAGCAAATGTATAAGAATATAAACAGGCTGTAACAAGATGACACCTCTATCCGTATGCCCACTTTCATGGGGGGTGGGGAATATAGAGACTGGGTATTATTTTGTAAGCCAACCCCTCTAATATTGTCAAGTTTTACATTTCAAAAAGATCTGTATGACAATTATTCCCTTAACACCACAAAGTTTGCATTATCTAGGCCAATAACCAATTTTTTTTTCTAACCTACTGAAAACTTGTAGAGTTGTGATTTTTCCAAATGTTGCTAAGTTTACACTAACAATAGAAGGCATAACCATGTGTAAATCTCTATTGTGCAGGTACTAAGGGGTGGATGCAGAAGATTTGTTAAGCCTGGCTGCATGGGCAATCTGTGGTGTTCAACGTTTCAAAAGGTAAGTCCAGTAATACATCACGAGTGAAGATCAAACGGGACAACTCACCGAATCTTTGCTGTTAGTGTAGAACCTTTATTCAGTGCAAAGGGTGCAAACGGAGCAGCATGTGTGGGGAGATGGCAAGGATAGGCGGGATAGGGAGGAGCGACCTGACAGGTGAATCTTGATTGGAAGCCAGAAGAAGCACCTGTCAGGTGCGAAACGTCACACCTCCCTATCCCATCTATCCTAAGTGTGCTTTAAAAAAAAAAATAATGTGTGGAGGGACAAATCCAAGAGAGAGAGAGAAAAGCAGTGGTCGTATGAGGAAAAGTACCCGTCTATCAAACCAATCGATGCCCATCGGGGTAAGGGGAGGGGGTCCGGGCCTGAAAGTGCTCTTTAGACTACTGTCTACTTTGTAGGTGGGCACCTGCTGGTTCCGTTTTATTTCCCACACATGCGGCTCCGTTTGCACGCGTTATACTGAATAAAGGTTCTACGGAAAGTTTGACACAGATGTGAACAGAGCTTTATATTTCTAGCTCTGCCTACATGCAGTATTAACCAAATCAGTCCAGGCCCGAATCTGTTTGGGCTCTTGTGTCACCTGGACCCTCTTCAATTCAAGGGGATGTACTGGCTCTTTAAATTGCACTCAGCTTCCCCGACCCCTGCTATGTTTGTCCTCTCTTTGGGGGACATTTATCAATGTTTGCTTATGTAATCCTTTTTTTGGTTATTTTTTTTCTTACTATTTTTGTGCTTATGTGCGACTTATTTATCAACTGCTTCCAGCCTGTTGATAAATTTCGTTCACTTAAGCACTTTTTCTTTTTTTGCTTTGGTAGTGGCTTTTTCTGCTCCATGTCTGAGCTGGAGTAAATTTAGTAGGTTTTTTCATGCAAAGCAACTTTTTTGCCACTTTCGCACTTGATAAATCTCTGACCACTGCAAGTCAAAAATCACTTTTTGCTTTGGTAAGCAAGATCTTTATTTTTTGCTTAGGACACTGAACTTGCAAAAAGTCGCTGAAAAAAAAAAGAGCGTAGTCGCACGTGCGACTTTTTTGCGACAATTTTAAGCAAAAAAAACTACTAAATGCTTTGATGAATGTCCACCTTTGTGTTTACTTTAGTCACCTATAGTCCTGTGTAGTTCCCATTTATATACTTGTCTGCCCTGTGCTCTCTCCATCCTGCTGCTCATCCCTCTGTGCTTGGTCTATGGAACTGGTTAATAGTGCTAAAAAGAAAGACCAGAAGCTGAAGCACAGAAGTGCTCCCTATGAGCCAGTAGGGGGTAAAGCATCAGCATTTTCATGGCAATGCCATGTGCCATGGTACCAATGCCCCCACATGGTAAGCTCCCCCGATATGTAGAGAAGGGGGGAAGCTTTGGATCAACCCTCAGGTTACACCCAGTGCACATAGTAGGTATTCTTTGTAGAAAGGCTATTTAAAGGGGTAGCAGTGGACCCTGGCATCTGCCTGACTTTGCCATGTACTAACACTTGCACTGACCACTGTACAGCTAGATTTGCTCTATGTATTGAGGGGCCTCCATGTGTTGTATTTGGATCACCCGGGGGCACCCCGGTTGGGAAACACCCAGAATGTTGTTTATTTTTATGCTGAACTTACCCATATACCACCTTCCGCCTAATAACACAGACAAGGTAACAAATCCAGTGCTTTGACAATTCCATTTACTTAGATTTATTTTCTTTTCACCTTCCCGCTGACATTACTGGTAAGGTCTGTGTATGAGTGAAACAATAAGCCCGACAATGGGTGGTTTTGTCCAGGTAACAATGACTGTGCAGTTTGCGATAATAAAGCAGAGAATCGACTATGTAGAGTCTCCCCGCCAGACTGGTCTACATGCCCGGCAGTCAAGCACGTCTCTGCATAATGGAGCAGCAGCCGCCGCTCTGACTCTTTATCAGGAGACTCCTTTATTCATTTTATCTCAACCTCTACAATACTGATTGGAACACACAGGGAAAGACTACATTACATTCTTAAACGTACATTAGCCTGAAGGGTGGTCTGAAATTCTCTGTGCAGACATTACGCAAACTGCAGGCCCTGGCATAAATATGCCGCCGCTAGGACCGCACGGGAATGCGATGTCTCATAGACTGCTATACATTCCGTGCAGAGTCCGCCGAAAGAATGGCACGGAAGTTACGCCGTGTGCACAGTGCAGCAGAATCCCATTGAATTCAACGGGACTCTGCTGCAGCAGAATCTCCATGCCGAATTCCAATGTGGAATCCGGCACGGAAATCGTGTGAACATAAGCTTAGTGTAGAGAGAAAGCAGAGGACCAACAGCAAGCAGTATACTCCTGAACACCTAGACTTCACATCTCATGTGGGTGCCTTTTATACCTGTTGTGAAGAATCTGAATCTAGGAACAAAATACAAACGATACAGCAGGGAGTCTGAAAATGAATGAAGGAATGAAAATTGCAGACTGAAATTATGTTCCTTATTTTTTCCTCATGTCCGTGGAATTCACTTTGTTACATTATCAGAAGCAGCACTTCAAATTAATATTATCTATGTAATACAGGTCACAGCCCAAGACTGCGTGAGATTAGCTGTCGCAATATTAGTAGGTTTTCTGCTCTGGTGAGTAGAAGTGTGGACCTACTTCTAATCAGCTAATAACTGGACCAGTGTTTCCCAACCAGGGTGCCTCCAGCTGTTGCAAAACTACGACTCCCAGCATGCCGGACAGCCAAAGGCTGTCCGGGCATGCTGGGAGTCATAGTTTTGCAACAGCTGGAGGCACCCTGGTTGGGAAACACTGAACTGGACTATGAGGGCACTCTTAGGGTGCGTTCACACTGAGAAATTCAAAAGGAATTTACTCGAGTAATTCCTCTTGAATTCTCCGCTACAAATTAATTCCCATCTCCTCTGCCCATTGATTTTAATGTTTTTTCCGCTGTCCTGTTCACACTGCGGAAATTCTGCTAGCGGTATTCCGACGCTGAATTCCGTTCCGCTTGAAGAAAGAACATGTTCATTCTTCAAGCAGAATCCTCTAGCAGAAATCTATAGAAGTCAATGGTAAAAAAAAACATTCCGCCCGACAGTTTTCACGTGGAATTCGCAAGGAATTTACATGGAAATGGCTGAAAAATCCTTCACTTCTTTCTCCCCCATTTCCGCGCGCAATTCCGTGCAAATTCCCGGGTGAATTTCGCGCAAATTTTGCGCTAAAAGAAAATTCTTTTTTTGGCACGTAAGTTTTTCAGTGTGAATTTGTCTTGATTTGCTCAGTGTGAACGCACCCTTACACACAGTGACTAGCACACTTGGTTGTGAACTGTAGGTGGAATCTGGACTTGCCACTTTAAACAGTGACAAGTCCAGGGGCAGTCCGCAGTTCTCAGCGAATCAAACACTAGCTTTAGATATTAGCCATTGTGATTCACTGCCCTGTCACTGTTTTAAGTGTCAAGTCCAGGTCCCACTTGCCATTCAGAATAACCAGCACAGCGTGGAAGAGCAAAAACTGCCTAAAATTACAATTCCTTCATATAACAGAGTGTAAAACAAATGCTGTATCTTGAAACATCCACCACCTGTTAACCAGATGGAATGCATCAGGTACATGTACAGAACCACAATCCAAAAACACTGATCACTAGGAAGCTTGTTGTCTCTGTTATATTTTGTTCCACCACTGGTGGGGTTTGTCAATTAGTTTGCAAAATTTAAATAAATACTTTAAAAAAAAAAAAAAAAAAAAAAAAGACTGATCACTAGGTTACGATGCTATTCTTCATGTCCAGTGCTTACCAGTAAAGCCAAGACTCACTACGTGACTGCCAAGAAAGGAAATACAATTTATTTTCTGTGTGAGTGAGGTGACGGACAGCCGCCCCCACCAGACAGATCCAAAGTATACGGAGCGAACATGTGTCTAACGATCCCTTTTATTTCCTTCTGACTTCTACCATATGAATCTGTGCCCTCTATCAAAGGGGTTATCCAGGGAAAAACAATTATACAGCAACTGGCTCCAGAAAGTTAAACAGATATGTAAATGACTTCTATTAAAAAATCTTGATCCTTTCAGTACTTATAAGCTGCTGAAGTTGAGTTATTATTTTCTGTCTAAGTGCTCTCTGATGAAACTTGTCTCAGGAACTGTCCAGAGTAGAAGCAAATCCCCATAGCAAACCTCTTCTACTCTGTGCAGTTCCCGAGACAAGCAGAGATGTCAGCAGAGAGCACTGTTGCCAGACAGAAGAGGAAAACTCAACTTCAGCAGCTGATAATTATTGGAAGGATTAAGATTTTTTTTTAAAGTAGTAATGTACAAATCTGTTTAACTTTCTGGAGCCAGTTGATATAAAATAAAAAAAGCAAAAAAAAGTTTTTCCTGGAATACCCCCTTAATTTTCACTTCTAACCCGCAGAGACTGTCCAAAGTAGAGAAATCCTTTAAATTGAACATACTTTAGAGCAGTGGTCTCCAAACTGTGGACCTCTAGATGTCCAGGATGTCATTCTTGACAGTGACTGCATGAAATAATACTACACACCAATGCAGTGTTTCCCAAACCGGGTGCCTCCAGGTGTTGCAAAACTATAACTCCCAGAATGGCTGAACAGCGAAAGGCTGCCAAAGGCTCCAGGCATGCTGGGAGTTGTAGTTTTGCAACATCTGGAGGCACTCTGGTTGGGAAACACTGCACCGAGAGCAATCTATACCTTGATCTGGGCTTCTATTAAAGTTGTGCACGCTTGTCATTTGGCACCAGCAACTTTCATGTTTCGCCTTGACAACAAAGGGAAAAAGATGCAACATGGTAAATAAGCCCATTGGTTTCAATTAGATTGCAAGAAGCTTTGCTTGAAGAAATGTAGATTTCTGAAGAAGCATGGGGACCACCAGATCACTGCATCCCTTTGAGGAAGTACCACTTATTTTATGGACTTACCCCAAATGCATCTCAATAGAAGGCCAGAAGATGTGTAAAGAGTGCCAATACTCTATACATACCAGCCTAATGACTGCACAAACCTCCTTAAAGGGGTACTAGCGTGGAAAACTTTTTTTTTTTTTTTATCAACTGGTGCCAGAAAGTTAAACAGATTTGTAAATCACTTCTATTAAAAAATCTTAATCCTTCCAGTACTTTTTAGGGGCTGTATACTAAAGAGAAATGCAAAAAAAAAGAAATGCATTTCCTGTGATGTCCTGACCACAGTGCTCTCTGCTGACCTCTGTTGTCCATTTTAGGAACTGGAGAAAATCCCCATAGCAAACATATGCTTTTCTGTACAGTTCCTAAAATGGACAACAGAGGTCAGCAGAGAGCACTGTGGTCAGGACATCACAGGAAATGCATTTTTTTTTTTGCATTTCTCTTTAGTATACAGCCCCTAAAAAGTACTGGAAGGATTAAGATTTTTTTATAGAAGTGATTTACAAATCTGTTTAACTTTCTGGCACCAGTTGATTTAAAAAAAAAAAAGTTTTCCACGGTAGTACCCCTTTAAAAAGTTTTTAAAAAGTTAGAAAAAAAAAAAGTTAAGAAACTCTGCACAAGTCAGGGCAGCTGGATCTCACATCATCAACTTAATCTGGCAGCTATCCCGAAGATTTCTTGCCACAGGCCTTGGCATCTCCAAGGTGTTCATCTGAATGCAAGCAAGTACAGGGAGTGAAAACCCTGCAGGTGCGGTGTCCTTGATATCACCGAGTGTGCACACAATAAAAAGCATTATTCACCACAACACCCAGCTGTCAGTGATAAAGCTAGTTAACACAAAGCAGACTGCGGGAAGATTATACCGTACCTGAAGAAGGTCGCTGAGATCAAGTAACATATCTGGGAGTAAAGTCAAGGAAATACATTGTAGACACAAAGGATTCTTGTAGTCTGCTGAACTTAAAAGGGTAAGGGGGGGGGGGGGGATGGGGGTGCCGAGAGAAATTTGAACAATTTTATTAATTTCCACTACAAATTTCCCAAAAGACAGGAAAAATAAACAGAAAATGGCAGATTTATGGTCTTTATTAAAAAAGAGAAGATGATATTTTTGTCGGAACCTGAGCCGGGAGAGAGAGGCTCTGCTCTTAGCATCATCCGCTCTACATGTGTCCCCGCTCACCACGGATTCGCAACACAATTTTTCCATCTGCCTGAAATGCATTTACAAATAGAAACAGACCCAAGAGGGAGAAGCGACGGTATTACAGAAAATAACTACATAAATAAAAACAGAAATTTAAGCAACATATTGGGATGTTCACATCTACAGAGTATTCCTAGAAGGAGATCAAGGAGAACATCACAGTAAGGGTAGGTCAATACACAGGATTTCTCCACCGCAAACCTTCAAGTTGTGCATGTGTGCTGTGGTGCTGGGTGTGAATTTTACCCAGAGATTGACAAATGTGCTTTGAATCTAGGAGCCAGAAAAAAAAAAGTTAGGAGCCAGCATATTTTTGAAACAACCAGCAAGATTATTACGTTTGTGCTGTGAGCTGTAGTTTATACCGGTGTCACTTACTGTATGTGGTGCATTACTTTTTCAACACTTATTACATTTTTTTCTGGGATGTGCCAGAAAATCAGCTTTTTTGGTGTTTGGAATTTTATTGCATTTATGCTGTCGAACAGGAATAAGATCATTAAACAATTTGGACAAATATGTATATTTTTTATTTGTAAATTAGAAAAATGGTTTGAATTTTTATTAGGAGGAGATATTCTTTATATTTAAAAGAAAAATATAACTTACTTTTTTGGAGGGAGGGTGACAGGAGATACAGCAGGAGGGAGCGCGATAGCATTGACAGGAGGGGGGGGGGGGAGTGACCGCAGGTAAATCAGGGAGGGAGACAAGGGCTTGCTGGGAGCACTGCAGGTGGCAGCAGCTAATACATGTGCCCATCTGCGCTGGAGTAAGCTGCAGGGCAGGGGCAGAAAGCCTGGTCAGGTGAACAGTCCTCCTCCCCACGCAAACAGCAGCACACTCAGCACCCACGTGGCTGGTGGCAACAGTGCAGGGCACTCTCCTCCAGCCACCTCCTGACTCTCTCCCTCTCCTCCTGATGCCTACTTACCTCCCCAGATTTCCATTTGTCAGGCTTAATTAGAGTTGAGCGAATTTACAGTAAGTTGGCTCGTAGTGAACCTCACAGCTCAGCTGTTGATTACTTTAGTCTGTGTAAATTAGTTCAGCTTTCCAAGGGCTCTGGTTACCTGGAAAAGTCCCAGATGATAGTCTTAGGTCTCCTATATCCACCTTTTCCAGGCAACTGGAGCCCTTGGAAAGCTGAAATAATTTACGCAGACTAAAGTAATCAACAACCGAGCTGCGAGGTTCACTACAAGCCAATTTACTGTAAATTCGCTCAACTTTAAAGGGGTACTCCGGTGGAAAACTTTTTTTTTTTTTATGAACTGGTGCCAGAAAGTTAAACAGATTTGTAAATTACTTCTATTAAAAAATCTTTATCATTCCAGTACTTATTAGCAGCTGTATGCTACAGAGGAAATTCTTCGCATTTTTAATTTCTTTTTTGTCTTGTCCACAGTGCTCTCTGCTGACACCTCTGTCCATGTCAGGAACTGTCCAGAGTAGCATAGGTTTGCTATGGGGATTTTCTCCTGCTCTCGACAGTTCCTGATATGGGCATCAGGTGTAAGCAGAGAGCACTGTGGACAAGACAAAAAAAATCAAAAAGAAAAGAATTTCCTCTGTAGCATACAGCTGCTGAAAAGTAGAGGAAGGATAAAGATTTTTTGTAGAAGTAATTTACAAATCTGTTTAACTTTCTGACACCAGTTGATTTAAAAAAAAAAATGTTTTCCACCGGAGTACCCCTTTAAGCTGAGGTCAGGCAACTGAAATCCAACTGAAATGACAGATCTTTCTCCCCCCTAGATATCATGTGTTGGGTGACAATTGGCTGTCACTTATACACATTAGATGGTCAGCCGATACCACCAAAATCAGCAGATTTGGGCGAATTTTCAATAATGTGTATAGGGGCCTTTAAACTTTTTCGAACTTGCCATATTTACTGTGGTTTTAAGCCTTTAATGAGTGACTTATGGGGGAATGATACAAAGTTGTGATGATCTTTCATCCAAGTCTCTGTTTGGTACTCTATGCTCTGTCCAATTGACCTGATTGGGGTGGGTTGCAGTGCCAGAAACAGCAACACAGCAATATGCTGCCATTTTGGATACTACAATTAAAGGGGTATTCCAGGATTTTTTTTTATTTGACTATGCCACAGGGGCTGTAAAGTTAGTGTAGTTCATAATATAGTGTCTGTACCTGTGTGTGACGGTTTTCTCACAATTCTTCTGTGATTTTCACCCCAATATTTCAGATTTTTCCCTGCTTGCAATGCGGCTGAGACCTGACACAACAGTCAGCTGATGACAGGGAGCCTGTCTGCTTCAATGGGTGGAGTGATCGCTTGGTGGGAGAGAGATCAATCTGCCACTAATGCAACAGCTGTAGGCACCCCGATTGAAAACCACAGGTCTTTTGAATGGATGCAGCTCATTTGTATTTCAATGGGTGGGGTGGCTGATGTGTGGGAGGGAGGAAAATGGAATTATGGGATTTGTAGGCAAAAGAAGAAAACTCAAAGGAAATACTAGTTTACAAAAAGCTAGCCACAGTGTTATGGTAATCTCACAACATAGCCATTTAGCCCCAAGACAAGCGCAGATCCTTCCTAAGCATGTCCATTACTGTCTGACAGGTACGTACTAAAATCACCTTATGGTGGATAACCCCTTTAAGGCAAAAGGGGTAAAGTGTAGGTTTTGTTTTGCAGATTATTGAAGCCCCTGACCTTCAAAACTGATGATCTGTTAGACCAATACAGAGACAAAACTCCATAATAAGGAATCCAAATTGCAGGATTTTCTAATCAGCACTAATAGTTTTCAGACAAAGTGTAATACCCCATTAGTAAACTGACTGTAAAATACTTGCTTGTTGCCATCATGGCTTACTGTGAAGGGGTTAAGACATCCATACTGCCGTTCTGCAGAGTGATCCTCTTGTCGGTAGACGTGATGAATTGCTGTTCTGTATCCTGTGTTCTCTACTAAATAATGATTCAGAAATGGGCACGCTGCCTGCCAATTGTCTTCCCTTCATGCATATTGTTATTTTATTTATTTTACAACACAGGCACACATTAAAATTCATATATTAATAACAGAATTTGCATACTTTGGGCCCAGGAAAATGCCATGGTATTTATTCCCTGTAAAGTCCCCACGGTTCTGGGCCACAACACAGCATGTAGAGAATCAGAGACTTGCTCTGGTTTGGCAAAGCTCTATTCTTCAAGAAAGAGTACGGCAGTTTTACCTCATAGGGAGTAATGTACTTTCATTTATACATACCTATTCAAAAGGCAACAACACGAGAAATGGCAGAAAAACTACAAACTCCCCCAAACGTATACAAAACATTCCCCATACAAAGCACTAGACAGAGTGTATTTACATGTGCCTTTATTATTTGAGTGGGTTGGTTTCCATATTGCACTGGAAAAAAAAAAAAGAACAAATAAAATAAATAGTGATTTTGATGCAACTACGACATTTGCATCAAAAAATGCAAAAAAAAGTGCATGCCCTTAGGCTATGTTCATGCACAGTATTCTGGGCTATTTCTTGAGCTGTAAACAAAAACAAAAAACTTTTTTTTTTTCAAACTTTCTGTTTCGAACAATTTGTCAGACATTTTTTTTGACTACAGCAAAAGCTACAGCCAAAAAACAGCTCTTTGCATTTAAAAAAAAAATAAAATAAGTTACCCCTCAAAATATGAAAATTTTTTGACACATAAATAGTGCGTAAGTGTGAATATAGAGAGAGCTCTCAGTCACCGCATAGGACCACCCACATGACTACTTAGCCCAGAATGTGCAGAGATTTACATAAATAATTGACAAGTTGTCACAACACTAAATATCCATCTGCTCAGCTCCTCCTGCTCTATAATATGCCGCCTGCCGATTGGAATACATTTTCACAGTAACAGGTTCCCTTTAAAGTGAAGCTGTCACATTGGTTATACCGAACTCGCTTGAGGGAAACAAAGGAACATACTTGCCGTTTCCAGCTGTCTGTCCCTTACGCCAGGGTGTAGAGTAGGTTTCAAAAATCTACACCTGAAATCAGGCAGTGCATGGCCAGAAAACAGTCACCACTGCTGCTGCCTCCACCCATCCAACAATGGTCGACAGATTTTTCCCTATCATTGTTTTATTGAAAATGCTTGCTACATTTTTGTTGCATGTGGATGAGATCAGTAAGCTTGTGCTGAATTCCACTGCAGGCTTTATCAGCGCAGATACATAGGCGAAATCTAAAGCATTTCTGCTACTCAAAAATTTTTCCCTAAAAGGAACCAATAGATTTTGACTAATTTTACAACCACACCATTTGGCAGGAACTGCCTGCTCAACCAGTCACTGCAGAACAGGATGTCACAGGACAGCAGAGAGCGTCAGCAGTGGGGCAGATGAGTATTTATTTTTTATATTTATAAAATGTTATTGTACCAGGAAGCATTAGCTAACAATACCTCCCAACCTACAAAACCTCTTCAGAGAGAGGAGAAATCTCAGTCTTTCATTTTTTTTACGTTCTCCATTTATGACCGATTCCTGGCTTTGTCTTTAAAAACTGCATGACCGTGGGAACACTCCCTACCAGAAGAACATGTTTAAATGCCATACTGGTGATCAGCATTTTTTCTTCTTTTTGTAGTATGTCTTATCTTTTTCTATCTAAAATAATAGCCTACATTTTCTGTGAAGCCCGACATGGTCCAGTGTACTAGAAAGTACAGCCGGTACCAAGGATGACACCTACATAACCTTTCCTTCGAGGGTAAAGCCTTGAGTCACTGCAAGGAAGAGTTTGCCAACATCTGCGGGTGAAACATTTTAGAGGGAGTTACACAAACACGAAGGTCTGCGTTCACTTGTAGCAAGTGGAGAGGTCAGAGTCGTAATAAATTGGCTTTCAAACAAGCAGATCTTTAATTAAAACCGCTCGCTTAATATCCCTGGTATGGTGATCAGAGCCCTGAAATTAAATAGAGGGGGAAAAAACAGGGCCTGAGGAATGGCAGGAAAACAATGGCAACAGCAAAATGAAGATGAGCTGCAAGCAGACGCGGCCGCAGATGTGTCCCCTGCTATTAATGGTATAGACCAAATTAAGGCTAAGAACACAATCTAACCCATTCACACAATTAAACAAAAATCACTCCCATCCTTCATGAGTGTAAAGAGAGCATGAGCAATAATGAGCTCATCCCAAACAACGCCATAGGAAGCGGCTGCTAATAGGATGTACGACAATCTCCACCAGTCTTGTGTGAACCTGGGACATAAAGCCTGCCAGCGGTTGGCCACTTAATAGGATTTAGCTCAATATCTTTCAGACAAATATCATGCCCAAACGGCAAATAACATTTCAATCGGTAACATTGTTCTACGCAGCAGCGCTCCATGGTGAACGTAATTACAGATTACACTAAGAAACAGTTTATCAAAATAATACTGGAGACCTGCAACAAGGAAAAATACACAAGATACTGAAGATGCTGTGGGATGAGGTATATGCCTGAATTCAGAAAAAGGCAGTAACATCTTTAGGGTCCTTGATAGTGGAGCTCCTGGCATTTATAAGGCCCAACTCAAATATTAAAGGGGTATTCTGGAGCCTTAAATTTAAAAACTTTAAATCTTAGGGGGTTTCTTCTTTGAAGAAGAAAACCTGTACTCACCTGCCTCTAATCCCCTGCCAATACCGTTCTCCGGGACACACAAGAACTGCCCGCTCAGCCAATCACAGGTGCTGGTGGGTCACAACAACAGCCAGCGATTGCCTAATTGGGCATTTCTTGTGTATCCAGGGGAGACCAAAAAGCATTGGGCAGTGGGGGATTGGTGGCAGATGAGTACAAGCTTTTTTTTTTATCCCACTCTAAAGCTCTTAAAGGGAGCCTATCATCAGGAATATGGTTATACAACTATGAGCAGCGTGTAGTCCTGAAATCGGGCTGAGCAGCCATGACTGACAAGCAGAGAAGTTTCAACGTCCCTTGTTCCCAGTACATTGAGTCCTGTCAATCATGGCTATTGAGCAAGATTACAGGCAGAAAAGCCAAATCCCACCCCCAGGACTACTTGCTGTTCAGTAGTATACCCTACTCGCAGGATTATAAGTGCTTTTTCAGGCACTAACACCGCTTAGTTTACGCTAATGGTAAGAAACCTTAATATTTCATCTGCTACTCACTTGCCATAGTTGTATGATCCTAATCTTTATGACAGGTTCCCTTTAAGACCTGTTCACATTATGGAAATGCTGTGCAGATTTAGTTTGCAGCAGCCTTCCATTCATTTTGATGTTAGTTAAGCTGTACAGTTCCCACGTCAGAAGATCCATTATGGAACTTTCAACAAGGAATTGGTTCTGTCAGAGAAGTGCACTTGTCAATGGGATGGTGCGTATGTCAGAAGCAAATTGCAATAGTCATAGGCGCCAATTCTGACCATTTTAGAACTGCATGGATTCACTGAGAAAAGTCACTGAGGAAATGTACCCTTAAAGGGGTACTCCGGCCCTAAGACATCTTATTCCCTATCCAAAGGATAGGGGATAAGATGTCTGACCGCGGGGGTCCTGCCGTGATCGGCACCCGGCAGTTTGTGAGCTGGCAGCGCGGTGTGCAGCTCAAAGAGGTGGGCGCTGAATGCAAGATTGTGGGGGTCCCCAGCGGCGGGACCCCCACGGTCAGACATCTTATCCCCTATACTTTGGATAGGGGATAAGAGGTCTTAGGCCCGGAGTACCCCTTTAAAGAAGGACTCCAGCCAAAAATAACTTATTCCCTATCCACAGTATAGGGTATAAGTAGCTGATCATGGGGGGTCTGACCGCTGGCGTACCCCGTGATCTCCGGGACAGGAACCCGGCACTCTCATTGCGGAGCGTGTGCCGTCTACCGGTAGATGGCACGCGCTCCATTCATTTCTACAGGAGAGCCGAAAAGACTTGAGAGCTGTATTCGCGTTTTTTGGGCGGTCCCATAGGAATGAATGGAGCGCACAGCACACGCTCCTTACTGAGTGCCAGGTCCCGTCCCAGTAGTAGCTAGTGCAAACACCCCCCGCAATCAACTACTTATCCTCTATCCTATGGAGCCAGGTGTCGGACACCCACTGATCTGACCTAAATGGCCTATCCTAAAGACAGGCCATTAAATAAAAGAAAAGAAAAAACTCCCGGAAAACCCCTTTAGGGAAGGTTCACATGTGTCTCTTGTAGTGTCAGATATCTACAGAAAGAAAATCCGCCACTACAAGCGGACACACAGAATTACCTGGCCACAGCTGGGAGCTCACTTTACCGCTGGTGCATCCACAGTGTGAAATACACTGCGGATGCGCCCTGTATGACCCCACCAAGACTCTATTCACACGGCAGAATTTCCAAGTGGAATCTGCAGATAAAATTCAGCTACAGCAGTGTCCCGTGGTTTTTAATGGGACCCCGCTGCCCTGTGCACACGGCAGAATTTCCCGTAATCCTGAACTTGCTGTCCGCAGAAAACAACGTACAGGTGTATTGTTTCTGCGACTTTCTCTTGTAAATGCATTGCTGCCTATGGAGACTACGCATTTCCGAGTGGTCCTAGCGCCGGCGAAACATGCAAATGTGCGGAATATGGCGCTATTTTTTCCCGGGGGGACATTCTCAACATTTTCTGGCGTGTGAAAATAGCCTTGAAGCTACAGTGGTCGTCTCTTCCTACTCTGCAGCTCTGCTTTCATAGATTGGCTGACCTGTGTATGCACAACCCCACCATGAGCTTAGCAGGAAGCCACTAGGAGGCCATTCTCATTAAAACAAAGATACAATAATTGTTTAGTAGACGCAACACAACCATCGGTAAGGAGAACATTATTAATGCACATATAGAGGCAAATAAGCCTCCGAATCCTATAAATCTGCTTTGAAGCATTCATATTTTCTCATTATAATGCAAGAACAACATTGCAAAAGCCCTACTCTCCCTCATAGTGAAGGTTTTATGAAGAGCACAGGGAGGAGGATCAATGGAGAAGAGTGCAGGGAGCCACTGGAGGGTAAGGCTGACTCAAAGCTTGGACAATTTAAGGATGTGAATCATGCTTACTCCCTTCAGACATATTAGGCAGCGCTTGAGCAGAGAGACAGTGGACGAGACAGTACCCTCCTCCAAACCCGGGGAGATTGCAAACAGGTGTCATAAATCACAAGCCCTGGCAAATGAAACTCTTACAAGCTGCAGTGTATGGGGAGGAATCATTTATCAGTGCTGCCCTCGCAGCAGGTAATGTGGGACCTCTCTGCTGCTAAACATGCATGCCATTTACTGGAGGATGAAACTTTAACCATTAAGGAGCTGAAATGCCACGAAATTATGACCAAAGCACATTACACCAGTTTTTCTCAACCAGGGTGCCTCCAGCTGTTGCAAAACTACAACTCCCAGCATGCCCGGACAGCCTTTGGCTGTCCGGGCATACTGGGAGTTGTAGTTTTGCAACAGCTGGAGGCACCCTGGTTGGGAAACACTGCAATACATGGTAAAGCAGTCAAAGATCTCACGCTAATAAACTATCCTAGATAAGAAAGCAATGAGCCGGTAGCCTAAAATGTGCAAATATGTAAATCAAACTTATCATATAAAAAAGTCTTAAAGGGTGTGTACAAAAATAGAAAAAAAGCATAAGCCTAATAACTAGGGCCAGAGCCATGCTGATCCAGTATTAAAGGGGTACTCCGGTGAAATCCTTTTTTCTTTTAAATCAACTGGTGGCAGAAAGTTAAACATATTTGTAAATTACTTCTATTAAAAAATCTTAATCCTTTCAGTACTTATTAGCTGCTGAAGGCTACAGAGGAAATTCCTTTCTTTTTGGAACACTGATGACATCACAAGCACAGTGCTCTCTGCTGACATCTCTGTCCATTTTAGCAACCATGCATAGCAGATTTACGCTAAGGGCAGCATGGTGGCTCAGTGGTTAGCACTGCTGCCTTGCAGTGCTGGGGACTTGGGTTCAAATCCCACTAAGGACAACAATAAATAAAGTGTCATTATAATAACGTCAGCAGAGAGAACTGTGCTCGTGATGTCATCAGAGAGCATTCCAAAAAGAAAAGAATTTCCTCTGTAGTATTCAGCAGCTAATAAGTACAGGAAGGATTAAGATTTTTTAATAGAAGTAATTTACAAATATGTTTAACTTTCTGCCACCAGTTGATTTAAAAGAAAAAAGGTTTTCACCAGAGTACCCCTTTAAAGCCAAGTCAGATTACTTCTACCGAGCTCAGTTGCAGTACCTGACTCAACCCATTTCAAATGTGGCGCTGTTTCTGAGCATAGGTTTGCCTCCAGGACAAAGGTACCCATTCACAGGACATCACAAAATTTATATTGTGGACCTGAGGAAGGCGTGAGAGCATGCCAAAATGCGTTGTCCAGTTGTACTTTTTATGTACGATTGAAATAAAAAGCATCCTGTGTACCTATTGGCCTGCCGACTCTACTTAACAGTAGTGCTTGGGTACAGAACATAGCTTCTTCCGTTGCCCTACCTTGCCTTGGGCATAACGGACAAGGGGGTACCAAGCAGCAAGCTGTAATAACCCACCCCACACTACTCCAGAGCCGCGCCATATATGCCACACTGCTCTTAGAGGTCAGTACCACTGCACAGGTGTGGTGGTGGGGTCCTTTCTATCTCTCTTCTTCTATTCAAGAGGTACAAAACTTACTACGCCAGAAAGTGCCACGCATCTTTTTTTCTTTTCCTCTGTTTCTGAGCATAAAAAGAGGAGCAGAACGTTTTTTGGGATTCCTGAAACAAAACTCTAAGATCTGTCACATAGAGGGAACACTTATGGCCAACCGTGCCCAATGTGTATGAGTGCCATGAGGCCCCCATACACATTAGAAATGTGTCTGCTCAACCGGCAGGATTAGGATTTTGAAATAGAACTGATTTACAAATCTGTTTAACTTTCTGGCACCAGTTGATTTGAAAACATTTGTTTTCCACCGGAGTACCCCTTTAAGCCTGTTTTAGTAAAATTTACCATTCCCTGGTATCAGCCATTGCTGGCTGGGCAGAGGCTGATGGTATTCTTCAATGGGATTATTAATTTATTTAAAAAAAAAAGTAAAAAAAACACAACATACTATCCAGACCCCCCCCCCCCCCCAATTATTATTTCATCTCACATATCTCCAGTTCAGAGACCCTCCAGAAACTTCTATATACGCAATATATGTGTTAATGATATATAAAGCCCCTTTTGCAAGCTAATGTCTTTGGTGTTTCCTTTAAAATCCTACAGACACACCCTATGACACTATAGAGGGGTCAGTGCATTTTTATGCACCACCAGCTCACAGCATTTCTATACATGGTGACTGAATCCACTTGTGAAGCTTTTGTGCACACAGCGAATGTGTCAACGTCTGCCATCCTGGCCAGGCCGAAATAACACCCAGTGAGCAAGACGCCATCCTGCCTCTAAGCAATAACACTTGACAAACATGGGTAAAGTGGCTTTGCTGTGGAGTGAATAGCTGCTTTTGTGCGGTGCCCACCCCCCCCCCCCCCCCTCGTCGCTGCACAATGCGCTCGCTGAAATTGTTTACAGTCAGCTTTTTAAAAGGCTCATTAGCCTCCGCAAATTAATCTTTGATGTATGTACACAAGGAGCTGAAGGCTCCGAAGGCCTGAATAAAACTACATCAGAGGAACCAACACTGGGACACAATGGTGAGCGGAGGGCTACATATAATTACGGCACAACACATCTCTCATTGTAAAGAAAGGATCCGCTGCACAATGTCACAGTACGGAGGGTTTCTAAACTTCTCTGACACCTTCTGCAATGTGTCGCACCGCACTAAGCCCCCCCACTCCAGCCATATTAATTCCTCTGGCGCCCACTGAAGAGAAGAAAAGCCAGTGAATGCAGCTTCTGAATAGAAGGTGTAAACCTGGTTTATGGCAGAGCTGTGAACAAGTCGTAAAGGAAACAACAAAACCTCCAGTGAAAGGGGCAAAGTATGAGATAAAACAGGAACAGTCGACTGCACTGGTGTATATAGAGGAGGATATGAGGACTGCACTGGTGTATATAGAGGAGGATATGAGGACTACACTGGTGTATACAGAGGAGGATATGAGGACTGCACTGGTGTATATAGAGGAGGATATGAGGACTGCACTGGTGTATACAGAGGAGGATATGAGGACTGCACTGGTGTATATAGAGGAGGATATGAGGACTGCACTGGTGTATATAGAGGAGGATATGAGGACTGCACTGGTGTATACAGAGGAGGATATGAGGACTGCACTGGTGTATACAGAGGAGGATATGAGGACTACACTGGTGTATACAGAGGAAGGATACAAGGACTGCACCTGGTGTATATAGAGGAGGATATGAGGACTGAACTGGTGTATATAGAGGAGGATATGAGGGACTGCACAGGTGTATATAGAGGAGGATACGAGGACTGCACTGGTGTATATAGAGGAGGCTACGAGGACTGCACTGGTGTATATAGAGGAGGATACGAGGACTGCACTGGTGTATATAGGAGGAGGATACGAGGACTGCACTGGTGTATATAGAGGAGGATACGAGGACTGCACTTGTGTATATAGACGGAGGATATGAGGACTGGCACTGGTGTATATAGAGGAGGATATGAGGACTGCACTGGTGTATATAGAGGAGGATATGAGGACTGCAACTGGTGTATATAGAGGAGGATACGAGGACTGCACTGGTGTATACAGAGGAGGATACGAGGACTGCACTGGTGTATAAGAGGAGGATACGAGGACTGGGAGGATACGAGGACTGCACTGGTGTATATAGAGGGAAATATGAGGACTGCACTGGTGTATATAGAGGAGGATATGAGGACTGCACTGTGTATATAGAGGAGGATATGAGGACTGCACTGGTGTATATAGAGGAGGATATGAGGACTGCACTGGTGTATATAGAGGAGGATACGAGGACTGCACTGGTGTATACAGAGGAGGATATGAGGACTGCACTGGTGTATATAGAGGAGGATACGAGGACTGCACTGGTGTATATAGAGGAGGATATAGGACTGCACTGATGTACAGTGGGGGGAAAAAGTATATAGTCAGCCACCAATTGTGCAAGTTCTCCCACTTAAAAAGATGAGAGGCCTGTAATTTTCATCATAGGTATACCTCAACTATGAGAGACATAATGAGAAAAAAAAATCCATAAAATCACATTTACATGTAAGGGGTTAAGATGTGGAACCGGCCTCAACTCAGTTCACCTGGGGAGGGCTGATCCCACATCTCCTCACACAGCTATATCTATGTATAACTTACTCAGTTTTAATATGTACAACTAAGGGTGCAGATGGACACCTGAAACGCGTGACTTTTTCCTGTTTGCTGGCTTTTATTCAATAAAGAAGATTTTTGGCACTATTCCTCGCTGGACAACCCTTTACTGTTTGCTACATTGCATTGTATTCTTGCCACGGCACGGTCCGATCGAGGGGGCGACTGCACGGTGAGCTGGACTTTGTCTACTATTTCTCTCCGTAAAATCAACTTGTCTGATTTTTAAAGAATTTATTGGTAAATTATGGGGGAAAATAAGTATTTGGTCACTAACAAAAGTTCATCTCAATACTTTGTTATATACCCTTTGTTGGCGATGACAAACGTTTTCTGTAAGCATTCACAAGGCTTTCACACACTGTTGCTGGTATTTTGGCCAATTCTTCCATTCAGATCTCCTCTAGAGCAGTGATGTTTTGGGGCTGTCACTGGGCAACAATTAACCGTCAGGCTCCCTTCCATAGACTTACATTAAGGGGGCGGGGCGTGACATCAGGAGGGGCCGAAGTGGTAGTTCGGCCCCTGTATTGCCCCATCACCACGCACAGAGATTTTCCTCTGTGCTGTGATGATGGCTGGGTGCCACTACTGAGAACACGGGATAGGGAATAAAATGTCTAGGGGTGGAGTACCCCTTTAAGGTCAAAATGGCTGCATTCTTAAGGGGTTAAAGAAGAAGTTACAGCTCTGTGAGAGCCAGAAATCTTGCTTGTTTTTAGGTGGCCAAATACTTATTTTACTGAGGAATTTACCAATTAATTCATTAGAAATCCTACAATGTGATTTACTGTATTCTTTCCCCCCATTCTGTCTCTTAGGCTACAGACTACGGAATTTCCGCCTGAAATTTTGCTTTGAAACTGCAGGCGGTAATTCCGCTTTCTAAAATGTATAGTGGAGTGAATGATTTTCCGTTCACAAATTCACACTTCGGCATTCGTGAAGCGGAATTTGTGAACGGACAATCCGCTTGGAAATTTCCACCTGAAGAAAGGCGGTGCTCTTTCTTCAGGCGGAAATCCGCGCGGAACACACTGCAGTCTATTGGAGACTGCAGTGTCCGCGCGGTCCTAGTGCCGACTGATTCAGCCGGCGCTGGCCGCACTCAGAATCTCCAGGCGTAAATTTTCTGCCTGGAGATTCCGTAGTCTGAACCTAGCCTTATAGCTGATGTATACTTATGATGAAAATTACAGGCCTCTCATCTTTTTAAGTGGGAGAACTTACACAATTGGTGGCTGACTAAATACTTTTCCCCCTACTGTATATAGAGGACATGAGGACTACATTGGTGTATATAGAGGAGGATATGAGGACTGCACTAGAGTATATAGAAGAGGATATGAGGACTGCACTAGAGTATATAGAAGAGGATATGAAGACTGCACTAGAGTACATAGAGTATATAGAAGAGGATATGAGGACTGCACTAGAGTACATAGAAGAGGATATGAAGACGGCACTAGAGTATATAGAAGAGGATATGAGGACTGCACTAAAGTATATAGAAGAGGATATGAGGACTGCACTAGAGTATATAGAAGAGGATATGAGGACTGCACTAGAGTACATAGAGGAGGATATGAGGACTACACTAGAGTACATAGAGGAGGATATGAGGACTACACTAGAGTATATAGAAGAGGATATGAGGACTGCACTATAGTATATAGAAGAGGATATGAGGACTGCACTAGAGTATATAGAAGAGGATATGAGGACTGCACTAGAGTATATAGAAGAGGATATGAGGACTGCACTAGAGTATATAGAAGAGGATATGAGGACTGCACTAGAGTATATAGAAGAGGATATGAGGACTGCACTTAGAGTATATAGAAGAGGATATGAGGACTGCACTAGAGTATATAGAAGAGGATATGAGGACTGCAGTAGAGTATATAGAGGATGATATGAGGACTGCAGTAGAGTATATAGAGGATGATATGAGGACTGCAGTAGAGTATATAGAGGAGGATATGAGGACTGCACTAGAGTATATAGAAGAGGATATGAGGACTGCAGTAGAGTATATAGAAGAGGATATGAGGACTGCAGTAGAGTATATAGAGGAGGATATGAGGACTGCACTAGAGCAGTGGTCTCCAACCAGCGGTATATAGGGGATGATATGAGGACTGCAGTAGAGTATATAGGGGATGATATGAGGACTGCAAGAGTATATAGGGGATGATATGAGGACTGCAGTAGAGTATATAGGGGATGATATGAGGACTGCAGTAGAGTATATAGGGGATGATATGAGGACTGCAGTAGAGTATATAGGGGATGATATGAGGACTGCAGTAGGGTATATAGGGGATGATATGAGGACTGCAGTAGGGTATAGAGAGAAGGATATAGGGGGGAATCAAAAACTGTGCAGAGGAAGAGTGGTGCAGTTGCCTACAGTAACCAATCAAATCGCTTCTTTCATTTTCCAGAGGCCTCTTTAAAAATAAAAGAAGCAATCTGATTGGTTGCTATGGGCAACTGGTCAACTTTTCCTCTGCACAGGTTTTTATAAATCTCCCCATAAAGCCTGCACTAGAGCACACAGTGGGAAGAGAAGAGTGGTATATGAGAAGTGCTCTAGATTATATAGAAGATGAGATGAGGACTGCATGAGCATACACAGAGGAGGATATGCAGACTGCACTATGGTATATAGAAAAATATAGGGCTGCACTAGGGTATATAGATGATGACATGAGGACTGCACTAAAGAGGACCATATGAAAAATGCAAGTAAAAAGTAGAACTTAAAGGGGTACTCCAGTGGAAAACATTTTTTTTTTCATATGAACTGGCTCAAGAAAGTTAAACAGATTCGTAAATTACCCCAATTAAAAAATATTTGGGGAAACTATTACATAAACATGTAAATGTGTAGTAATAAATATTTGCAGCAGGAGCCGCTGTATATAACAAAACGTCACAAAACAATGCAGAGAGCTTTTAAATGTTTTCTTTCATTAAAAAATCCGGATGGTATATGTCTTGTGCCTCATGCTAAAGTAAGTTTTTGAGCTTTTCTTGAACAATTTTACTGCTTGAATGAATCTATAATACTAAAAGAAAAATAAATAACTTTGCAAATAGTTGTGATTATAAAACTCCCACCCATTTGTGCAAACATCAACCATACAAGTCCATCCCCCATACAAGTTAGCAAAGAGTCATCCAAGCCTTCTGATTTTTACAGGACCAGCCAACCGGAGGCATCACTATAGTGGGTGCAGAGGGTGCAGTTGTACCAGGGACAAGGAGCCTGAGGAGCTAATACAGTCTCTAGCTAATACAGTCTCTCTTTTCTATAGGAGCAGTACAGTGCTATGAAAGAAGCATTCTACCAGGAGCGGCCCTGTAACTGTTTTTGCATTGGGGCCCTGAATCTTCAGGTTACGCTACAATGGTCAACTCTCCTTTAGCAGATTGAGTCAGAAAAGGCCATGCTGCAATTCAATGCCCAATTCTTTTGTTTTCCATAGAGATAAACTGCTCGCATGCATGCTTAATCCTTAAATCCCCAACATCTGAGGTCCACATACACATAACATATTCAGCAAATCCTGCTGAAATTATTGAGTTGCCCTATCTTTACCTAGGTAACATTAGCGCTAATGCTGATTGCCAGTGGTTTTGAGTTATTAAAGGGGTACTCCGGTGCATAAAGGGGTACTCCGGTGCTTAGACCTCTTATCCCCTACAGCTGTCACGCCCCCTACCATAGGCTTGCATTGAGGGTCGGAGTGTGACGTCACACGGGGGCGGAGGCGAGACGTCACACGCCGCCTGCCCCGTGGTCGCCGGTAATCAGACCCGGAGCGAACATGCTCCGTGGACTGATTTTAACTGGGGTGCTGCGTGCAAGATAACAGGGGTCCCAGCGGCGGGACCCCCGCAATCAGGCATCTTATCCCCTATCCTTTGGATAGGGGATAAAAGGTCTAAGCGCCGGAGTACCCCTTTAAACCACAATTAACAACCAATTCTGTCCTAGCAAGTGGCCATCAGCTGCTCTTTGGGAGATAACTCTGATCTCGGCCATTTAACCACCTAGATGCAGAAATGCACCTGTATTATCCTACTGTAAATGGCCTCTGCCTCCAATAAAACTAGTCATAGAAAGAAACACGGCCACACGTGAATGCACTGTCTGCACGCCGCTGCTGGATATACAGTCACCGTAATAGAGGCCTGGCATGTGCTTTGCTTCTCTGAAGACACTGGGGGAGATTTATCAAAACCCTTCCAGAGGAAAAGTTGCTGAGTTGCCCATAGCAACCAATCAGATTGCTTCTTTCCTTTTTGCAAAGACCTCTTAATAATGAAAGAAACAATCTGATTGGTTGCTATGGGCAACTCAGCAACTTTTCCTCTGGATAGGTTTTGATAAATCTCCCCTATAATCTTTTTGCTTCAGCACGAAACAGGAAAGTTCTTTTTAAAATGTTCAATGTAAAATCAGCTATTGTGTGTCTTCTAGTACTTGACAATAGTACATGCACCTTAATAATAAAGCAGAAATCCAGACACTGAAGATATTCAGTTCCTACAGAAAGCCCTAGAATAGAGATCACATTAATATCTACCCTTTCTGAGGACATGGCTTTTTTGTCTGACAGAACACAAAGTCCTTATTATTTATTAATAGAGCAGCAGATATACAGTGTAGTACTGTAGAGTTATGAAAAATGAAATACCATGCAACCAGGTGAGGTCAGCCCATGAAATCTGACAACGTGGGGAAGACAAAAGGATATAGGGAAACAGAAGGGGACGTCAGCATGGCTGCAGAGCAGTGCCGCCTGTCGCCCACTTTTATCTGTGGCTATCGTAAAGTCCTGAGGGGGCAACGTCTTTTATTCACCTAGACTTCAATTGTTCCACAAGACATTAGATCCCTACCCGGGTTTTGTTTAAAAAAAAAAAAAAAAAAAGGAGCAGTGTGAAGCTGAGTGGTTTCTACAGCTCTGAAAGTCCGAGCAGGAGGGGAGGAAGTGGCAGCCACTCTCCCGTATAATCAGGTCCAATTACGGAGAGCATAGCCCTCATGGTGGGGCTCCACAGGAACCATCAGGCAGCCAGGCTAGATGGAAAGGCTGCCA
The DNA here is from genome assembly GCF_029499605.1 of Hyla sarda. NCBI lineage: Eukaryota > Metazoa > Chordata > Amphibia > Anura > Hylidae > Hyla > Hyla sarda. Next base: position 46,762,898 of record NC_079199.1, on the reverse strand, counting down.
GCCCTAAAGTCTGATGGGAATAATAAAGGAAATATGCTTTGCAAAGTAAGATAGCTGCAAACAAAAGAAAAAAGGAACCACAGAGGTGCACGAAGAGGAGCAGCAGAGATCTGTACCTGGGCCAAACAAATCTACCGGGATCTTCTCTGACAAGTGAAGGAAGCAAACTGCCTTCTCCTGCTCACATTGCAGTAAATTATATATGACGTCTTGGACTAAATCTGTGTGGTTTACCTCCGTCTCCTAATACATACTCTCAAGGTTGTGTTTACACATTGCGGTTTTTCAGAGCATTTCCCGCGACTTTGATGGAATTGCATAAAAATGTTTGCCAATGTTGCCAAAATCACAGTGATAAGTATGGGGAAAATACATTAAATAATGCACTATTTTAACACACTATGCATTATTGTAGTAAAATAATGCAATTTTTGCCACAATTGCGTCAAAATCACAGCAAAGATTGTGAAAAAAAATGCATAAACAATGCTGCAAAACTGCACCATGTGAACACAGCCTAAGGCTTCCTATCACATGACTACCTTTCTGTCTGCTGGGCTACTAACATTACCAGGGGATCAGCATGTTCATTCTATGGAGAGGATTAGTGGCTTCCAGACAGTTGTGAATGAAATCCAACAGTTATGACTCTCTGGGCTGTCCCCTTAAAGCTATGTTCTCAAAACAGATGTTTAACAGCACACAAAACACATCAAAACATCACTTTGGTTATTAGCGGTAAACCAACACCTGTCTTTATTTTTAGTTTTCTACCTTGATATTGTTCTGTAGCTCACTCTCAGTCTCACTGAGCTCCACAGACTGGGAAGGGGAATTCCCAAGCAAGTGTGACATCATCTGAAGCTATACAGGGGAGAACTTATTCCATCACTCTGCTACACACAGCTGAAAGCAGTAAAGTGTGAGATGGGCTGTGATTGGCTGAGTCCGCACCCCCTTCCCCCAGCTCTCAAAACAGAACTCTACAGTGTGTCAGCTCTGCCCAACAGCTGCAAAGAAGCTGAAATATTCAGCACTATGCACTGAAGGGATCATGACTCTACAGTTTAGTTCAGCTCAAAGGGAAAACAGAAACATACAGCTCTATACGCTGTGCGGAGCAGAGGTCCCATCTGCATTTGCTGACTAATGTCTCTGCCAGGCTGCCACAGGAGACAATCTGCAAGCAGGACCCCTGGTGACTGCAACACAAGTGTTTGGGGCTTGAATTCCACCAAAAGGAGCAAGATTATGGAGTTGGCATTGTTTTCCACAGACACTGCAAAAACACGCTGATAGGTTAATTTACTTTCTATTATACTGGCCCCACTGTATAAGCCTGAAACAGCGAATGAGGTTCTGTGTCCTACTGATGTTAACAATTCCAAAAATGTTGGCACAGGTAAGAAATTGTGAGGCCTCAGTTTAAGCATCCAAGCCCCCTTTCCAACAAAAAACTGTAAAATAAGGACCTGTCAGCAGGACACTTTATATATTTAAATTGTCCCAGTGCCTTGTGGGAACCCTGTGTTGGTCCTATGTAAGCAAACGGAAAAAATTGTGACTATGAAAATCAAAGATATTACGGTCAGGAATAGTCAGGAGATAAGCATGCCCTTCTTGGAGGCTGTCTGCTCTGGTTACCAGCAAGAAGACAATCCCAAGCAGGGGACACTTTCACAATACTCATAGGCTGCCCCACTTTTTCTTAAATATTGTGTGTTCAGATCTGATATAGCAGTAACCCAAATCTGAAAGCTCAGATGACAAATAAGTACATTAACTCCAACTACTCACCGAAGACAAACAGTCAGAAGCTCTGATGTGGTAAAGAGTCAGACTAAACTCAAATAAGCCTTTATTATCTTCAACCAATAAATATTACATTAGGTATCCAGAACTCGCCTATCAGGTGCATTATGTGTAATATTTGCCCACATAGGCAAAATTAGATAGGGTAAGGTCCCACGATTTGGAATGCTGTTCAGGTAAGTATGTGACAGATTGTTATTGGACCTGCACATTTGCAGATAAGGCTACTGCTTACCTAAAAAAAAATCCCATGGCCATTAGAGGCCTATTCAATAATGGTTGCATGATCCAGCAGATACAAAGCAGCTTTTTGTTGAGTTATTGCAGCAGTTCCATGTGGTCTTACCCATAGAGGCTTTGTAATTGTACAGTATATTTGATTATAAAAACATGCTGAGCCACACAGATAAAACATAAATAAATTCCAGAGAATCCTCTCTTCGAACTTTTTGCCATCCCTCTATTATTTGACCTGGAAACAACTGAATAGATCAACTGGGTGTTACCACTTTGCCACAAAATTGTCCAATCATTGATGACTAGAGTTGAGTGAATCTACAGCCGATTAATTATTTCCAAGTGTTGCTTTCCAAGTGTTCTGATTCTTCAAAGAAGTCTGGAATGGGTCAGTCTATAGCACGGTCCTCAAGACCCCCCCCCAACAGGTCATGTTTTCAGGATTTCCTTAGTCTTTCACAGGTGATATAACTATGGTGATGCCTGATTCACTGACCATAATTATATCACCTGTAAAAGACTAAGTAAATCCTGAAAACATGACCCGTTGGGGAGTCATGAGGACCGCGCTTGAGAAACACTGGTCTAGAGGCACATTCCAGATTGGGTTTGGGAAATTTTACGTATAATCTGTGTTTTTTGCATAACAAATGACATGTCATCAATACTCCAGAAATAGAATAAAATAAAAATAAAACACTTTTTTTTTCCATAATATAGAAAAACAAACAGATTCTTATATCAAGAGACACATACCCCATGAAAGAGAGAGCAAGACACAATGTCCAGCTGTAAAAGGAGTACTCAACTGGAAAAAAAATATTTTTTATCAGCTGGTGCCAGAAAGTTAAACAGATTTGTAAATGACTTCTATTAAAAATCTTAAACCTATCAGTACTTATCAGCTGCTGTATGATCCACAGAAAGTTATTTTCTTTTTGAATTTCCTTTCTGTCTGACCACAGTGCTCTCTGTTGACCACTGTCCATTTTAGGAACTGTCCAGAGTAGGAGCAAATCCCCATAGAAAACCTATCCTGCTCTGGACAGTTCCTAAAATGGACAGAGGTGTCAGCAGAGAGCACTGTGGTCAGACAGAAGGGAAATTCAAAAGGAAAAGAACTTCCTGTGGATCATCCAGCAGCTGATAAGTACTAAAAGAATTAAGATTGTTTTAATTGAAATAATTTACAAATCTGTTTAACTTTCTGCCACCAGTTGATTTAAATTGAAAAAATGTTTTCCAGTGGAGTACCCCTTTAAGCCACAGGAAAAATTCACAATTACAATTGAGAGGCCATAGGGTAACCAAGCCAACAAATATCGCCTAACCAAAAAGTAAAATTGAAAGAGACAAGAGCAGGGATCCAAAACTTAACCTAACAATCTATCTCAGAAAATCAGAAGACTCCATGAACTGCTGCCAAGGAATCCCCACGGATATAAACCAAGGTGCCAAATGTGTAAGAACAAGGACAGCAAGACAGCCTAAGGGTAATTAGGAACTTAAGTGCCCGGCCTATATAGCTAAAAAAAAAATTGTAAACCAGAATGACAATGGTTGGACAGCTGCACTAGACATGAAGAAGAGTTCCCTCAGCACCATGGCATCACAAGCACAAATTTGAACTTGTAGGAAACATGCAGTGGTCTGTCACAAGGCAATAGTAATATCGCAACAGAATCTTACAATGTTTCTCATAAGCATGATTAGCCATGGAGATGCCATGGGTAAAGGCAGAAATCTTTGCAATGTCAGGAGTCAAATGTAAGATCCAGTTCTCTTTCCCACTAAGCATAGACAGACACCGACCAGGAGATTAAAATCATGAAATCCACTCATCAAATACTGAGCGAGAGATCATAGCTCTACTCCAGGAAAGCAGAATGAGAAGTAGATAATTGAGCATGATCTAACCAGGACAAAGGGCAGCCAGGAACCCTAGGTGCATAGCTCAGATAAGGAGGAGCAGCACCTTGTACAATCACATTCAGCAGTCTAGGTGTGGCAGAGCTATCCCAAACCAGAAAATGATGAACATCTCTCTTCCAGGCCGGAAAGCAAGGTCTGGGATGTGGAAATCCAAACGTCCGGGACATGCAGTTCCGGGGCGCTGGGCAGGTGAATTTTTCAGGACTTTAGTCTTGCTTCGGGCAAGCAGGGCCAGACCTGAAAGCCCCTGACAAGTACAACGGCGCTCAAAATGTATGGAGCAGGGTCCTGACTCGAGTCCGCTCCATACCCGGTGGCCCCAGCTGATTTTAGTAGCTGGAAGCCGCCACTAATAGCCGGCATGACGCGATCACCACAGGCTGCCATAAACCCTTTAGATCACAGCCGTCAAAGCTGACATCGGCATCTAAAGGGACATGCAAATGCGGTGGTATAGTGGGGTGGATGAGGCCACCTCCCCCACCGCGATCAGGGGAGCGGTCGGGGGTGTTGTGGACAATCCACTGTAGAGGTAGCGGGAGGGCTTAACTCTGCTTACCTAGGGACCATGGCTCTGTCATTGATAGAGCATGGCTGGACCAGGTTTTTTAAATGGAGCACAGAGTACACAGATCAATAGAAAAGAAAGAAAAATGTAAATCCCCTGACTCTCCAAAGCGGTTAAAGAAATTCCTGAGGAGGAAACAGCAGTAAGAGGTCAGTAAACAAGGCTAGCTTGTGGTTATCATGCCAAAACCTAACGCCTGGGATACGCGGATTCTGTTGCAACACCACCAAGAGGTGTTCCATGGTGAGAATGTAAGGCAAGGGAGAAAAGGGACAGCCCTGCCATTTTCTGTTATAAATATCAAAGGAATCCGAGAGAAACCAGTTTGCCTTAATTAAAGCAGACTGAAGAATACAATGCCATAACCCTACCAACAATTCCAGAGCAAAGGCCAATTTATTTTAAAAAAGCCAGCAGAAACCGCTAGTGCATCTAATCATTGGCTTTCTCAGCATCAGAGAAGAGGGACACTGGGGGTCCCTTCAATAGGCTTACCATGGGGCATCAAGGTTTGGCGACTATGGGGGCACTGTGCAGAGGACCACTTCCCCCAGGAAAATCAGGACCAGGAGCAGGCTGAACAGGATCCATTGCTGTGAGGACCTGCCATTGAGCTCACCTAAGGTGCAACTTCACTCTGCAATTGCTACGCCACTGGGTTCAGGACATTTACTAAACTCTAGTGGGGAAATGAGACTGTGCACTAAAAAAAATAGAAATTTCAGGAGTGAGAAATATTTTTTACATACATTTATCCACTGTTCCTAAGACCCCCATACACAAAAGTGAAAAGTGGGCCAAATACATGATTTTCAGCAGGACCAGCTGACCGTATAACGTGTCAGCCTCTCCTACTCTTCCCCGACAGATGAAGGGTGGGGAGAGAAAGATCAGGCATGTTTGGTTTTAAACAACTGACTATTGTTTTCAGGGAAATAAACAGTGAAGAGGTATCTGGCAGTGGCTTACCCCTCCGCTCTCTATGCAGAATCAAGCTGAAAAGTCATGTGTAGGGGGGTAGGGTGGTGGTTAAAATAACTTATCCAACAGCTACTGAAGGTTTATGTGTAGCGTAATATATTTGGGACTCTGTTTAACAAGGGTGATTCTGTTGTGTAAGATAAGCTTGTACAACACCTGGCCAAGTGAAGATATACTGTATAAACTGTTAACACTAAACATAGCACTTAAGCTTTATATAATTCTACTTAAGCAGAAGTATATAAAAAAAAATGTATAGCAACTGTAAAGATGAATACGGAATCTAAATAAAGGAATGAGGCTTTTTTTTAGTGTGGAAATTGTTATCCTCTTTCACCCTGCATGCTGTGAACAACAATACATGTCAGTGGTATAATTCAATGGTGCTATATTCATAGACGTGTACTAAATAGAGGTATTATGCCATCCAATGGGCCCACTTACAATGAAATAAATATGCATTTTTTTTTTACAAAGACCTAAATAAAATGTTTAATGTTTATCATGAACCAAGACAGCAGGAACATTTGGCATCCAATGCACATTGAAGGTGCAGAAAGATTAAAAAAAGAAAACCATAAATACAATTACTGAGTTATCAACTGGAAAATTGTGTGAGGATAATAGAATTCATAAGCAGTAGGAGGCATTGCCCTGTTCCTGTTTATTAGGGTTACGTGCTTATTTATTTTAGGTGAACAATGGGCTCCACAGAGCAACAGAATGTTAGAAAAAAATAGGGTAAAAATTCATACAAAACACCATATACACTGCTCAAAAAAATAAAGGGAACACTAAGATAACACATCCTAGATCTGAATGAATGAACTAATCGTATTAAATACTTTTCGTCTTTGAATGTGCTGACAACAAAATCACTCAAAAATTATCAATGGAAATTAAATGTATCAACCCATGGATGTCTGGATATGGAGTCACACTCAAAATCAAAGGGGAAAACCACACTACAGGTTGATCCAACTTTGATATAATGTCCTTAAAACAAGTCAAAATGAGGCTTAATAGTGTGTGTGCGGCCTCCACATGCCCATATGACCTCCCCACAACGCCTGGGGCATGCTCTTCATGAGGTGGTCTCCTGAGGGATGTCCTCCCAGACCTGGACTAAAGCATCCGCCAACTCCTGGACAGTCTGTGGTGCAACGTGGCGTTGGTGGATGGAGCGAGACATGATGTCCCAGATGCGCTCCTTCGGATTCAGGTCTAGGGAACAGGCGGCCAGTCCATAGCATCAATGCCTTCCTCTTGGCAAGCACATGGAGGGCTGTGCGGCCCCCCCAAAGAAATGCCACCCCACACCATTACTGACCTACTGCCAAACCAGTCATGCTGGAGGATGTTGCAGGCAGCAGAACGTTCTCCACGGCATCTCCAGACTCTGTTATATGTGCCCAGTGTGAACCTGCTTTCATCTGTAAAGAACACAGGGCGCCAGTGGCCAATCTTGGTGTTCTCTGGCAAATGCCAAACGTCCTGCAAGGTGTTGGGCTGTAAGCACAACCCCCACCAGTGGATGTCGAGCACTCCTACCACCCTCATGGAGTCTGTTTCTGACCATTTGAGTGGACCAATGCACATTTGTGGCCTGCTGGAGGTCATTTTGCAGGGCTCTGGCAGTGCTCCTCCTTGCACAAAGGTGGAGGTAGCGGTCCTGCTGCTGGGTTGTTGCCCTTCTACGGCCTCTTCCACGTCTCCTGATGTACTGGCCTGTCTCCTGGTAGCGCCTCCATGCTCTGGACACTACGCTGACAGACACAGCAAACCACCTTGCCACAGCTCACATTGATGTGCCATCCTGGATGAGCTGCACTAGCTGAGCCCCTTGTGTGGGTTGTAGACTCCGTCTCATGCTACCACTACAGTGAAAGCACCACCAGCATTCAAATGTGACCAAAACATCAGCCAGGAAGCATAGGAATTAAGAAGTGGTCTGTGGTCTCGACCTGCAGAACCACTCCTTTATTGGGGGTGTCTTGCTAATTGCCTAAAATTTTCACCTGTTGTCTGTTCCATTTGCACAACAGAATGTGAAATTTATTCTCAATCAGTGTTGCTTCCTGAGTGAACAGTGTGATTTCACAGAAGACTGATTGACAGAGTTACATTATGATGTTTAAGTGTTCCCTTTATTTTTCTGAACTGTGTATTTTGTCCTGGGGTTAAAGCTACAGAAAGATCCCAACTGCTGAACCCAGCAGCTGCAAATGGGCAACTACATGTGTGAGCCCAAGGGTCCTATTACTTGGGGTGATTATCGGCCTAACAGGCCAAAACCTTCCCTTTGTAGTAGAGCCAGTGAACAGCTTCACCCTGGAGCTCGGAAACAATCTGAATAGCTAGCTCCCTGAAGAAGCTGATTTTGCAGTGAAACATGCAGGAAGCACTCTGTTGGATATGAACACCCAAAATACATTATTATGGTGTGAAACAAACCATCATAGTAGCAACTACATTTGTAAATGCAACTGTCCTGGTTGTGATTTTAACGTATACATATCTTTTGCAACTGAAACAACCCCATTTGGGATGAATAACATTTTTTTTTAATTGGCACTATCATTAAAAAAATTTTGCTATTGCACTCCTTATGGTAAATAAAAAATCTTTCTAATGTGCTTTGCTTAAAAAAAATTAAGTTGTCTTACGTTTTATTTGTGTTTAAAAAAGCTGCCACTAGGTGTCTCCCTACTTGTCCAGAGCACATTTCCGCCTATCTCTTGCACAGACTTTGGACTACTGCTGGCCTGGCAGAAGTCCAAAATCAGGAAATGCAGTCTGGAGTGCTGAGGGGTGTGTGTGCAGCTTTAGCCAATCATAGCTCATCTCACACTTAACTGCTGTGGGCTGTGTGTGCAGAGTGAGGGAGGAAGTTCTCCCCTGTATGGTTTTAGATGATGTCACGTCTGCTGGGTAATGCTCCTTCCCAGTCTGTGAATCTATTTGAGATTGAGCAGAAAATAAAGAGGAATATCAAGGTAGAAAACTAAAAAATATAAAAAATAAAGGTAGGGATGGTTTATCATGATGGGTGCAGTGAATTGGGAGGTTTATAAAATTTAACAAAATCATTACAGGTACTCTTTAAATGCAAAGATTTCTGCAAAAATCCCAGCTTGTGTGAAATTACCCTGATTCTTGCTAATATATATCATTGGTAGGCTTGCAACAAGTAGAGGGCAGAAGAATGTCAACACTACTGGACCACAATTCTTGATGTGACGTTATCTAGTCTCCACTTGTTATTTCTTCCTGTGTTCGGGACAAGCTGTCTCAACAGGAACTGCCCTGGAAGCCAATCTCTAAATGAGACAGGAGACAGTCGCAGCCAGTGATAGACAGAATAAGCTTCCTGCTGAGACGTCTCATCTCAGCATGGAGTGGCGGTAAGTGGGGATGGAAAGATGTCATACCAAGAACTGTGTGGCATTGGGGTGAGAGGAATACAATTTATTTTATAATTTGACCCATACAGCTTTTATACATATCTATGCTTGGAAATAGTTCCTGTTTAGAATTTAAATGTTGCTGCGACATGGGTTAAATAAACCACTCTTGCTATGGATTTATGGGAGTACTGCACTGTTGTCCTATTAGGGTAGGGTCACATGTGCTTTATTTTGCTGCTGCATATTTTTCTACCCATTGAAGTCAATGGGTAGGAAAATACACAGCAGCAAACATGCAGCAAAATATGGCACATGTGACTCTACCATTAAAGTGGATCTTAAGTTCTGGAATGCTGGCAACCACTTTCTTATATTAACTTAATAGTACTGCAATAGGCTTTTTGTTTGCCATATATATAACTCCATAGATAACTATGGGGATTGGGGAGAAAAGTGTCTCATTTTAATTTTCATACAACCCCAAGACATATGTGAAAATTTTATGTCCCCAGACAACATCCTTGAAGCCATTTCTGGTGACTTTTCAGGATAAGCAGCAATGTGTGTACATTAGGAGCAGCACTATTTCTGCCCATTATATAACTTGTACATGTGAATGTTTTTGGCATATTCCAGCTCTGCATACTTCATCTCTAATTAACAGTTCTCCCAGAGCTGGTGGATGGAGTTCCCTCCTCCACCCTAGACTTGTATTGGCTTGTCTTGAAGAATACAGAACAATTATGAGCTGATTTTCAGAGTGGAATACAGTCTCACATGAGAGGGGGGAAGAAGTTTGATAATAGGAGGAAGAAGCATTTTTGCATAATAAGATATATTACATAGTTTCTTATATTGGGTTGTACTATTGATTTATGCAAAGTTTGTTGAAATTCAAAGAAGTGGTCCGTTGACAAACCACTTATCCTCTCAGGATAGGCCATATGTGTCTGACCGCTGGGACCCCCACATGATCTCCTGAATGGGATCCAGCTCTCTGGGATTAACGGATGCTGCAAACTACATAACATGCTCCAATCGTTTCTATGGGAGCACCAAGGACAGCACTCGGTTGCTTCAGCGCTCCCATTGAGAATGAATGGAACGGGTGCAGTCTCCCCCACGATCAGACATGTATCCCTTATCCTGTAGATAGGGGATAAGTTGTTTGTCACCGGACCACCCCTTAAGGACGGAGCCCATTTTCACCTCTAGGACGAAGCCCTTTTTTGCAAATCTGACCACTGTCACTTTAAACATTAATAACTCTGGAATGCTTTCTGTTATCAATCTGATTCTGAGACTGTTTTTTCGTGACATATTCTACTTTAACTTAGTGGTAAAATTTTGTGGTATCTTGCATCCTTTCTTGGTGAAAAATTCCAAAATTTGATGAAAAAATGAAAAATTTTTCATTTTTCTAACTTTGAAGCTCTCTGCTTGTAAGGAAAATGGATATTCCAAATAATTTTTTTTGGGATTCACATATACAATATGTCTACTTTATATTTCCATCATAAAATTGACGAGTTTTTACTTTTGGAAGACATCAGAGGGCTTCAAAGTTCAGCAGCAATTTTCCAATTTTTCACAAAATTTTCAAACTCGCAATTTTTCAGGGACCAGTTCAGGTTTGAAGTGGATTTGAAGGGTCTTCATATTAGAAATACCCCATAAATGACCCCATTATAAAAACTGCACCCCCCAAAGTATTCAAAATGACATTCAGTAAATGTTTTAACCCTTTAGGTGTTTCACAGGAAAAGCAGCAAAGTGAAGGAGAAAATTCAAAATCTTCATTTTTTACACTCGCATGTTCTTGTAGACCCAATTTTTGAATTTTTACAAGGGGTAAAAGGAGAAAATGTATACTTATATTTGTAGCCCAATTTCTCTCGAGTAAGCACATACCTCATATGTCTATGTAAAGTGTTCGGCGGGCGCAGTAGAGGGCTCAGAAGGGAAGGAGCGACAAGGGGATTTTAGAGAGTACGTTTTTCTGAAATGGTTTTTGGGGGGCATGTCACCTTTAGGAAGCCCCTATGGTGCCAGAACAGCAAAAAAAACACATGGCATACCATTTTGGAAACTAGACCCCTTGAGGAACGTAACAAGGGATAAAGTGAGCCTTAATACCCCACAGGTGTTTCACGACTTTTGCATATGTAAAAAAAAAAAAAAAATTCACTAAAATGTGGGTTTCCCCCCAAATTTCACATTTTGCAAGGGTTAATAGCAGAAAAGACCCCCCAAAATTTGTAACCCCATCTCTTCTGAGTATGGAGGTACCCCATAAGTGGACCTGAAGTGCACTACGGGCGAACTACAATGCTCAGAAGGGAAGGCGTCATATTTGGCTTTTTGAGAGCAAATTTTGCTCGGGGGGCATGTCGCATTTAGGAAGCCCCTATGGTGCCAGAACAGCAAAATAACCCCCACATGGCATACCATTTTGGAAACTAGACTCACAGAATGTAATGAGGGGTACAGTGAGCATTTACCCCCCACTGGTGTCTGTCAGATCTTTGGAACAGTGGGCTGTGCAAAATTTTTCATTTTCACGGACCACTGTTCCAAAGATCCGTCAGACACCTGTGGGGTGTAAATTCTCACTGCACTCCTCATTACATTCCGTGAGGGGTGTAGTTTCCGAAATGGGGTCACATGTGGGTGTGTTTTTTTTTTTTTGCGTTTGTCAGAACCGCTGTAACAATCAGCCACTTCTGTGCAAATCACCTCAAATGTACATGGCGCACTCTCCCTTCTGGGCCTTGTTGTGCGCCCCCAGAGCACTTTGCGCCCACATATGGGGTATCTCCGTACTCGGGAGAAATTGTGTTACAAATATTGGGGGGCGTTTTTCCCTTTTACCTCTTGTGAAAGTGAAAAGTATAGGGCAACACCAGCATGTTAGTGTAATTTTTTTTATTTTTTTACACTAACATGCTGGTGTAGACCCCAACTGTTCCTTTACATAAGGGGTAAAAGGAGAAAAAGCCCCCCAAAATTTGTTAGGCAATTTCTCCCGAGTACGGCGATACCCCATATGTGACCCTATTCTGTTGCCTTGAAATACGACAGGGCTTTAAAGTGAGAGCGCCATGTGCATTTGAGGCCTGAATTAGGGACTTGCATAGGGGTGGACATAGGGGTATTCTACGCCAGTGATTGCCAAACAGGGCGCCTCCAGCTGTTGCTAAACTCCCAGCATGCTTGGACAGTCAATTGCTGTCCAGAAATGCTGGGAGTTTTTGTTTTGCAACAGCTGGAGGCTCCATCTTAGAAACACTGCCGTACAATACGTTTTTAATTTTTATTGGAGAAGGGGGGTGGGGGGGGGGGCAGTGTACATGTGTATATGTAGTGTTTTACTCTTTATTTTATGTTAGTGTAGTGTAGTGTTTTTAGGTTACATTCACACTGGCGGCAGATTACACTGAGTCTCCCGCTAGGAGTTTGAGCTGCGGCGGAAAATTTGCCGCATCTCAAATTTGCAGCGGGGAACTCACTGTAATCTGCCGCCAGTGTGAATGTAGCCTGTACATTCACACGGGAGGGGGGTCAAAACTACAACTCCCAGCATGCACTGACAGACCATGCATGCTGGGAGTTGTAGTTTTGCAACAGCTGGAGGCACACTGGCTGGAAAACCTTGAGTTAGGTTCTATGACCTAACTCAGTATTTTCCAACCAGTGTGCCTCCAGCTGTTGCAAAACTGCAACTCCCAGCATGTACTGATTGCGGAAGGGCATGCTGGGAGATGTAGTTATGCAATGGATGGAGGCACGCAAGTGCAACTCCCAGCATGCCAAGACAGCCTTATGCTGTTCCTGAATGCTGGGAGTTGTAGTTTTGCAAGATTTAGAGGGGTTCAAGTTGTAAATCACTGTCCAGTGGTCTCAAAACTGTGGCCCTCCAGATGTTGCAAAACTACAACTCTCAGCATGCCCAGCCAGCAAACTGCTGTCTGGGCATGCTGAGAGTTGTAGTTTTGCAAAATCTGGAGGGCTACAGTTTGAGACCACTTAGTGATCTACAACCTGAACCCCTCTAAATATTGCAAAACTACAAGTCCCAGCATGCCCACACAGCAAACAGCTGTCTGGGCATGCTGGGAGTTGTAGTTTTGCAACATCTGGAGGGCCACGGTTTAGAGACCACTGTAAACTGTGGCCCTCCGGATGTTGCTAGGCAACAACTCACCTAGCAGGACCCGGAAGCCGCCGCCGCACGTGGGGGATCGCCGCATGGAGGATCGCGATCCGGGATCCAGGTAGGGACCTTCGGCGCAGACCCTCCCTGGACGGTTCCCCCGTTTTGCCCGGACACCGATAGGTGGGCAAAGCGGGGGAACCGAACTTTAACCCCCCCTCCCCCGGTCTGCTATCGGTCGGTCGCTCGGCCGACCAATAGCAGGGATAGGAGGGGTGGCAACCCTGCCACCAAACTCCTATCCCTTTAGGGGGATCTAGGGTGTCTCGGACACCTACGATCCCTCTTATTTTCCGGGTCACCGGGTCACCAGTGACCCGTATGACCCGGAATCGCGCAGATCGCAGGTCTGAATTGACCTGCGATTTGCGCGCATCGCGGTCATGGGGGGGTCTCAGGACCCCCCTCGGCGATGTGCCGGGATGCCTGCTGTTAGATAACAGCAGTCATCCCGGTCCGATCACCGCTACCGGTGACGCGGCGCTCCCGGAACCCCGTGGCGTACATGTACGTCGCCGCGCGCCAAGTGACACTTCGCGCGCCGTACATGTACGTCGCTCGTCGTGAAGGGGTTAAAATTATTAGCAGGGTTGCAATTTTTCATTTTAAGGCTGCTTTTACACTATAAAAATACCTCCGTTATAAATGCCCGTTACAAAAACCCTGGAAATCTGTCGTTAAACGGCTGTTAGAAAATCCCATTATTGTCTATGGGATTTTTCCAATAGCCGTTTTAACCCGTTATCGCCAGTTATTAATAACGACCTTTATTTTGTGATGGGCGATAGTAACGGGAGAAATAGTGCATGCACTATTTCTTCCGTTCATTCGCCTGTCACAAAATAACGGCCGTTATTAATAACGGGCGATAACGGGTTAAAACGGCTATTGGAAAAATCCCATAGACAATAATGGGATTTTCTAACAGCCATTTAACTACAGATTTCCAGGGTTTTTGTAACGGGCATTTATAACGGAGGTATTTCTATAGTGTGAAAGCAGCCTAATTACAAAAGAATGAAAATTAGTTCACACATAGCACTTTAGTCAGTATTTTTACCATAAACCAGGAGTGGGGCCAAACATAGAAAAAAAAGGTGCAAATTTCTCCCCTTATAGTTTCTCTGTGTTATTTCCACTTCTAGTTTTGGCTTAAATATTGACTAAAATGAGGACTAAATACTAGCCATAATATTACAACTAAAACAACTCTACCACACAACACAAAGACAACCACAAAGCAACTAAAAACTACTGCAGCATTGCATGTAAAACTGCAAAAATATGTCAAACTATGTGGCCTTACACTAATACACATTTACTTTCATATTCTACATATGTTGCGGGCTTCCTAAATACACGTATTCCTGTCCTTTTTGCTATTTAGGTCTGGGTTTAACAATGGCATATGGAAGTCAAACATATGGCAGTCAAGCCCTAATGTTGCCATTCTACTGCAATTTACATGCAACCAAAAGGTCATTGTGAAGCCCAGGCCTACTTATAATAATACTGAAGATCATACAGTGATCCCTCAACTTACAATGGCCTCAACATACGTTTCAACATACGATGGTCTTTTCTGGACCATTGTAACTTGAAACCAGACTCAACATACAATGCTACAGACAGTCCAGATCTGTGAAACGCGTCACAAGTGGAGGAACTAACCAATCAGAATGGGCATTCACTGGTAAATCACCTGTATTACTGAAGTGCATGCACTGACTGGTGTCTGGTAGCGCCCCCCTACAGCACAGGGAGGAACTACAAGATCTGTACTACTCCTTACCTGTGCCAGGGTTAGCTTCTCCTTTGGACACCAAGTAAGGGAGGCTCCATTTAGGACACTGTGTGTACTGTATAGGACCCTGAAGAAGCTCCTGTCCTCTACATAAACCATTTTTTCCCACCAGGGTGCCTCAAGCTGTTACAAAACTAAAACTCCCAGCATGCCCGGACAGCCAACGGCTGTCCGGGCATGCTGGGAGTTGTAGTTTTGCAACAACTGGAGGCACTCTGGTTGGGAAACACTGACATAGACAGCGACTTACAGCTCCCAGCAGATCTTTCTTACTTTTATATGTAAGGACTTGCTATATCTGTATTAGTTATCTACTTATTTTTCTGTAATCCTCCCTTTTTCCAATTTTTTGGATGACATTTTAGGGCTTCAGAACCAATTACCAGGTTTCCATAGAGTTATGGTCTCAACATACAATGGTCGTCCTGGAACCAATTAATATTGTAACTTGAGGAACCACTGTATATGTATAAGTGTAGACATCCTACTTTTGCTGCTTAAGATTTACTACAACTCTCCTGCTTGGCCCCTTACCCTCCTCTACTATATGAGATTTCCATTGTTAACAAGGAGAATTCCACCCCCCACCTCTGCACCTTTCTCCTGTGTGCTTCCTTTAAGGAAGGTCACCTCCAGCCCTTGCACTAACACAATCCATGATCATTTCCCGTCCTCTAATCACCACACTATATCATTTCTAGTCCTATCTCTGGGTCGCAGTTGAGAATGTTCCTATTTCCCCCAAGATCAAATATAGATCATACTTTGCTATAAATGCTGACAATAAAGGTCATAAAATATAAGGATTCACTTGTGGCATCCAGCTGTGAATCCACAACAAGCAAGAAAATCGAAATGGAAAACTTCAGTATACAAACAAGAGACAAAAATAATTGTGTGTGTTTGTATGTATAACATATGCAATTACTACAATTAATGTTAAAAATTATATCTTTAGTTGGCATAACGCAATAAGAATGTGCACAATATTGTGGTCAGCGCTGTGAGATCTCGTCTACAGCTTCTGCTGACTCCGTTGAAGCCGATTGTCAATGGAGACTGGCCGGAGATGGGGCGTCCTGATCCCCAAGCTATGAAGGAGCGGAGAAAGTTAAGTTAAAGAGTTATTATTGTTTTTGCGGCAGTCTGGGGATAATAAATTACAAAATTCCACTGGACAACCCCTCTAAAGTGACATGTAGGACATAGACAGCTTAAAGGGGTACTTCCCCTCTAGACATCTTATCCCCTATCCAAAGGATAGGGGAAAAGATGTCTGATCGCAAGAGAACCACTGCTGGGGAATAGAGATGAGCGAAGTTACAGTGATTCGATTTGTCACAAACTTCTCGGCTCGGCAGTTGCTGACTTTAGCCTGCATAAATTAGTTCAGCTTTCAGGTGCTCCGGTGGGTTGGAGTCTCTCTCCTAGGACTATATCCATCTTTTCCAGCAGACCGGAGCACCTGAAAGCTGAACTAATTTATGCAGGCTAAAGTCAGCAACTGCCGAGCCGAGAAGTTCGTGACGACTCGAATTACTGTAACTTCGCTCATCTCTACTGGGGACCCCTGCAATCTCGGCTGCAGCACCCTAGACATCCAGTGCACGGAGCAAACTTTGCCCCGTTTCGGATGACTGGCGATGCGGGGCGGAGGCTCCTGAAGTCACGGTCACGCCCCACTCGTGATGTCAGGCCAGGCCCCCTCAATGCAAGTCTATGGGAGGGGGCATGAGGGCCGTCATGCCCCCTTCCATAGACTTGCATTGAGGAGGCGTAGCCATGACGTCATGAGCGGGGCGTGACCGTGACGTCACGAGCACCCGACGCTCTAACCGGGTGCTTCACAGAGATCGCCGAGGGTCCCCAGCGGCGGGACCCCCGCGATCAGACACCTTATCCTTTGGATAGGGAAGAATAAGATGTTTAGGGGCGGAGTACCCCTTTAAGTCTCCAAGAATGGCAGCTGCTCTCCATTCTGACTCATAGGAAGTCTTCAGCAGGGGTCTCCTCCATCATAACATCCCTATACCCTAATAAGACATGAGAAAAACCCTCTTATTTAAGTGGTGGAAGTGAAAGCTGCCCAAAGTTATGAGAAAATACAATATACAATATACTATGTGCATCATTCTGATTCCTGCCTGCATGCACCCTCTTAGGCTACTAATAAATCCCCCCCCTCCCCCCCACAGATTCAATCACAAAAGGACAGTGAAGTTGAGTTGCATGGATGAACAGGTTGCATGGCTGAGTTGCATGGATGAACAGGTTAAACCTAACAAATAATCTTTGTAATCCTCATGTTCTTTATGAAGCTTTTAAGGACAGACAGACAATGTAACCCCCCCCCCCCCCCCCCCTTGAGAAGCTGACTCTACCATGTAATCTGTCTGCACAGACAGAGTGCGGCACCTTCCATCAACATCAGACAAGACAGGATCACTACTAAAAGGGTTCAAAACGCATTTCTGCAGACAGTGTCCAATGTACAAATTTTGTGGAATTAGTAAATGGACTAATAGACCTGGCAGCTGTGGAGGAAGTCAATATGGGCAGTCTCATCCTTTCCACTCTATGGCTGCACATCTGAGATACACTGTGTACAGGGCTTTCCAACCGGTCTGAAAAACATTTTCTGTATAGAACAGTCCTTAAATGAGTTATCCAGAAAGAGAAAAACAGAGCCGACTTCTTTCAATAACAGCACCGTTATTACAACTTGGTTCCATTAAAGAGTTCCTGTCACTAAAACTTTTCTAAACTAACTTAGGCTATTTTTCCCTAACTACTCCTAACACCCCCTGACCTTAAAATTTTTTAAGAGCTTTAAAAAGCTCTGTATCTGACCGCTCTTCTTGCTCACATCGTGTGAGCTGCCGGCAGGAGGATGTTGGCGTGCCCCAGCAAGCACTACGACACTGAAGCCTGCTGGGGGGACTGCTTCCGCCCTCAATTCGCCGTGTAGAGCAGTGGGGGAAATGGGGGGGGGGGGGGTAAGTGAGCCTGCATTTGCATCATTTCTTGGCGAAAAAATCTAAAATTTCATGAAAAATTGTAAGGAAAGTGGACATAAATAAATTATATGTTGATTAACATATACAATACGTCTAGTTTGTGGTTGCATCATAAAGTTGACATTTTTTAACTTTTTTTTAGACATTAGAGGGCTTTTTAGTTTAGCAGCAATTTTCCAATTTTTCATGAAAATTTCAAAATCTGAATTTTTCAGGGACCAGTTCAGTTTCAAAGTGAATTTGAGGGTCTTTATATTAGAAATACCCTATAATGGACCACATTATGAAAATTGTACCCCTTAAAAGTTTTCTAAATGACATTTCAGAAACCTTGTTAACCTTTTAGGTGTTTCACCTGAATAGCAGCAAAGTGGAGGAGAAAATTCAAAATCTATTGTTTACACTAACATGTTCTTGTAGACCCCTTTTTTTTCATTTTTAGAAGGGGTAATAGGTAAAAATATCCCCTAAAATTTGTAACCCTATTTCTCTCGAGTAAGGAAACACCTCATATGTGGATGTAAAGTGCTCTGTGGATGCAGTAGAGGGCACAGAAGGGAAGGAGCGACAAGGATGATTTTTTTTTTGCGTTTATGTCAGAACCGCTGTAACTATCCGCCACCCCTGTGCAAATCACCAATTTAGGCCTCAAATGTACATGGTGCGCTCTCACTTCTGAGCCATGTTGTGCAACCGCAGAACACTTTACACTCACATATGGAGTATTTCCGTACTCAGGAGAAATTGTGTTACAAATTTTGGGGGGTCTTTTTTTCCCTTTTACTTCTTGCAAAAATGTAAAGTATGGGGCAACACCAGCATGTTAGCGTAAATTTTTTAAATTTTTTTTACACTAACATGCTGGTGTAGACCCAACTTTACCTTTTCATAAAGTGTAAAAGGAGAAAAAGCCTCCCAAAATTTGTTAGGCAATTTCTCCTGAATATGGAGATACCCCATATGTGACCCTAAACTGTTACCTTGAAATAAAAATAAGAAGAAAATTGTAAGCGCTCACCTTCTCCGTGCACGTGCAATCACTGCCTCCATAGTAGAAAAATTCACGTGTAGTCACAGCACCGGTAAAATATCCATTTATTAGAAATCCATAAAAAATTCAGGAGATACAAAAAAGGTGCAACCAGCATGTTAGAGGTCGAAACCTCCCCATCTCACGCGTTTCCACCCTACCGGGCCTTAATCATAGATGTTACCTTGAAATACGACTGGGCTCCGAAGGTAGAGAGCGCCATGCGCATTTGAGGCCTAAATTAGGGATTTGCATAGGGACAGACACGGCAGTGTTTCCCAAACAGGGTGTCTCCAGCTGATGCAAAACTCCCAGCATGCCTGGACAGTCAATGGCTGTCCAGCGTTATTTTGCAACAGCTGGAGGCTCCGTTTTGGAAACATTGCCGTATGAGACATTTTACATTTTTATTGGGGGCAAGTGTGAGGGTGTGTATATGTAGTGTTTTACCCTTAATTTTGTGTACGTTTAGTATAAGGTAGTGTTTTTAGGATACATTTACATGGGTGGGGGTCCACAGCGAGTCTGAGCTGTGGCGGAAAATTGCTGCTGCAGCTCAAACTAAAAGCGTGAAACTCACTGTAAACCCCTGCCCGTGTGACTGTACCCTGTACATTCACATGGGCGGGGGCTAACCAACTTTTGTAAAACTACCAGCATGCACTGACAGACCGTGTATGCTGGGAGTTGTAGTTATGCATCAGCTGGAGGCACACTGGTTGGGAAACACTAAGTTAGGTGACAGACTACCGTAGTGTTTCTGCACCAGTGTGCCTCCAGCTGTTGCAAAACTACAACTACCAGCAATCATGGTCTGTCAATGCATGCTGGGAGTTGTAGTTTTGCAACAGCTGGAGGCACACTGGTCTGGAAACATTGAGTTAGGAAACAGACAATGTTTCCCAACCAGTGTGCCTCAAGTTGTTGCAAAACTACAACTCCCAGCATGCCTGGAGAGCCAAAGGGCATGCTGGGAGTTGTAGTTTTACAACAACTGGCCCTTCAGATGTTGCTAAACTACAATGTTCAGCATGCCTGGACAGTCTTGGCATGCTGAGAGTTGTAGTTTTGCAACATCTGGAAGTGCACAGTTTGGAGATCACTATACAGTTGTAGTTGTGAAACAACAAGGCAGCAGTGAAGATCACTTACCAGATCTTCATTGCTGCCTCCATCTCCGCCACCGCTGCCTGCATTCTGCTGCCGCCGGTCCTCCCCGCCGCCGGTAACTGCTGCCGCCATCTTTACCCTTCTCTGCCCGGACTTCAAGTGGCGGGCAGAGCGGGGATCTCAACTTTGACCGCCCCCCCCACATTCCTGACCGGCTCCGATCATACATATTTTCAGCAGTCATCCGTTCCGATCACCGCATCCGGAGACACGGTGATCGAGGAACCCAGCGCCGTAAATGTATGGCGCTGTGTGCGAAGTGACCCTTTGCAGTGCCGTACCTTTACGGCGCTCATTGTTAAGGGGTTAAAGAGTAGCTTGTCATCAAACCATATTTCCTAAACTAACTCAGATTCTATTCACTAACTACTCCTGCCCTAAAAAAGCTTTAAAAGCTCTGTATCATACCGTTCACTTTGCTCCCATTGTCTGAGCTCCCGGCAGGAGAAAGCTGGTGTTCTTCAGCAGGGGAGAGGTCACTGAAGCCTGCGTGAGCTGTGCCTCGCCATGTCCACACGCACTTCCCGAGTTTGGACTCCTGCAAGTCCGGTTGGAAACCAAACTAACTGTTTGACTTGTGCAGAGAACAGAACAGAGCCATCTAGTGGCTGTTTTTTCAATCACATTAAAAACATATAAAGGTTGAGAATTTTAACAGCAAGTAAATAGCAAAGTTTATTCTAATTACATAAAGAACAATATATTAAAAGTTTAGTTTGGCGACAGGTACTCTTTAAATTATATTGGTCTTGGATCATCTATGCGTTGTCAGTCTTGGCTCCAAGAGAAATGAGGAGAAATGGCAGCTTAGTCTGATCAGTATGGAGAGGAAATCTATGAGGAGAGTCTATAATGCCAAAGTATATAATGAACAGAACTAATTTAGTAAAACCTGTCCCTGAGCTTCGGATAAAGATTCTATGGCCATAATGTGACAAGGAAAAAGCAGATGTGTGCTCTGCCATCATACATGGGGCTGGCCAGTTCTGCCACTTAATTTGTTGGGAAAAAAACCCTCTATTGTCAGATGGAGACACTGCATGCTGCCCAGGAGTCTTGTCCAAAACCGTCCAAACCAATAGCATACTATTAATACCACCACCAACAGTATGGCAACCTGTGGCAAGCTGCCAGTGAGGATGTATTTCTAAATCCAGCAGTTACATGGGGACGTGCTATCATCTGAGAGTGGGACAACCAACCTGCTGGTTCTGGATGACGTGGGTGTGACACTGCAACAAGCAAACTCATGCCAGAAAATATATATAATAGGAGAAAAGTGAAAAAGCAAAGAACACCAAAGATTGGCGCACACTCAACTGTAGTAATCAAAAAGTCACTCTAATACATAAATATGGTGCGTGCGACAAACAAAAGCATTTAAAAAGCTCATAATTGAGCCATTACTGATAAATTGCTAACCGATTACTAATAATCCAGATATAGCAATATCTCCATTACTAATATTGTTCACTGCACTGATCAGTACTATCTACTATCAGAAAGCAGACCAGAGAAGGAGACTGCAGCTGAGCGGCAGGAAGCAGGTGAAAGTACCCCCTGCCGCCATCTTGACTCATCGGACAACAGCGATTAAGCCATAGGTGGTCCGATGAGTCTGACTAAGCCTCCAATATACTTTGTGCGAGTGGTCCCACCACTTGGTGCAGGAAGAAGGGGGATATTCCTCAGCGCGATCCACGAGCCAGGTAAAAGTGGTAACTTTTTATTATTCAATACATGTAACGCGTTTCAAGGATGCTCCGTCCTTTTCATCCAATATACTTCAGAAGGGTTAATGGCCGGCATCAGTGATAACGATGTCACTGATGTCTGCCACTACCAGCTGATCCCCGGCTGCTGATAGCTACATAGTTGCTCTTTTGTGTATTGGCAGAGCCAATGCCATATATTATTTTTTTTTAAATTACATACACAATTTTTTTTTTTATCATAAATTTTGTGGTAAAATGAGTGATGGCATTACAAAGTACAATCGGTGGCACAAAAAACAAGCCCTCATATGGGTCTGTAGGTGGAAAATTTAAAGCATTGTGGCTAAAAAAGAAAAGAAAAAAAAAAAAAAAGAAAAAAAAATTGCTGCATGAGGTGGAATGTGATTGGTTAATTATGAATACCACCACAACGCCAGTTATAAGAGGGTGTGCAACCAGGTTATTGTGTCTGGGGTTTCCTCTCACCCCCTCAAAGTTTTCAGTTTGTTTTGCAATTTAATTGTTCACGTTATAGGTCACATTAAAGGTCGAAAAAGATTGGATATTATTTATCTTTGTCTCATTTTTTACCATCACAAAAAAATGGCATTTTAACAGGGGTGTGTATATTTTTTATATCCACTGTATGAATGTAGTAGGAGTTCATGATGGCTCCAGGGGACACACCCTGTGACAGGAATAGCCTGGTAGATGGTAAGATGGCCATATGCTTGTGTGTATGAGCGTTTTCCCCCCACACCATTAACATGCATGCTCAGCTTTGCCAACTTTACGGCTCAATACACCTATGTACGGCCAAATTATGGTTAAGGCCAGAATTTATGTTTAGATATTGTGCTTTATCCTTTTAGATTTCTACAGCCCTTGGCAAACACATCTCTATATAACAACACAGAAAGTATTAATTGTTTTGTCCTAGGATACAACCCGACCTCGGCACAAAAACTGCACAATGCAATGCAGTAACCAGGGAAAGAGAGAAAAATAGCTCAATCTGGAAAAATATACAGAGAGGAACACAGGAAGAGCAAAGAGAAAGCAACGTATTCATGAGAACAGCTGCAGGAGGCCATAACCCGGTATACAATATACATACATAACTACAGTGAAACCTCTTGGAGAAGACCAACCAAAATTGCATTAAAAATTGTCTTTTATAGGGTTGGTCACTGAATGTTACATATGGTGGACTAAAATCAAATCAAATATGTCTGGATAAGGGGGTGGTCATCTCAAAGAGGTGGTCTTTTGGAAAGGTTTCACTGTACATTTATTTAGGGATATTGCACTGACATTTATGCAGAGCTGTACAGAGTCCCCCATCACAGACATCAGCCACTGTCCCCATTGAGGATCACTATCTAAATTCCATTTTAACCTACCAGGATATTTTCTAACTAGAGTATGGGATAACATGCAAACTCCATGCAGATGTACATATGCAGTTTCATAAGGGTCTATTCACATGAGTTCCACCTGAAATGAAAACCCCATACACTTTTATGGGTTTCCGCACTCCCCTTGACACATTGGAATTTCCGCTTGCGGAATTCCGTCAACGGTAGTGTGTAAACCCATAGAAGCATATGGGGTTTTCCCTTCAGGCGGATTCCAAGTCTACCTTTCCTTTAATGCTGGGAGACGACCACCAATAGCTTCACTAAAGTCCTGCACGGCATGTCTGTCCTAGTATACAGCTATAACTAAACACTATAAAGTAAGCATTTCACCAATATGGACTGTAAAATCAGATTTTTATCTATGTGACATATATTTACATGACTTATATTTACTTATTTTACTTTATTTATTTTATAATTTTGTATTTTTTTTTTTATTTGGGGGGGGGGGGCTGTTGCAGTTGGGGGTGGTTGGGTGATTCCTGCAACGAGAGGAGGAATACAATTTCCTAAAGCTACACCTTGCACTTTCACATAAGGCGGGCCTGTATGGCTCAGGACAGGGATCTGTGTCAACAGGAAAGCCAAGGAAGGGTGTGGAAAGGCATAAAGTACAAAGAACAATGCTCTGCCTTCTCTGTAATACGTAATGTTGTTCTGAAGCGGAAAGAGTATAGTCTCAGCTAAACATCTACGAGATCAACACCGCAGTGGGCATCGCTGAGCTTACATTTTCTCTCTCTTGAAAAATAAAAAAATTTTAATGAGTAAAATATGTGATGTTTTTGACAAGAAAACAAGTAACTAAATTCAATGTGCAAACTGCAATATGAAATAAAACTTTAATACACAGCTGCTAAAACATAGCACAGACAATTTTTATATTTTAATGTGGATCAGTGTCAAAACCAGGTCAATTCCACTTTAAAGTTCTATAGACTTTAATAGATTTAAAAAAAAAAATAAAAAAAAAAATAAAAAAACCTAGAGACCAAAAAATAAATAAACCCCTGTATGATTCTAATTGGAAATTTCTGTCACCTTTCAATCAGATGTGGATTTAATACGATTTCTTCGCAGTGTTTAATAAGAATTCTGTATTGGAATCCACATGAAATCTGCATCAAAATATTAAATGTAAGCCCCCCCCCCCCCCAACCTTTTTGTATTCCAGATACTGTTCTCTGTTATCAGCCAGTCCTTCAATGAGACAGACAAAAGACTCATACCATGATCATGACTGAAAGGGGTATTCCAGCCCCTAAAAATGTATCCTCTGTGGATAGGAAATAAGTGTCTGATCGCAGATGTACCTCTGCGACTCCCCTGCAGTGTCATATTTTTATTTTGTAAAATTTTTCAATACATTTAAATTGTACATATTGGTCCCCCTATAAGGTTTTAAAATTTTTTACATTACCAAACACTTATTATTGCTGATTTTCCCTGTAACTAGGGCCGACATAGTAGCCCCGTTTACAGCGGGAATGAAGCTTGTGACACTGTGCAGATCTGACCGAGTCTGCTGAGACCTAGCGGCTCACTGCAGGTACCTGGCATCGGTGATCACATGATCACCTGGCCAGAAAGCAGGATGCAGCTTTGCTTCCTGCTGAGCTGTACACAGGGAACAGGAAAGCAAGGATGATAACACAACGCCCATGCCATCTCTCTGGAGAGCCTGGCTGTCACTGTCAGTCGACTCTCCGTTCGAGCAGCAGAACAATCTAGAAAGTTTGTGCAAAGTTTAAATTCTAAGGTCAGGCAGCAAGTGGTTAAAGGATACTCCGCCCCTAGACATCTTATCTTCTATCCAAAGGATAGGGGATAAGATGTCTGATCGCGGGGGTCCCGGCGCTGGGAACTCCTGCGATCTCTCCTGCAGCACCCCGTCATCAGTGCACAGAGCAAGCTTCGCTCCGTGCCTGATGACTGGCGATGCAGGGGTCGGAGGATTGTGACGTCACGGCCCTGCCCCCTCGTGATGTCACACCCCGCCCTCTTAATGCAAGTCTACGTGAGGGGGCCTATATGCAGAGGGAGAAAAAAAAAACAGGGAGATAGAGGACAGCGCCTCGTGTATTACCCTTAACACCAAAACAACCAGGACAGGACAGTGGTGACGTGGACTCTATAAAGTGGTCGCTCACCAGATAGCGAAGAAAACAGGCATATCAACCACTTAAGGTTACTCCAGCAGGGGTAGATAGGTGGTGGCAAGCTGCAAGCCCGAGGTCCAGATGGGAGAGGATAAGGTCTTCTCCCATACACATGTAGACAAGAAACCAAGGAAAAAAATGGACCCTATGTAGGCGCACAAGGTGTAGAAGAAAAAGTGCCAAGGCACTGTGTTTATTTGCTTCCAATAACGCATTTCGGAGGGTCTCTCCTCCATCAGATTGGCAATGCCACGCCCCCCTCCCATAGACTTGCATTAAGGGGGCAGAAAGTGACGTCACGAGGGGGAAAGGGCCGTGTAGTCACAATCCTCCGGCCCCTGCAACGCCAGTCATCAGGCACGGAGCCAGGCTTGCTCCATGCACTGATGACAGGGGGTGCTGCAGGAGAGATCGCAGGGACAAAATCATTTCCATATATATATTTATATATATATATATATATATATATATATATATATATATATATGAGGCTACCAGTCAAAATGTATATAAGCTGCACTGTTACAAGCAGCAGACTTCAGGTCTGAGGTCTCTATAACATAATCCAGTGCCTCCTGATTAACGCACATAGAGCCCTTATTATTAAGCTTTACGTCTCACGCGCCGCAGACCATCGCTCCTCTTGCTCAGCCAAGAAAGGTCTTGCAGAAAGCAATATCTGCTGGTTCAATCTTGGATCAGCCGGTCGTCCACACAGAAGCGGCTCTGTTAAGAGACTGAAGTGAGCTGACAAGCGGTTAGAGCAGCTATAGTCTGTGCTTCATCAATGAACACTTTTATTGTGGGAGAAATCACGGTCCCAGAACGCTGGGCAGGTAATCTCCAATCTGATAGGCCATTAGACGGCCCTGGCTCGCTGACATTTCCTCCTTAATTAAAAAGCCACAGATTGGTTTTATCAGTGTTCCAGGATTCTGACTGCTTCACTGTTTGCTTTATTTTCCTTACTAACATTACAGCCGACCCTATTAAAGGGACACAAACAAGGTGACTTCTGTGAAGCAAGGGAGACGTGCTGAGCAAAAGGCAAATAAATGAAAAAAGATAAAGTAATAAAAAACTATAAACTAAATGAGCTTTAAACCCATGACCTCGTGCAAAAACTTTTTTTATGCCAAGTTTGCAGCTTATGAGACACCGGCCTAAACCATATACAAGTACACTGATCAGCCATAACATTAAAACCAGACGTGACCAACACAGATTATTTCATGAAAATGCCACATGTTAAGTGGGGCGGGATTTATTAGGCAGCATGTGATATCGCTCTTGAAAATTATATTAATCGGGGGCCAAATTGTGATGGTTAGATGACAAGGCAATAAGGCGGGTGCTGTGGGGTGCTCTCAGTACAGATCCACCAAAGTACTTCAAGAAAAGATAACTGGTGAACCAGCAACATGGTCATATCCACCCAAGGCTGACACATGGGTATAGATCAGTGTTTCCCAAATAGTGCGTCTCCAGCTGTAGCAAAACTACAACTCCCAGCATGCCCGGACAGCCTAAGGCTGTCCGGGCATGCTGGGAATTGGAGTTTTGCAACAGCTGGAGACACATTGTTTGGACCAGACAGACAAATCTTCTCTCTCTCTACACCAGCATTTTCCAATCTGTCAGAAGGACTGCTAAAAAAGCTCCTGCTGGCCGTGATGGAAAAGCCACAGAACACACAGGCCATCACAACTTGCTGTGCATAGGGTTGCATAGCCGCAAACTGCTCCAAGAGCTCCTGCAGACCAAAAAAAAGAGCTCATAACGGGTCATATGCTCATTTACAAATTGCAAATTGTAGTGGACCAATTTTCAAGTTGAGAAACAGTGATATAAAAAACGTCACTTTTAGGGTGCGTTCCCACTTGGCGTATACGCAGCGTATTTCACGCTGCGCAAAATTTACGGCAGCAGCGGGAAATACGCTGCGTATTCCTTGCTCACTATACGCACAGAGCTTTCCGGCGTCAGCCCTATGTGTGCAGTGAGTTTTGGTTGCGGAGCCGCGCGTCACAGTCACGCCGGCACACGGCCCGGCCTCCAAAACTCACTACACACATAGGGCTGCCGCCAGAAAGCCCTGTGTCTATAGGGAGCAAGGAATACGCAGCGTATTTCCCGCTGCTGCCGTAAATTTTGCGCAACGTGAAATACGCTGCGTATACGCCAGGTGGGAACGCACCCTTAATAAAGTAACTAGATGACCGGAGTGAAAGAAGGAAAACTTCAACCCTTTTTAAATTTTCTGTCGACAAGGCCATATGAGGGATATGAGGGCTTGGTTTTTTTGAAGGACAAGTTTTACTTTACTAATGCCCTTTTGGGGTTCCTATATCTTATTTGTTAACTGTTATTACCTCTCGCTTTGCTGGTCGAATAATCCATAAAAGGTATTTAGCCATAATGTTTTTCCAATCTAAATTTACACTGTACGGTAAAAAAAAAAAAACATTATAGCTTTGTGGGCCAGTATGATTACAGTAATACCAAATTGATATAGTTTTTTTTAACTACATTGCCACAATAGTAACATTTGACTGATAGCGATCATCAGATTGCTGTTGTAATACACTGCACTAGTTCAATAATTGAATGTATTCAGCCTGTTAGCATAAAGGTATGTTCACACTGAGGAATTCAAGAGGAATTTACTCGAGTTATTCTGCTTGCTTTTTGTGCTCCAATTTGTTCAAGTCATTTTTAATTGACTTTAATAGACTTTCTGTTATCCTGTTCACACTAGCAGATTCAGCAGATTTCCGGCCCTGAATTCTGTTCCGCCTGAAGATAGAATATGTTCATTTTTCAGGCGGAAGCCTCGAGTTTTTTCCTGACAAAATACATTTTGTGCGAAATGTGTTATCTTAGTGTTCCCTTCCTTTTTTTGAGCAGTGTAAATAATAAACTAAAATAAATAAACTAAAGCAGTGATAGCCCAAAGCTCAATGGTTAACCCCAAGATGCTGGACGTACATGTAGGAGCGGTCTTTGTACCTAGCCAGGACCCACAGCTTAAGGGTACGTTCATACTCGCGGATTTACAGCGTATTTTACGCTGCGGATCCGCTGGTGAAGGCCCGCTCTATGCTGGCTTTATATTTGCCTGCTGGTAGCGGCAATACGCCGCTACCAGCAGGCACACTGCGATGTGCGAATCGCAGTATACTCGCACATCGCGGGAGCTCTCTGCCTAGCTCAGAGCAGGGAGAGTGGTTGCGATGTGCGAGTAAACCGCGCACGTTGCTGCATTGTGTCTGCTCGTAGCGGTGTATTGCCACTACCAGCAGACACATATAAAGCCAGCATACAGCGGGGCCTTCACCAGCGGATCCGCAGCTAAATACGCTGAGAAAATCCGCGCGTGTGAACGTACCCTAAAGTTGACTTCTGTTTCTAAAATGGGTAAAAAAAAAAAAAAAAAGAAGGTTACTCAGGGAGCTGATCTTGACCACTGCAGCAGAGAATCGGCAGATGTCCCTCACCTAGCTCCAATCCATGCCTTTGGCACTCCAGACATGCAGAAAGCCTTGGCAGCCTATATTTGTGGGGGCCCAATAACACCGATCAAGGATGTGCTATTGCATAGCATTGCTCAGTGTTTGCAATCAAAAGATTGCAGTTAATAGCCTCCTAAAAAAGTGAAAAATTGCCACAATTTTTTTTATAAATGTGAATAGGCCCCTCCCCTGGGGGCAGCATTAAACATCTTCAGTGTGTCACAGTTTCCCCTTGTCTTTTTGCCAGTGTACATGGGGATATATACAGCAGTCCAGCCTTCTAAGTAGCGCCAGTTTAGAAGGATTTATCTATAATCCAATGATATGCTATAGACTTCATAGGTGACAATTTCAAATAAGGTGTCAATTTAAATCTATAATCAGTTGGTAACCCAAATATCTATTGTGTATTCATTAGCTCTATATAGCAGAGAGAATTTACATTATACACTTCACTGCAGCTTACCTGGGAACTTTGAAGTACTGTAACTGAGCACTTAGCTTTCCCTCTTCTATGACTACATCACAGCTAAACCAGCCATTTAGACCTAGCCAATTACTACACTTATCTTTGATGTCCCTAAATAGGTCACATGATTGGATTAGCTTGGAGATCGGAGTTGTAAATGTCTTTCTTTGTCCTTCTATAAAAATAATAGGTGATAGAATGACACTACTTGGAAGTGTGGTTTTAAAGTTTATTTTCCTCCAAGTCATTGACTTAGGTACTTTAAAGGGGTACTCCGGTGAAAACCTTTTTTCTTTTAAATCAACTGGTGGCAGAAAGTTAAACATATTTGTAAATTACTTCTATTAAAAAATCTTAATCCTTCCAGTACTTCCAGAATGCTACAGAGGAAATTCCTTTCTTTTTGGAACACTGATGACATCACGAGCACAGTGCTCTCTGCTGACATCTCTGTCCATTTTAGCAACCATGCATAGCAGATGTATGCTAAGGGCAGCATGGTGGCTCAGTGGTTAGCACTGCTGCCTTGCAGTGTTGGGGACTTGGGTTCAAATCCCACTAAGGACAACAATAAATAAAGTATTATTATTATAATATTGTCAGCAGAGAGAACTGTGCTCGTGATGTCATCAGAGAGCATTCCAAAAAGAAAAGAATTTCCTCTGTAGTATTCAGCAGCTAATAAGTACAGGAGGGATTAAGATTTTTTAATAGAAGTAATTTACAAATATGTTTAACTTTCTGCCACCAGTTGATTTAAAAGAAAAAAGGTTTTCACCGGAGTACCCCTTTAAAGGATATGTCCAGTGTGGACTATTCTTATTCCATCGTGCCCGGGCTGCAAAAAAAAGAGAAAAACTTTCACTTACCTTCCTACCCTCCCCCTGAGCTCCGCAATAGCTGATCGGTCGTAGGGAGGTAAGTGAAAGTTTGTTTTCTCTTTTTTTGCAGCCCGGGCAGGATGAAATAAAAATAGTCCGCACAGGACATCACCTTTAATCTTGTTTCTAAGTTGTCTCTATATCACTTTTCACAACTGGTAAATAAGCAACTGGTCCATAAACACACACACACATTATATATATATATATATATATATACACATATATACACACACACAAATATATACCTTCCAGTTGTGCTTTAGGATCTTTATTTGTTGTTCATAATGTGCATCATGCACATGGAGCATGATGGTCTGATGGACCACATTTTACACCATACAGGTGGCAGGGTGTGTCAATGGGATAAACTATGGGAAGAAGACCAGTGGAGGCAGTCTGATGCTCTGGGACAATGTTTCCAAAGGTTGCGTCCAGCTGTTGTAAAACTATTTCTCCCATTACTATCTTCCGTCACAAAATAACGGCTGTTATTAATAAACGGGTTAAAACGGCTATTAGAAAAATCCCATACACTATAGTGGGATTTTCTAACGGCCGTATAGGATTTTGTAACTGCCGTTTTACAGCTGATTTTCAGACGGAACTTCGTACGGATCTTTAAAACGGAGTAATTTTGTAGTGTGAAAGAAGCCTTAATCATGCTCCCGCTGGATTTCTAACCATTACAGTCTTGTCCGACAAGGTGTGTGTTCACACCTGCCAACTCCAACATGTGTCCAAGCCGCACGCACCTGCAAACATTTTGTCACAGCTTTAAGAGATGGTACACCCTTGTGCCATGTCATCAACTCCCTGTGGCATTTCAAAGGTTTGCAGGACTGTGCAGGATTTTGTGGGACCTGGTGTATGTTCTGTGACCACCCAGAGCAACCTCATTACTGCCAGCACCCACAAGTGTTTTTTTTTGTTGGGTCCCGCAGGATCAGTGGTGTTTTGGCAGCATAATGAAGAACCACACGATATTAAGATGGTTTTAATTTTATGGCCAATAAGTTTGCTTACAAAAATAACAATTATGTGCAGTCATGTGAAAAATATGTAATTAAGGATTCATGGATGACTGGAAGCTGCTGTGATGGATAATGGATGGATTTTCCAAGATCTCAATCGTTACTATGTACATTAACCCAGATTATAATGGTTGATAGAAGGGAACTATAGATTATATACTATACAACACTATAAACTGTTCAACCCAGAATAATTGTTTCATCTTACTTCTATGCTGAAGAATTATATCTTGATACATGGGGCCTGTTACTTATTCGCCCGACAGCCGCCTCTCCCACCCCAATAAACATGTCACATGGACAGGGATGGAGGTTCAGCTGGGAAACAAACAGAGTTGATCCATGTGCTCGACTGGTAGCTGCTGTGTAAGCATGGCTGTCTGACCTCCAGTTAGGACTTTCCCTCGAAAGGAGGAGGGATAAAGGTCACTAATGTGTAGTATGGGGGTCAGGAGAGCATTCTCCGCAGGTTGTGACCTCAGTGTGTGGGCCTCATCCATGCTGCTGACGTCATCTTTATTTTGCTGAGGAGTACAAGCTAACTAGGTTTTGTTTTTTTCGCTGTAACCTGTCTGTTTGCATTGTGAATACCTAAAGAGCGCAGACCCATAATATCTTCCTTGTTATATGGAAATGCAGAATGACACACCAATCGAACTTATTAAGGAACAATTAAAAAAAAATAATACTTCTCTGTACAATGAACTGACATTTATGACACATTAGTCCAACTGAAGGTCACCTACAATGTCTACTGATTTCAAAGCACATAGAAAGAGCAAGATCCCAGGGGGTTGGGGCGAGGAAACAAGTGGTACACAATATTCCAAAGGAAGTCTATGGGCCTTCTGGCAATTCCGTATCCAATTCCTATAAGCTGACTGGAAATGAATGGGTACCAGCGCATGCTGCTGCATTCTTCTTTCTCTTCATTCCAGTAATCCTGGGGGTCTCAATAACCAGACCCCCGCTGATACAAACATCTGACCTGTCGCTATGACATGTCAGAAGTTTGTTGAAGTCATAGGTTCCCTTTAACTATAAATATTAGTGTATTCATCTGCAAATTCATATCATTTCACCCCAGCAGTGTTTGCCAACCAGTGTGCCTCCAGCTGTTGCAAAAGTACAACTCCTAGCATGCCTGTATAGCCAAAGGCTATCCGGGCATGCTAGGAGTTGTAGTTTTGCAACAGCTGGAGGCACACTGGTTGGAAAACTCTTCCTTAGAGTGATCAGATATTTTTATAATTATCATGTATCCTGTGGATCAGTCACATAAGTAATTTAGTGCAACGGTGCATGGTCAGATATTTAATACTATATATGTATACATACCGTATATATATACATACACACACACACACATTCATACACACGTGCACTTCTTTACATATTCTTGCATAAATAGAGAAGAAAAAAAAAATAGCCTGGGTACATATTTTATTCACACATTGCCACCAAATGCAGCTCATTTCAAAACACTATTGGATTTACATATTTGATTATTTGATGTCACTTGGCATCACTATAATACTTTTGTTTGACTTTCATCCAAGTTATAAATATTCATCCGGATTCTTTTCATATTGCAGCCTCCCATACAACAGCACGTATATAAAAAGCACATAAAGAGAACGAATGTCCCTGGCTTCCCCCCCTCCTCCTCTAAGAAGGGAGGTATGGACCGGTGGCACAACAACATCTGCCGTCTCCATACAGAGCGCTCCACCCGCCGCTGATTAACATGGTAATTGTTATGCAGACGTTTAAGGGAAAGCAAGAAAGAGGCTCGGAGAGATGGAAATACATTACTAGGGAAGAGTAATAACACGGGGATGGCGAAATTATAACAAACGTTTTACTGAATGTACACAACGTTTTACTAAGGGACAACTTTCTAGGCCCTATAAATTCCTAATTTACCATTTAGCTAAAAATCTACCTTTCCCAGTTATCAGCCATTACAATGGTGACTGGCTGTAGTACAGGAGACCGCACTAAGGAAACTATCCTAGCTGTCTCAAAAACTAAATACGGAGGCAGCACATTTCCGAATGGTCCTAGTGCCACCAGGAAGACATTCTGCCCATTTAACATTGTGTGAATACATATTGTGTGAATGTTCGCAAAATTTCCGTTCACACATTCCACCGACAGAGGAGCGTCGGCAGAGCATGCCCGCCCTAGGACTGCTCAGAAACATGCCGTCTCATAGACTGCAATGCATGATTATTCTTTCTATGGACACCGGAGTCTATTCAGCCATGTGTACAGGGAAATCAATGGAACCTCTGCTGCAGCGAAATGTTCGTGCGGAATTGTTCTACGCGAATCCAACATTGCCTACAGCTGACCAGAAGATGATTTTTCAGTCATAATGTCTGAACTACATTGGTAACTCCTGCCTATCAGAAAAGAGATCCAATACAGCAACTTCACAAAAGTGGTTGGCTTACCACTTGATGACGCTGCCAATTTTTATTTTTGCATTCTGTTTTTTTTATACTTCCTCCTCATCTTTTAAAATCCATAGCTCTTTCAATTTTCCACCTACAGACCGATATGAGGACTTGTTTTATTCAGGGCCAATTGTACTTTCTAAAGATTTGTCAATCATTTTACAGCAAAATGTATGGCAAGGCCCCAAAAAATTATTTGTGGGGCAAAATTGAAAAAACAAAAAACATTTAGCAACTTTTGAAGGGTTTTGCTTCCCGGCCTTGATAATGTTTTGTATTTTCTGGTCAGTCTCACTGAGCTCCACAGATTGGGAAGTGGTGTTCCCTGGAAGGCATGCCATCATCTAAAGTTCTGCTGGGGAGAACTTCCTCCCTCACTATGCTACACACAGCCAAAAGCAGTTCATGGAGAATTGGGCCGACTTCGCTGTCAGATACCGGCTCTACCGTAGGGATGGGGCTGCACCTCAATGTGGAGGGTGCAGCTCTGCTTGGGGAGAAGATGGCTATAAGGGTGGAGGAGTGTTTAAACTAAGGACTGGGGGGGGGGGGAACCTACAACGTAGAGGGGGAAGATAGTGTAGATAGAGAGGGGGGACTTAATTAATTAATGTACCTAAGGGTGGAGCGGAGGGAGGGGTTAGAATAGTTAATAGGAATAGGTTTCATAGGAAGAAAAAACATACACCATTGAATTGCATGTTGACTAATGCCAGAAGTCTGACCAATAAAACAGAGGAACTGGAGGGGTTGATGTCTGAAGAAAATTATGACATAGTGGGTATAACAGAGACTTGGTTGGACGATACCTGTGACTGGGCGGTCAACATACAGGGTTATTGTCTATTCGGAAGGATGGGACAAAAACGGAAAGGAGGAGGAGTTTGTCTTTATGTGAAATCGAGTCTGAAGGCCGCACTGCGGGAGAATATACGGGAGGGAAACGATAATGTGGAGTCACTATGGGTAGAAATATATGGAGATAAAAATAAAACAAAATCTGATAGGGGTTTGCTATAAGCCACCAAACATAATGGAAGAGCCAGAAGATCAATTACTGAGACAAATAAACAAGGCAGCAAATCAGAATGAGGTAATAATAATGGGGGACTTTAACTATCCTGATATAAAGTGGGAGATTGAGTCCTGTGAATCTCATAAAGGAAACAGGTTTCTGACTATAGCTAAAGACAATTATCTGTCCCAAACAGTGCAGGGTCTGACCAGAGGGGGCGCCCTACTGGACTTAATATTAACCAACAGACCTGACAGAGTAACTAATGTGCAAGTAGAAGGACACCTAGAAAATAGTGATCATAATATAATACATTATTACTTGTTCTTCAATAAGGGAAACTCTCGAGGGGCTACAAATACAATGGACTTTAGGAAGGCAAAGTTTGATGACAAATGTCCTCAAAAACAAGAATACTGACACTAAATGGGAGACTTTTAAAAATATCTTAAATTCTCACTGTAAGATGTATATACCTTATGGGAATAAAAGGGTCAGAAACAAAAGAAAATCAATGTGGATGAATAAAAATGTTAAAAGGGCAATAAATGACAAAAATAAAGCATTTAAACTACTAAAACAGGATGGCAGTGAGGAAGCATTAAAAAGCTATAAAGAAAAATGTAGAATATGTAAAAAACAGATAAAAGCCGCAAAAATAGAGACAGAAAGACTCAATGCCAAAGAGAGTAAAACTAACCCCAAAATGTTATTTAACTATATAAATAGCAAAAAGGTTAAAAATTAAAGTGTAGGTGCTTGAAAAAATGATGAGGAAGAAATTATAAAACAGGGATCAGGAAAAAGCAAATATATTAAACAAAATCTTCTCCAATGTATTCACCGAGGAAAATGAAACACCAGGTGAAATACAGTGTGATAAGGTAAACTCCCCAGTACAGGTCACCTGTCTAACCCAGGAAGAAGTACAGTGCCGCCTACAAAAAAATCTAAATAGACAAATCACAAGGTCCAGATGGCATTTACCCCCGTGTTCTAAAGGAATTAAGTAATGTAATAGTAAGACCCTTATTTTTACTATTCAGGGACTCTATAGTAACAGGGACTGTCCCCCTGGACTGGCGCATGGCAAATGTGGTACCAAATATTTAAAAAGGGGACAAAAGGTGACCCCGGGAATTATAGACCTGTTAGTTTAACCTCTGTTGTATGTAAATATTTTGAGGGTCTTCTAAGGGATGCCATTTTGGAGTATCTAGATAAAAATAAATGTATGACTCCATATCAGCATGGCTTTATGAGGGATTGGACCTGTCAAACTAACCTGATCAGCTTTTATGAGGAGGTGAGCTCCAGACTGGACCAGGGGGAATCACTGGATGTCGTATATCTGGATTTTTCCATAGCATTTGATACAGTGCCACATAAAAGGTTGGTGCATAAAATGAGAGGAATTGGGCTGGGGGAGAATGTGTGTAAGTGGGTAAGTAACTAGCTCAGTGAAAGAAAACAGAGGGTGGTTATTAATGGTACTTATTCTGATTGGGTGACTGTTACTAGTGGGGTACCACAGGGGTCCATCTTGGGTTCTGTTCTATTTAATATATTTATTAATGACCTTGTAGAGGGGTTGAATAGTAAAGTAGCAATCTTTGCAGATGATACAAAACTCTGTAAAGTGGTAAACACAATAGAGGACAGTGCACTGTTACAAAAGGATCTGGATAGGTTGGAGGTTTGGGCTGGGAAATGGCAGATGAGGTTCAAAACTGATAAATGTAAGGTAATGCACATGGGGAAGAAAAATCCAGGCAGGGATTATGTTTTAAATGGGAGAACACTTGGGGCGACTGATGTGGAAAAGGACTTGGGAGTCTTAGTTAACAGTAAATTTAGCTGTAGTGACCAGTGTCGGGAAGCTGCTGCCAAGGCAAATAAAAAGCATGGGGTGCATCAATAGGGGCATAGATGCCCACGACAAGGAAATCATTCTACCACTGTACAAATCACTAGTCAGGCCACACATAGAATACTGTGTACAGTACTGGGCACCAGTGTACAAGAAAGATATAGTGGAGCTGTAGAGGGTTCAAAGACGGGCAACCAGAGTAATACGGGGAATGGGATCAGAATTAGGGTTATTTAGTTTAGAAAAAACAAGGCTTAGGGGAGACCTAATAACTATGTATAAATATATCAGGGGGCAGTACAGAGATCTCTCACATGATCAATTTATACCCAGGACTGCATCAAAAACAAGGGGGCATCCTCTACGTTTAGAGGAAAGAAGGTTTCTACACCAGCACAGACGGGGTTTCTTTACTGTAAGAGCAGTGAGACTGTGGAATTCTCTGCCTGAGGAGGTGGTCATGGTTAACTCGGTAAAAGAATTTAAAAGGGGTCTGGATGCATTTTTGGAGAACAATAACATTACAGGTTATGGATTCTAGATCTGTAGGGACAGAAGGTTGATCCAGGGATCATTTCTGACAGCCATATTTGGAGTCAGAAAGGAATTTTTACCTCTAGCATGAGGGTTTTTTGTCTTCCTCTGGATCAACTCAGTAGGGACTCATTAGGGTTATAGGTTGAACTTGGTGGTCTTTTTTCAACCTTATGAACTATGTTACAGTGTGAGAAGGGCTGTGGTCAGCCGAAACTGCGCACACACCCCTCGGCTCTCTGCACTAAACTCTACAGTGTGCTTAGCTCTGCCCAGCAGCTTGCAAAGGGAGCAGAAGTATTTAGCACAATATTTAGCACTATGCACTAAAGGCATTATGACTCTACAGTCCAGCTCAGCTCAAAGGGGATCTGAAATATTCAGCTCTATACACTTTATACACTGTATATCCTGACTTTTGCCTCTGCCAGGCTGCTGCAGGAGACAATCTGCAAGAAGTATTGCAGGCAGGACCAGAAGGAGGTCCCTTGTGGCCAAACGCACAGAGGTTAACTTTACACAAAGTTACAACATTTTATTAAGAATGATATTAGAAAAGTAATTCAAATAGGCTAATCTAGTACACATTAATTTTTATTAATAATGGCAGGTACCATTTAAGATGAGACTTCCTGTTTTGTCTGCAATGAGGTGGAGGGTGCTGGAAAGTGATCTGGGCAGCATTACAGTGAAAGATGAAACCAGTAGATAGAAAAGACAATAGCAGCCAGCCTCCTCTCTATAGAATGACCTCTGCAGGTCAAAAAGGTCACAAGGCATTTTTTTAAAAACAGCAAAGGCAAAGATGGCAGTCTGTATAATAAAAGTACTAAAAATAAGCAACCTCCAGCTGTGTAAAGAAACCCAGAATAAAGTGTACACTATCACTGGAGTGCCCCTACAGGAGATACTAAAGGGGGTTATCCAGTGTGGTATTATAACTTGGCTCCATTCAACGGAACTGAGGTGCAAAACCACAGAAATCCTACAGACAAATATAGCTTATTGAAGAAATTTCTCTGTGTTTTAATGTTGGAAAACTCCTTTAACCATTATTGTGCCACATAAAAATCATTGGGCTGTCAGTGTTACTCAAGGTAATGCTGGTCCTCAAGAGCTTTTTGTCACAGCCAATAAAGGAAGGTCTAGAGACCTGAAATGCATATTGTAAAAAAGACACTAGGCCACGTAAGTAAATCAAACATGAACTTATCAGTCTATTAAATGGATGGTGTCCAAAAATAACTAAAGATGCCATTAGTTAAATAAATAATTAAACAATGATAATTTTTTTGTGGTGGTAAGCTATGCTCAAATGTCATCCACGGACATTGAGGACCATAAGGCTTTCAGAGTCCCCAAGTGATTGCACCCATAGGGGCCCGAATTGCATTATAGGCTTGCATGCACAGGGAAATAAATTAGGAACCCTATTGTGGTCATAAAGGGCATTGCACCAATTATATTTGGCCCTCCCCGCAGGAGTATAACGGACGCATTTTTTGCATCCGTATTATGGCCACTAGCCCTGGCCTGATACCAGCTCTGATGATGTGGACTGACACTGATGAGACCAGAACTTGCATCTGTACTACACCCAGCCTTATACTGGACAGTGCTGTAAAGTCAGATTTCAGAATGTAAATTGTTGAGTGAATAAAGATCCTTGTAAACCAGTAGAAAACAATTTCCCTTTCACTTAGCCAAGAGAAACCAACCAAGGAACAGCCCTGCACGTAACATACAGATAACTGCTGGTAATAAGGAAATGTTTTGGTCCCATGTGTGTATATAGAAGGTCAGCTTGATTCACTGTTTTAGAGGAGTACTCCACCCACAGGCCTTAGAGGCAGGGTTCTGGGTCGGTAACTAGACCGTACACAATGGATGCCTGTTGGCAGAACGCTTACTCAGAGGACAGCAATGGCTCCTGATCCCCCACACAAGCGCATAGCTGAGAAGAGGGGTGAGAAAAGAGGGGTGAGGTGCCTGACTCTAGTGGAAGACTAATCTCTGAGTAGTACAAAAGGATCAGCCAAAATTAAAGGAGTACTCCACTGGATAAAAAAATCTCAAACTGGTGTCAGAAAGTTAAACAGATTTGTAAATTACTTCTATTAAAAAATCTTAAAGGGGTTTTCAATTGCTCAGTGTTTGGAACAAACTGTTCCAAACGCTGGAGCTCCCATAGACTTGCACTGAAGGGGCGGGGCTATGACGTCACGAGCTCCCGGTGCCGGCTCCAGCGTTCGGAGCAGTTTGTTCCAAACGTTGAACAGCAGAGTATCCCTTTAACCCTTCCAATACTTATCAGCTGCTGTATACTACAGAGGAAGTTCTTATCTTTTTGAATTTATTTTCTGTCTGACCACAGTGCTCTCTGCTGACACACCTATCCATTTTAGGAACTGTCCAGAGGAGGATAGGTTTTCTATGGGGATTTGCTCCTACTCTGGACAGTTCCTAAAATGGACAGAGGGGTCAACAGAGGGCACTGTGGTCAGGCAGAAAGGAAATTCAAAAAGAAAATAACTTCCTGTGGATCATACAGCAGATGATAAGTACAAATCTTTACTTTCTGGCACCTGTTGATTAAAAATAAATTCATAAATAAATAAATAAATGGTTTCCAGTGGAGTACTCCTTTAAAGGGGTTATCCAGGAAAAAACTTTTTTTTTATAAATCAACTGGCTCCAGAAAGTTAAACAGATTTGTAAATGACTTCTATTAAAAAAATCTTAATCCTTTCAGTACTTATGAGCTGCTGAAGTTGAGTTGTTCTTTTCTCTCTAAGTGCTCTCTGATGACACGTATCTCGGGAACCACCCAGTTTAGAAGCAAATCCCCATAGCAAACCTTTTCTACTCTGTGCAGTTCCCGAGACAAGCAGAGATGTCAGCAGAAAGCACTGTTGCCAGACAGAAAACAACAACTCAACTTCAGCAGCTGATAATTATTGAAAGGATTAAGATTTTTTAATAGAAGTAATTTACAAATCTGTTTAACTTTCTGGAGCCTGGTGATAAAAAAAAAAAAAAAAAAAAAAAAATGTTTTTCCCTGGAATACCCCTTTAAATCCAACTGCCCGATCCTTCTTTCACCTGAAATCTACCATAAGGGGAGATTCTGCAGGACCTAATACACTTAATACACTAATAATAGATAGTGGACAGGCCATGCCAACATTTATCTATTGTACATAAAGCCTTTCATGTAGACCAGTGGTCTCCAGATTGTGAACCTCCAGATAATGCAAAACTACAACTCCCAGCATGCCAGGACATACAGTGAGTGTCTGGGCATGCTGAGAGTTGAAGGTTTGCAACATCTGGAGATTCACAGTATGGAGACCAATCATGCATTCAGTCCTGATTTTAGCTCAGGAAAATGTAACAAAAAACGGTGTATGTGCGAACCCGGGCATAACCAGACATTTGTTTTGTTATTGCAATTCAAACCCAACACTTTCAATACGTCACTCATGACTGAGCAACCATTAAAACATTCCTTCAAAGCTTACCCATAAACATTAGCGAGACAACATTCACATTAAAGAATAAGTCTCCATCCCTTCAATTGACATTATTAAGAGTTCTATTTCATATCACCAGCTCTCTTAGTGTTAACAATAAAATCCCAGTTAACACCAGTTCAGCATCAGCCATCTAAGTCATGAAGATCTCATCCTTGAAACTTTAAGACCAAGGACAAATATCATCTTCTGAATGGTCCCTCGCTGCCATCACAAGGTTTATCTTCAGTGCTGTTCTTGCTCCTGTCACAAGTAATTGTGTATATATGTCAAACCAGACCGGAAAACCACAGCTCATGCTGAGTGACCTCAGGTGTTTACTAGTATTGTTTAGATGAAAACAAAAGGAAATGGCTTCATAAGAATAATGTAAAAAAAAAAAAAAAAAAACGGACACACAACAGTTATAAACAAGAAAATTAGATATGATTAATATATTTTTTCCTGAACTGTATACATTTTAAGCATCAATACAAACCCAAACACTTTTGGGCCACTATTTAAACAATAAAAACAATAAGGATCCATTTCACACTATGCATTTTGCGAGCGGAACTCCGCTCCGGAATTCCCCTGGTGCAGCCTCCCACTGTTTTCAATGGGATTCTGCTGTCCCATTCACAATTTAGAATTTTTCCAGATGTTCTACTATAGAAACATGTTTATTCTTTCAGCGGTATTCCCACGGAATTGCATTGCCGATTTTGGAGCGGTCCTAGCACTAGCTTGTTCTGCCAGCCCCCATTACAGATGGCATCTCGGCCCAGACTATCTCCAGCTAGAGATTCTGTAGTGTGGATTGGCCCAAAGGCAGATCATTCATTTAAATCACTGCAGTACCATCTTCTGCACACATTGACAGATACTAAAATGTCTTTAGGTGGTAAACCCCTTTAAGTTTAGAGTGGTTGGTCGAATTGTCAGGAGCCCCAGCGATCTCAAGGCTGCAATCGTGTCACTACATGGCCACAACTTTATTCACTGTGTATGGGACTGTCCAAGGATGCCAAGAGCAAACTTCATCATTTTCATAGTAATGAACAGAGTGGTGGCAGTGCAAGAAAACTCCAAAGGGCACTTGGGGACCTCCATTTTTGAGACCACTGGGGGTCCAGTTGGTCAGACATCCAGTGATCGCACACTAATTACCCATTCTGTGATCATGCTATTAGTGCACCATCCCCTTCAAGGACCTGTTTACATTCCATTTTGTCCTAGTTGAGGCATATATATGCTACATTTAAGCTCCTTTACATTTTTTCTAAAACAGAATATCTCTACAATTCTACTGTCTCTCAACCTTATAAAACTGATGGCCTATCCTGAGACAATGCAAGTATGAATACTAATAAACAATGAAGAGGCTGCGGTGCCTGGCCAAGCCAACTGATCTGCTGGGATGCCAGGAATCGGACCCCTCAAGCAATCTTATATGGATGTCCTATCCTAAGAACAGGCTATCAATTTTATACGTCTGGATAACCCATTATAACAAATAAAAATTATTAAAGGGAAAAAAAAAGGTAGCCCCAAATTACATACTTTTTTTAGTATATACAGTAAAACATATCAGCCCAGATTTATCAAAGTGTGTGAGAGAAAAAGTGGAGTGATTTTCCCAC
The DNA here is from genome assembly GCF_029499605.1 of Hyla sarda. Taxonomy (NCBI): domain Eukaryota; kingdom Metazoa; phylum Chordata; class Amphibia; order Anura; family Hylidae; genus Hyla; species Hyla sarda. The sequence goes on along the minus strand of NC_079199.1, from coordinate 46,720,500 downwards.
AACAACCAATCACAGCTCAGCTTTCACTTTACCAGAGCTCGTTACCTGAGCTGTGATTGGTTGCTGGGGGAAAATCACTCCAAAATCAAAATTTTTTCCTCTCACACAGTTTGATAAATCTCCCCCATCATGTTTACTCTAGCGTTTGCTGTTTGTCATGTTATCAACCCCAACAATAGGTTAATCTCTTTTCACACTGCATTAATATGACCCATAAGCAATGTGGAACAGAAAACTGCAGGCGCATATGTCAAGAAGATCCATAGGCCCCCCATTTACTGTACAATAGGTATACTTCAGAGATACCATTTTTTGCTGTATAGAACAGCCACAAACTGCATATTCCATGGAAAGGCATCCAATCCAAACCCATCTTTCATGGAGTATACTTTTATTTTTTCAAAGCTTTAAGCCTATGGCTGACATATGGGTTTATATTGGGGTGCACACTGCAAATACAAAAAGGTATACGGTGCTGTGGAAAAAAGGAGCAGATAAGGGAAGAGAAAGGACAAGAGGTGAAGAGTAACCAGAAGGAAATGATGACGGGAGTTTTGTCTGGGCCTAGCTGTATTTATACAAATGCTCAACACCTGGGGTGATGGTGATGGACACCGCAGATAACACAACCGTCCTCCATTTACACACAATAGCTACTTAAAATACTTGTATGATAACATATCTGCCAGACACATTCTTCATTCTTTACTGGGTCAGCATAACCTTAAAATAAAGGTAGATAGAACTGAAATCTCCATTGATGAAACCCGAGAAGCACAAGGCTTGTCCATAAAGCCACAATGCACAATGGAGGACGCTTATCTCTTACCAATTAACCCTTTATATTATACCTAATGGACAATATCCACCTGCGTTTACACATTCACACCTACTATCAATGGCTGATGCTGTTGAATTGCTCTAGCAGGCTTTTTCTTTCCTATAAACCATTTAAGCAATTCTCATCTTTGGAGTTTGTTCTGTAATAAGTGAATATATATATATATATATATATATATATATATGTATGAATGTAAATGGATCAATAGTATAGTACATGGAATGCCTTGAGAAAGATCAGGAGAGCTGGTTGAAACGTCGCTGACATTCACAAATTGAAGGAATACATTTTCCTTTTTTTTTCACCATTAATGGATTTGTGTGCTGCGGATTTATCTTGACTATATATATATATATATATATATATATATATATATATATATATATAAAAAACAAAGGAGCAACAGCACTCAAAAAGTCCAAACAATATATAGGAAAAGGTGCAGGCAACCTGTAAAAGGATCAAGTCCAACGATCCATCCAAATGTAGAAAAAGAGAGATCAGGGCAGCACTCCAATAGTGTGAAAAAAAGTTAAAATTTATTCCATCAAAGCAATGTGCAAAACAGCAGCGACGTTTCGATCCTCTCCAGGATCTTTTTCAAGCTGCTTGAAAAAGATCCTGGAGAGGATCGAAACGTCGCTGCTGTTTTGCACATTGCTTTGATGGAATAAATTTTAACTTTTTTTCACACTATTGGAGTGCTGCCCTGATCTCTCTTTTTCTATATATATATATATATATATATATATATATATATATATATATATATACACACACACACACACACACACACACACAATTCTTCAGTGTTAATATGGTATCACTCACTTCTGTTTAGATCCTAATCTCCTTATCTTCCATGCACTATTACAACTATCATCCTTTTCAGTAAGTTTTTACAGCACCTATAGGAAGAAAACTGTCTCTCTAGTACAGTGTTCTTTAAACTGTAAACACCTTTAGCTCCAGGAACATCCAGCTCTCGAGGATGTAGTCCAAAAAATTCCAATACTTTATTTAGCACATACAAAAAGTTATATAAAGTAAAACGGTCCTGAAACACTCGTGGATTTTTTTCTATAAACTACATGAAGTTGCGGTGAGCTGAAGAATTCTTGTCTTTGGTGATGTGACACTTCAGATGTTACAAAACTGCAACTCATATCATGCCCTGTCAAGACATGATGGGAAGTTACAGATTTGCAACAGCTGAAGAGTCCGGGTCTATTCACGCTGCAGAATTTCTGCCTCAAATTAAAGCCCATAGACTTCTATGGGATTCCGCACTCCCATTCACACTTCTGAATTTCCGCTTGAGGAATTATGCTAGCGGAATTCCGTAAGAAGAAATTCAGAAGTGTGAATGGGAGTGCGGAATCCCATTGAAGTCTATGAGCTTGACTTTTAGGCAGAATTCCACAAGCGGAAATTCTGCCCTGTGAATAGACCCTCACAGGTTGGAGAATACAGCTCTAGTACCCCATATAGGAAGAAACTTACAGCCAGGTAACCTATAGGTCACACTAGAGGATTTTCTCCCTTCTGAAGAAGAGCTGGGAGACGTCAAGGGAGAGAGGTGTCGGGTTTGTCGGATTTCAATTGGCCACCCATTTGTTTCGGGAGATAAGCTGTCACCAGAGCAGTCTGAAAATGCTCACCCCTCCTTTCTCCATTCAGAACACAAACGTTCGGTCAAGCTGAACATTTATGTGCCAAGAAGGATCTGGTGAGAAAGCTGTCAGCCGAATGTTCATTTGGCCGTCAACTAGTTAAACATGTTAAGGTACCTTAAAACTCCATACAGCAGCAGTTCTTCAGAAGAATAAATACCCACATGATTTTAGAGCACCTGTGTTACAGTCCAGACCCTCTGGTCACATAGTATATTTAAATGGGTTGCCCCTCTAATAATGCCTATCCCCTCTCCTATATATGCATATCATCACAAGGAGGAAGCTGAGAGGACCCCATGCAATCTAAAGAGCGGAGACCCTAAAGCTTGCATCGAAATGTAGCAGTGGTCACGAGTGTTCACTTATGCTTTATTCATTGTCTAAGGGACTGCGAAAGTTGAGTTTAGACCTCGACTATCTATGGCAGGCCTTACTGGCAATGAATGAAGTAGAAGTGTGAACCTAGGTCTGCCGCTCCATTTTTACAGAATATTCAGGCAGTTTGGTCTCGAGATTGTGGGAGGTCCTAGTAATTACACACTTATTCCCTTATCGTATGGATAAGGGATAAAGCATTAATAGTGACACTACCCCCTTAACCCCTCAACTCTTAACCTAAAGAAATTGGTAAAAGGGGTTGGTGGAATAAAAAAAAAAACATGGCTACTTTCTTCCAGAAAATGTGCCACTCTTGTCCATGTGTTGTGTCTGATTTTGTAACTTTGTCCCATTCACATTAATAGGAACGAATACCACAATCCAAATGACAGATAGAAATCACCCAATTCCCCATAGGTATGTGCATCGTGTATGTAACTGTCAATATTGGTCCTTTATCTAACAGGGAAACTCATAACAAGATGTATACATATACAAAATGAGTTTATACTAACACCTTTTTTTAACTTTTTAAAAAATCACAAAATTTATTATGTCACAATTAAAAATATTTAACATGGTAGATGCTACAATGCAAATAAAAAATGAAGGCTAATGCAATACATAGGAGAACTTGTGGTCGGCTAACAAAATAGTACGGCTATAACATTACTCAATGCAATACAACCATTGTATCTTTACAAAGTGCTTCTTGTGCTGGGTAAACACAATCATTTTGCCCCTCAATATAGATCCTCTTGACAAACAAGTATCGAAACGTACGTAGGGGAGAAGAAGCGTGGTCCTGTAGTTATAATGGGTGAGCTCTAATAGGCATGATATGCTACTATAGCAGCACCCAGCACTACTAACGATATTACTCATATACTTGTAGAGCTGGGCGGTATGACCAAATATGTGTATCACGGTATTTTTGTAACATATGGAGGTTTCACGGTATATAACGGTATTTCTCTCACCCCGCCCCACCTCAAATAATGTGACCAGCGAGTGCTGCCCCAAATCATGTTACCCGCCATGTCTCCCAACCTGCGGACCTCCAGCTGTTGCAAAACTACAACTCCCAGCATGCCTGGACAGCCAACGGCTGTCCGGGCATGCTGGGAGTCGTAGTTTTGCAACAGCTGGAGGGCCGCAGGTTGGAGACCACTGCTGTACGCTGTATCCCTATGCCCGGGCTGCAAAAGATAAACAAAATAAACTTTAACTTACCTACGTCGGCCTCAAGCTGTTCCTGGGGACAGGAACGTCGGACAGCTGTCAGCCTATCACCGGCCGCAGCGATGTTCCGCCCCGGCCAGTGATAGGCTGAGCCCACTGTCATGTAAGAAGTCGGCTTCTTACATGACAGTGCGTTTAACCTATCACTGGCCGGGGCGGAACAGCTGTCCGACATTCCAGTCCCCAGGAACAGCTTGAGGCCGACGTAGGTAAGTTAAAGTTTATTTTGTTTATCTTTTGCAGCCCGGGCATAGGGATACAGCGTACAGCAGTGGTCTCAAACCTGTGGACCTCCAGCTGTTGCAAAACTACAACTCCGAGCATGCCTGGACAGCCGTTAGCTGTCCGGGCATGCTGGGAGTTGTAGTTTTGCAACATCTGAAGGTCCGCAGGTTGGAGACCACTGGCGTACAGTGAGTTCCAGCGCAGGCGGCCCGCAACAAAGAGGAGGAGAGCAGTGCTTGCGGGTGACATATGTGAGTAGTACCCCGCTGGGCTGATAATTAATTGGGGGGGGGGGAGCAGAACAGCGCTGGTGGGTAACCTGATTTGGGGGGAGCAGAACAGCACTGGCGGGTAACATGATTTCGGGGGAGTAGAACAGCGCTGGCAGGTCACATATGATTAGTTCCCCGATGTGGGTACAGCGCAGCGCTGGGCTGATAATTCATTCCCAAGGGGGAGGGGCCAAACCGGTATTGCGGTATGGGAAAAATTCATATCGTGCAGCACAAAAATTTCGGTATTCGGTATGAACCGGTATACCGCCCAGCCCTATATACTTGTGTGACTATATTTGAGGGGAAAAATGAGCCTACTATTATGTTTACCCAGCAGTAGAAGCACTTTGTAAAGATACAATGGTTGTATTGCATTGAATAATGTTATAGCCGTACTATTTTGTTAGCAGACCTCAAGTTCTCCTATGTATTGCACAAGCCTTCATTTTTGAATTGCATCATGGCGTCCACCATGTTAAATATTTTTAATTGCAACATAATAAATGTTGTGATTTTTAAAAAGTAAAAAAAAGGTGTTGGGATTAATAGGAATGAGCAGCAATACCACAAGAAACTCAGACAAGGGGAGGGGGCAGTTTTTGGAAGAAAGCTACCATTTTTTTTCTGATCTCTTAAACCCTTTTATGTATCATTCTGAGCAGTGTTTAGATAATGACTTGACACAAGCATATCATACATATCACTCATATGGTAAAATGTTCTACATGTATTATTTTGTCCTTATCTGAAATGTCCAGCTGCTTAGATCAAATACGCACTTGTCTCTTTCAATGACTTCGGGGTGAAGCTGGACACTCCCTATGCCAGGAGAATTAGCAGATGGGCCTGTACCGCAACCTTGAAACAGAGGGAGGGATCGCTGAAAACATCAGCTGCCGAGGTTCCCTGCCAAATACGTGTTACTGTCCATGAGCCAGTTCATCAGACTGTAAAGTACGCTTCCTCAGGGCAAAACTAAAAGTTATCAGAAAAGCAGAGCTTGGCTCAAGGGAAATTACTTTTAGATCCTAAAATCCTAGCAAACCTATGATGTTACTGCCCAGAAAAGGAGGTGAACACTGTGTCCATCACGGAAAACAGGAAATTTAAAAAGAGGGCAAGACATAGTAAGAGATGACAACTACACCGCCCAGTGTGCACTAGCACCTCTACTATCCTCATAATAAGCCTGCTATGGTTGACCGTACAGGCACTATGCGTATGGAAACAATGGAGGTGATGCAGCACCCGTCTCTTTTGCTGAGCAAAGCTGAAACCCCATTGACCAAACATCAGTGGCTTATCCTAAAGACAGGCCAGCAAGGTATAGTATTATAACCCCTTTAATGTTTCTTCCACGACAATCAATCAGCCACAACATGAAAAGCACCTGCCCAATATTGTGCAGGCCCCAAGATGTCAGCAGGTCCTTTAAAGGGGTACTCCACCCCTAGACATCTTATCCCCTATCCAAAGGATAGGGGATAATATGTCTGATCGCGGGGGTCCCGACGCTGGGGACCCCCGCAATATAGCATGTGGCACCCACCTGTTTCTGGTCCGGAAGCGCTGAACGGTCCGAGTCCCGACAATGGGAACGGAAGTTTGTGATGTCACGCCCCGTCCCCTCAATGCAAGTCTATGGGAGGGGGCGTGACGGCCGTCACGCCCCCTCCCATAGACTTGCATTGAGGGGACGGGGCGTGACATCCCACGGGGGCGGAGTCGGAATGTCATGAACTTCCGTTCCCGTGGTCGGGACCCAGACACTCCAGCGCTTCCGGACCAGAAACAGGTGGGTGACGCATGCTATATTGCGGGGGTCCACAGCGGCGGGACCCCCGCGATCAGACATCTTATCCCCTATATGGATAGGGGATAAGATGTATAGGGGTGGAGTACCCCTTTAAATTGTAAGGTTCGGCCTCCATGGATTTTTTTTTTCAACACATGACACAGGTGCTCGATCAGATTGAGGTCTGGCTGGGGAGTTTGGAGTCAACACCCTGATCTGTGTACAATGTTTACATGGCATCACACTCCCTCCTCCTCCGGCTTGCCTTCTTCTCATGGTGCATCCAGGTTATATCTTTTCTACAAGTATGCAATGCACATACACCCAGCCAGCCACATGATGTAAAAGAAATCTTAATTCATCACACAAGGCTTACTTTTTCAATTGCTTAATAGTCTAGTTTTGATGCTTATGTGCTTACAGTAAGCAATTCCGATGGTCGACCGGTCTCAGTCTGCAGCACCATAAACCCATTTAAAGAAAACTGAAATGCCCTGTGTGTTCTGAGAAACTTTTTGCAATTTATACTACTCCTGTACACATCCATGAGCTTAGGTGCCTATGATGCTGTGCCTTATAGTTTGTAAGGATGAAAAAAAAAAGATGAGTCCAAGTACAACCTAGAAACCTACTGTGATGATCCAGATGAAGGCTAAAAAATAAATAAAATAAAAAAGAAGGCTAATGCCAATTGCCCCTTGAGAGGGGAACAATTCCTTGCTGACCACAATATGGCATGAGAATAAATTCCAGGAGTTCTAGCCACATAAATCTAGTATCCATAACCTTTTATTTCATACTTTTCCAGAAAAATGCCCAGGCCCCCCTCGAACTTGTTTATTGAGTCAGACATCACAACATCATGTGGCAGAGAGTTCCATAGTCTCACTGCTCTTACAGTAAAGAATCGCTGTCTGTGATGATGGTGAAATCGTCTTTCCTCTAGATGTAGAGGATGCCCCCTGTCGTGGTTACCGGCCTATGTATAAAAAGATCAATAGAAAGATCTCTGTACTGTCCATTCATATATTTGTACATGGTGATCAGATCCCCCTAAGACGTCTTTTCTCCAAATGAAATAACCCCAAGCTTGAAAACCTGTCTAGGCCTTGTAATCCTCCCATTCTATTAATTATCTCTGTTGTCCTCCTCTGCACTTACTTCAGTTGTCCTTCCTTGGACTACATTTGGTAGTTACTAGTGATGCCCCAATACCAGTACCTGATACTGGACATTCGTAAGAGTACTGTCCTGAAACCTATTCCAATACCTGCAGCCCATCATCTTTGAAGCAACCGCCACTTAAAAATGAAAAAAAATGGATGGTTGTGCAAATCATCAGAAGCCCAGTATTAGAGCACCAATCAAAAGACAGAGAGATTACATGACTGAGAAATAGGGGTAGCAGTCTGGACAAAAAGTTTTTGGTACTTGTACAAACCACTACATACCAGATACGGTCCACAAGATCTGCCATTTTAGAGATGTTCTGATCCAGTCATCACAATTTGGCCCTTTTTGGCCCTCTGGGATCCATCTCTTATCTCTTCGGCCCCCACCTTGGTCTGCCAAAGCGTTGCCCCACCTCATCCGATGATTGGCTGATTGGGCCATCACTACCAGAAGGTGGGGGCGGAGCACTAGGAGATGAGCCCCATTCTGAAGATTGTATGTGATCCCAGCAGTCAGACCTTCACGATCAGATTCTTCCACAGGATAGGGGATGAGTCTTACATAACCGTAATGCCCCTTTTAATGTTTTATGTTACAGCTGACCCATACGTGTGTAAACTCACGTGTCCAGAATGACAAAGTACACTAACACAGTACAATGACTGATTTACTCCAGTACATAGAAAGAGTGATCCGTTTCTCAGGCTTAATATGGCTTCATAATAAATAGAAAATAGCACTGCTGTTGATCTGTGTCTTCTTCCTTTGTTTTTTTTTTTTTATTTCCCTTGAGCCGAAGAAAATATCTTCGGCTGTGAAAAAGTCAGGAACCTCCCAATCTAATTTCAATTGCAAAGCCGGTCTCTGCACAATTGCACTGAAATGGCTTTTATTAAACCTTAGATAGAAGAAATGGGAAATGTAAAACAAGTGGGCTCTCCTAAGGTGATGCATAAATCCCAACAGCAATTCTCCAAGCAGTCTTTACACAAAAATAAATAAATAAAACACAAGACAAAATAAGATGGCATATCTGGAATAAGGGGGTAAAGGACAGGCGAGCGCAATAACCAGGTGGCGATGAGCGATGCAGGTAATTATTAGTTTAATCAAATACTATTGATCTGACACCACACAATCTACACTGTTTTTCTCCTCTTCAGATGCTGCGGATAACAGTGTAGCCGTACTTACTCTTTTTACAATGAAGGAAATAAAATAAAATGTAAAACATTTTTGGGCACAGCTATTCCTCCCATGATTTGTCCTCAAGAGATAAGCCTAAGGCAGACACCCATGTTCTCCAGTCCTAGTACGGGCTAGTGCCGTAGCGGGGGGGGGGGGGGGGGGGGGTGGGGGGGGAGGGGAACGGGCAAGCAAAAAAAAAATAATTTGGATGGTGGGAGCTACCCTTTAATGTTTTTTTTTTTTGCCTGACCAATGACTAAGTCCCATGTCAATAGGATGTTGAATTTTAGCATCTACTTCGCCTGCAAATCGCCACGGAAATAAGCGCCGATTCATCATTCCTGTTCCATTTACCAAGGAGTAGAAAGAGCGCTGGTCCAAAGAGGAAGTTTTACTCCCAGAGTTAAATAGTGTGCGCATAAAGCGGACCTGTCAGCAGACAAAAACAGGTATAAATAAACACATGGTTAGATGGGACTAGTCATCAAGATTATGGGCATAAGTTCTCTCTCTATATATATAATATATAGTCCTTTCCGTTATTATATTATTATATAAACTTTTTTGTTATTAGCAAATGAGGCTCAAGTGCCCAAGGGGCGTTCTTCAACGTGGCAAGAGTTCAGGTAAGTCCAGCCAATGTCTTCTTTATTTCACCCCTTGGCATGCTCACATCCACCTACCCCATTGTTCTGATAGCCACTAGATCAGGCATAGGCAACCTTCAGCACTGCAGATGTTTTGGACTACATCTCCCATGATGCTCTTTCAATCAAAATGCTGCAAAAGCATAATGGGAGATGTAGTCCAAAACATCTGCAGTGCCGAAGGTTGCCTATGCCTGCACTAGATAAGAGAGGCCTGCACTAGAAAAAACTATGGGGATAAAAAAAAAAACTATGTTGGAATCCTGGTGACTAGCCCTATCTAGCCATGTGCTTACTTATTACACCAATGTTTTCTTGCCAACAGGCCCACTTTAAAGGCGACCCCCAAACTGCTGTTAAGAGACGCTGAAATAAAAACGAAGCAGAGAGGCGCTACCTAGTGTTACCCTGACTCACAAGAGAGCCAGTTAGCAATCTAAATAACCTTGTATAGTTGAGTTTTTTGATGACTCTTGTAGTCCTCTCTTCCTAAAAAGGGACCCCCCCCCCCCCCAACCCTCACTTGAACACAGTCACCTAGTAGCTCCTGTGATCCTCCAACTGGGTGCAGAAAAATCTCACAATCCAAAGGGCACGGAAAACAGTCTTAATACGATACTTTGTGCTGCAAGGATGCCAATAACACCATATCATACAAGCACTCGTCATACAATTACAAATATTTTATATATATTTTTTTAAAGTAAAGAATTTTGAAATAAGATACATTATTCTAGATGCAATAGGTAAAGCGTTCGGCACAGCCCCCCGTAGTGATCCTGCTTAACAATCATACAGAGTTCATGGACACTTGAGCCATATACAATCCACCGGGGTGCTCAACCAGGAAAATATACATGAAATGCGAACTGAAAGAATGACGATGGCACTCACTGGGGATGATAGAACGGTGACTCTTTGTTGGTGACAACCAGCCGACAACAGCATAGGTATGAGGGACGCCGGTGAGTGCCATCGTTATTCTTTCAGTTCGCAGATGCATTATTCTGACAAAATCCTGAAGTATCCTACCACAACCATTGTCCTGACCACTTGAATTGTCCGTTAAGGGAAGTAAAACATTTGATGTATTTCCACATTGCTTTTTCAAGAAAAGTCTGTGGAAATTAGGTGAGGAGCTGACCATGTCGGTGAAGGTTTGGAATGGAAAATGAATGGTCAGTGACTATCCACCTATCGGCTCATATAAAAAAAGAGTTGTGATCTGTGTCAGTATTCAAGAACACTTTAGAGGTAATAATATGAAATCTAGGTCTCCAGCAAAATTGAAAATAATATTTACTAATTCTGGGTACTTCAAAAGCAATGACATATTGTGCAGTGCTGTACAGAGATTGTCACCAATTAGAACACTCCCTGTCCGCAGAGGGGCTCACAATCCTAGTCTCTAATGCACACATATTAGGGTCAGTTTCATAGGAGGAATATTCCAAGGAAATCTACAAAAAAATAAGGAGAGAGCATACAAACTCCAGGCAGATAGTCATTGGTCAGGTCCAAACCCAGGATCCTAGCACTGCAAGTGAACAGGGGCCGGAGTATTGTGATGTCACGCCCCCTCCCATAGACTTGCATTGAGGAGGTGGGGCATCACAATACTCCAGCCCATGTATCACGAGTCATCAGCATGGAGCAATCTTCGGAGTACCCCTTTAAACCCCTATGTAGCAAAAATTGGACATGGATTCAGACTATAGATCTGCCACGTTTTTTTTTGTCTCTGAACAGAGAAATTATTTAGTTACAAAGCTACAGATTTAGTTCTGCCCACAAAACAACTGGCTACGGCATCAGCAGATGAGGAGATGCAATCTAATAAACCTTCAAAAAGCCTGACAACAATGTACTGTAATGGATGACCGGCCTTCCCTTCTGGTGCAGCTGTAGTGACAGATGTCCTGAAAGATACAAGAAAGGTAATGTGCTACCTCTATACACACAGGCCGGTGGTGACAGCAATGCCCGGAAGCTGGAAACAGTTAAATCAGCAGTAAGATTTACCGTATGCAAAGTAATTGCACAGAGACATGTAAATGCTTTGTTGCTTAGGGGAAACTTTAATGCAATACATCAAGACAAGCTAAATGAGGCTGGGAATCCGGAGAGAAGGACAGGGCAAGAAGACGTGACTGCTAAAAAACAAACAACACCGTGACATAAGATTTAAGAGAAGAGCATGTCAATGAGGAAGACAAGCAAAAGCCAGACTCGATCTTGCTTTTGGGAAGCCAATACAAATCTACACATTATACACATAAGTCTAATGAAGGGCTTGAAAGATTTCACATTGTCATCATTTAAAGTGGTTCTCCGCCTGGATATATCTGACTACCAATGCAAATTAGAGGAGGCCTGACAGCTGCCAAGCATTATTTCTACTTCTTTGGTGCACAGTGCCAACTCAGCCTAGATCTGAGCAGAGTCTGTTCTGGTTAGTTAGAATGTATGTTGGCTTCTGCTGTCAAATGTTATATTGCGGCGAATGGTATTTTCAGGAGACCCCTTCAAAAGCCTACATTAAAGGGAGAGAGTGTTGTGGGCATGCTCTGTGACCTGCCCAGTGGTCTCACTGCAGGAAGGAGAAGGAGGAGGAGAAGAAGAAAAGCTCCAGGATGGAAAAAACTCTTGTGCTGGCTTTACATCTTTTTGCTGGATTTAGATTGCCTTATCAAGCAAAAAGGGTCAGACATGTTAAAGGGGTACTCCACTGTTAGACCTATTATTCCCTATCCAAAGGTTAGGGGATAAGATGTCTGACTGCGGGGGTCCTGCCCCTGGGGCCCCCTGCGATCTCCTGCAGCACCCAATGTTCTAAACCAGTGTTTCCCAAACGCGGTCCTCAAGCACCCCCAACAGGTCATGTTTTCTGGATTTCGTTAGTCTTTCACAGGTGATATAATTATGGTCAGTGAATCGGGCATCACCACAGTTGTATCACCTGTGAAAGACTAAGGAAATCCAGAAAACATGAAAACATGATGCTTAAGGACCGCGTTTGGGAAACACTGTTCTAAACAAACGCCGGGGTCCTGTGGCAGTGGTCGTGACAACAGCCACGCCCCCTCCCATAGAGGGAGGGTTCAGAATGCTGGAGCACCGGAGTACCCCTTTAAAGCAGACCTGTCAGCAGAAAACCCGGTGTAAATAAGCACATGGGCTAAATAGGACTAGTCATCAGGATTCAAGACATACCTTCTTTACTCTCCATAGTCCTTTCCATAGCCAAGATATTTGCCTTTTTGGTTATTATGCAAATAAGACAAGCCCTACCTAGCCATGTGCTTATTTAGACCACTATTTTCCTGCTTATAGGTCTAATTTAAATATCAACGTTCAAACCTTTTGCTTTCAAGGGAGAAAAAACATAGCTCCTCCGTTTGTCTGTCAGCCCCTGCCTCGTGTCCGCACCTGTATGTCCTGCTCCGTACTGTATCGTGTGATGTCAAGCATGAAAAAACGCATCTGTTGAAGTTTAATAATCGGGGTGAGTGCTCCATAATTTTTCTGATTTTCTTGCCGGAGAAAAAACATTGCTAGAGGTGTCTGGCAGTAGCTTATTTCCCTTGGAAGGTAAGACCGTTGGTTGACAGCTATAGAAAATTCCGGGAATTTTTTTTTATTTGACTATGCTACAGGGGCTGTAAAGTTAGTGTAGTTCATAATATAGTGACTGTACCTGTGTGTGACAGTTTTCTCACAATTCTTCTGTGATTTTCACCCCAATATTTATTGATAACAGCATACAAAATGACTGTTGTCTCAGATTTTTCCCAGGTTCCAATGTGGCCAAAACCTAACTCACTAGTCAGCTGATGACAGGGAGCCTGTTTGCTTCAATGGGTGGAGGGATCAATCTGCAACTAATGCAACAGCTGGAGGCACCCTGATTGAAAACCACAGGTCTGCAGCTCATTTATGTTTCAATGGGTGGAGTGGCTGATGTGTGGGAAGGAGGAAAATAGAATTATGGGATTTGTAGTAAAGAAAAAATCAAACAGGAAATACGGAAGTCCACAAAAAGCTAGCCACAATATTATGATAATCTCACAACATAGCCACTTAACCCCAAGACAAGCGCAGATCCTTCCTAAGAATATCCATTACTGCCTGCCAGGTACATACTAAAATCACCTTATGGTGGAGAACCCCTTTAACATTGCCTGGATACGGCACAGATAGATAAAAACACAAGGAAGACCTCATGCATCTTTACAGAAAGAACCACATTTTGTAAGGATGGGTTCAAAATATAGCATTTCAATAGCGAACCCTAAAAAAATAAAGTGAAATAAAAAGCTGGGCCCACACTTTAAGAACTTGAAATATTTGATTTCCCAGCAAAGAGTTTTATTTCTGGGAGAGAAGTCTGTGCATTTCTATACCAAACTGTGAGGACGCTGTCTACAATGAGCTTCTGTGGTTTTTACCCAGTTCTACAATTAACCCCGTCAAGCCAAAATGTCCACCTCTACAAGAGGTCTCCGACACTGGCAGCCGGCCGCAGACAAGGACAATTAATAGACACGGTTAATCCGATTATCGGGGAGTAGATGGGAGGCGTTACTACAGCTTCAGTCCAAGGGGCTTCTATCAACAATATGTCTTGGTTTTCCCTGGACAATGGCCTTGAGAAACCTCACGCAGATCCTCAGTAACTGCAATATGTATATGAGGGAGCTGGGATCTGTCTCCACACAGCGATACTAAAATAGCTGCCTCCTACATCTCTTTGTACAACAGGAGCCTCAGGAGACTGGATTTTCCAGCTCGAGTAAGAAAAAGAATAGACTGCCACACTTAATGTAAAAATAACAAGAGGTGAGAAGTAGCAGGTATTGTTCGAGGCGGACTGAACAATGTTTACTCTGACAGGTAGTGGCCTAATAAAGCATTGATAGCTCAGGAAGGTGCAAAACACTCTCACATAGAAAATACTTAACAAAAAGGAAAACAACTGTGCGGCTTGTTAGAGCGACATGAAAAGGATACGAGGAGTTCCTTCTGTCCTACAGACCAGGTAGAGACAGGCGGCTATAACATGCGTCATCTTCCTACCGCGGGTCAAGTGCTTGCTGACGGCCATTTTGAAGAAGTTGAAGGCGGTGTCCAAACAGTGTTTGTTGAGTTGCAGCTGGACTCCCAAATGATGGATCTGTCTCTTTCCTGGAAGAAATGGGAAGATGTTGTTAGTTACTGTGCCTAGCTGTTCCCCAAATTTTACAAGACTGCAACTTTTTCTGCTTTCCCAGAAAAAAAAAATATTGCCATTTGGCAGAACAGGGCAAATGTAGGACTTCGATGAATCAACGCTCATCTAATGCAGGGTGTTCCCAAGCAGAGTGCCTCCAGCTGTTGCAAAACTACAACTCCAAGCATGGCCGGACAGCCAAAGGCTGTCCGGGCATGCTGGGATTTGTAGTTTTGCAACAGCTGGAGGCACCCAGGGTTGGAAAACACTGATCTAATGTTTGCCCACCTATAGGCCTCAAGCACACTGCAGAGCTGTGTGCAGGGTGCTGTACTGCAAACATGGAGTGCAATGTCGCTCCATACAAGGAAGTCATTTTAACCCCTTAAGGACTCAGGGTTTTTCAGTTTTTGCACTTTCGTTTTTTCCTCCTTACCTTTTAAAAATTATAACCCTTTCAATTTTCCACCTAAAAATCCATATTATGGCTTCTTTTTTGCGTCACCAATTCTACTTTGCAGTGACATCAGTCATTTTACCCAAAAATTCACGGCGAAAGGGAAAAAAAAAATCATTGTGCGACAAAATCGAAGAAAAAACGCCATTTTGTAACTTTTGGGGGCTTCCGTTTCTACGCAGTGCATATTTCGGTAAAAACGGTTAAAATGATACCCTATTTATATAGGTTTGATTTTGTCGTTATAGGGACACAGGTCTGTTATAGGGACAGGTCTGTTATAGGGACCTATAACACTGCACACACTGATCTCTCATGCTGATCACTGGCATGTATTAACACGCCTGTGATCAGTGTTATCGGCGCTTGACTGCTCCTGCCTGGATCTCAGGCACGGAGCAGTCATTCGTCGATCGGACACCGAGGAGGCAGGTAAGGGCCCTCTCTGTGTCCTGTAAGCTGTTCGGGATGCCGCGATTTCGCCGCGGCGGTCCCGAACAGCCCGGCTGAGCAGCCGGGATACTTTCACTTCAGACGTGGCGGTCAGCTTTGATCGCCGTGTCTGAAGGGTTAATACAGGGCATCACCGCGATCGGTGATGTCCTGTATTAGCCGCGGGTCCCGGCGGTTGATAGTGGGTCAACCGCCGGGACCTACCCGATATGACGTAGGGACACCGCGTGACCCCGCGGCATATCGCGGGAGTTGGCGGAGGACGTATATACGTCCTGCGTCGTTTAATTCTTACCAAGTGTGAAGGAGGTGGGTCCGAGCTGCTTAAAGGGGTATTCCAGGAATTTTTTTTATTTGACTATGCTACAGGGGCTGTAAAGTTAGTGTAATCCATAATATAGTGTCTGTACCTGTGTGTGATGGTTTTCTCACAATTATTCTGTGATTTTCATCCCAATATTTATTTTTAACAGCATACAAAATGACTGCTGTCTCGGATTTTTCCCAGCTTGCAATGCAGTCGAGACCTGACTCACTAGTCAGCTGATGATAGGGAGCCTGTCTGCTTCAATGGGTGGAGAGAGCAATCTGCAAGTAATGCAACAGCTGGAGGCACCCTGATTGAAAACCACAGGTCTGCAGCTCATTTATGTGCCAATGGGTGGGGTGGCTGATGTGTGGGAAGGAGGAAAATGGTATCATGGGATTTGTAGGCAAACAAGAAAACTGAAAACAGGAAATAGAAGTTCACAGAAAGCTAGTGTTATGGTAATCTCACAGCATAGCCATTTAGCCCAAGACAAGTGCAGATCCTTCCTAAGCATGTCCATTACTGTCTGCCAGGTACGTACTAAAATCACCTTATGCTGGATAACCTCATTAACTCTTCCTGCTCCCAGGATTTTTCCCAAAAGTTATGCTTTGTGATAGCACATCAGAGGACAAGATTATGTAGGCCATATTAAACCAAAGGCATACAGAAATCCATAGGTGCCCAATACAGCACCATACAACTTGGAGGTTGTACAGAGTTGTAGTAATTTCATGTGAGGCATTGCTGTGGTGGTTTTTTTTTGTGATTTTTGTTTCTTTTATGTTAGGGAGAAATATTTTAACAGGTCCCACGTAGCACATCTTGGTTCTGCACGGTCAATTTTTTATTTTTCTTAAGTAATAAAAAAAGAGAGAAAAAAAAAGAAATCCGCCATCACTGTCAAGGTAGAAGCAGCTTGTAAAGTTTTACTGCCGCAAAGCCATGAATGCGGCAGAAGCACTGAAGCACTTTATGTTCAGAAACCAGCTCTATATGTGAACATGATCTGCCAGCTCCACTACAACATTTTATGGATGACTGCAGAAAGAGTTAAAGGGGTACTCTGGTGAAAACCTTTTTTTTTTTTTTTTTTTTTTTTTTTTTTATCAACTGGTGCCAGAAAATTAAACATATTTTTAAATTACTTCTATTAAAAAATCTTAATCCTTCCAGTACTTATTAGCTGCTGAATACTACAGAGGAAATTATTTTCTTTTTGGAACATAGAGCTCTCTGCTGACATCATGAGCACAGTGCTCTCTGCTGACATCTCTGTCATTTTAAGAACTGTCCAGAGTAGGAGAAAATCCCCATAGCAAACATATGCTGCTCCGGACAGTTCCTAAAATGGACAGAGATGTCAGCAGAGAGCACTGTGCTCGTGATCAGCAGAGTGCACTGTGTTCCAAAAAGAAAAGAATTTCCTCAGCAGCTAATAAGTACAGGAAGGATTAAGATTTTTTTTTATGGAAGTAATTTACAAATCTGTTTAACTTTCTGGCACCAGTTGATTTAAAAAAAAAAAAAAAAATATATATATATATATATATATATATATATATATAAATGGATGTAGGCAGCACACCAAAATGGGTGAAAAAATAAGTGCTTTTATTCCAAGGAAGATTGACAACATTTCAGCGATCTCTCACCGCCATTTTCAAGTGATTTACAAGTGATACAAGCAGGGTTAAATACCTCCCCGAATCAGTGACATCATCAACATTTACATATCATGTGACATCTGACATGTTATAAACAAAGTATAAACTATACAAACCAATAAGTACAAACATGATCAATTTAGTGTATTCAATTCTGTGGTATAAAGTGTATACATCCCTGTATTCCGATCGCCAATCACTTATAGGATCGGATTGTGATATATATGTACAATTATAAAAGTGATCGTGTAAACAAAACAAGTAAAAGAGGGGTTAAAAGACGTTACCCAATCAAGCAAACCCGTTTGCTTAGCCGGCCTCTTAGCAAACGCGCCATGATCCACAAACCCGAGTCCACATGGGACGCCGGGATCTACTTCCGGTGTAACTGGAGTTCAACCAATCATAGTAACGGCGTCCCTGGTAGTCATAGAGACATCCCGACCTGTCAGATAAACAGTGACTTGCGTATCGCGGCCAAGCTCCGTGGCTCTCAGCGCATGCTCAGTGTATATATAGGTGTTCACCAGCGCCATATTAGTTCAGGGCAAATGAATATTAAGTCATATAGTGAACTGCTGGCAAAGCACTTCACTCAATTACCAAATGTATAGTAGGAATCCTATTATTCCAATATTGTAACCCTGCACACATGCTAGAAAACAATCAAGGGACCTGGACACTTGCCCTCTGTTATGCACCGCACGGATCTGGGTGCGACTTATGGAATTCATAGGGTTCCAAAGTACGCTTGTCCCTACCAGATTGGTAAAAGCCTCACCTTCTGGCTGTCAGGATACTCTACCAGACCGTTCTTGTCAATACAGAGGTGTCCAACGGCAACCCATCATACACGTGACAATCATACCAGGGTACAACATTAGTACTAGATAAATTAGGAAACATAAGAGATATGTGTCTTGCGGTATCAATATTAATGTAGGGGCGCCGTCATTATACTGGTAAAAATGTAACAAATATAGAAAAAATAAGTAAAAAATGAAAATGATATATAAAAAATAGAATGCGGATCCATGTTGAGGTACTCGGTTCTTTTCTCTGGGTTGCTTGATTTTAACGTTGATGGTATATACTTCAAGATTTCTGAAATTTAAGACGACAAGTATTAGTAAATAATATCACTTGTAGAATACATAATCACATTGAATATAACCTTACACTGGGACTCAACAACAATTATCTCATCATCATCCTTGGCGTAACTACAAATTCTACGTTCAGACATTTGGTTTAAGTGAATTGAGGTCATATATCCACCTCAATTCTCTTTTTTGTAATGCGGCGACCCTATCTCCACCTCTCTTTGTTGGTGGAATATGATCCACCACCATACACTTCAAATCCTGTTCTCGATGTCCCGCTTCCAAAAATGCTTGGACACCGGTAAATCGACTCTCCCTTTGCGTATAGAATATCTATGTTGATTCAGTCTTACTTTAAACTCACATTTTGTCTCTCCAATATAAATGAACCCACATGGACACCATAGAATATAGACCACAAAATCACTCTCACAATTAAGATAGAATTTTATAGGATAAGCTTTGCCTGTTTCGGGGTGCGTGAATGTATTCCCCTGTAGGAGGTGCGTGAACTGTAGGTATATGCAAAAGGGGAATACATTCATGCACCCCCAAACAGGCAAAGCTTATCCTATAAAATTCTATCTTAATTGTGAGAGTGATTTTGTGGTCTATATTCTATGGTGTCCCTGTGGGTTCATTTATATTGGAGAGACAAAATGTGAGTTTAAAGTAAGACTGAATCAACATAGATATTCTATACGCAAAGGGAGAGTCGATTTACCGGTGTCCAAGCATTTTTTGGAAGCGGGACATCGAGAACAGGATTTGAAGTGTATGGTGGTGGATCATATTCCACCACCAAAGAGAGGTGGAGATAGGGTCGCCGCATTACAAAAAAGAGAATTGAGGTGGATATATGACCTCAATTCACTTAAACCAAATGGTCTGAACGTAGAATTTGTAGTTACGCCAAGGATGATGATGAGATAATTGTTGTTGAGTCCCAGTGTAAGGTTATGTTCAGTGTGATTATGTATTCTACAAGTGATATTATTTACTAATACTTGTCGTCTTAAATTTCAGAAATCATGAAGTATATACCATCGACGTTAAAATCAAGCAACCCAGAGAAAAGAACCGAGTACCTCAACATGGATCCGCATTCTATTTTTTATATAAAATTTTCATTTTTTACTTATTTTTTCTATATTTGTTTAATTTTTACCAGTATAGTGACGGCGCCCCTACATTAATATTGATACCGCAAGACACATATCTCTTATGTTTCCTAATTTATCTAGTACTAATGTTGTACCCTGGTATGATTGTCACGTGTATGATGGGTTGCCGTTGGACACCTCTGTATTGACAAGAACGGTCTGGTAGAGTATCCTGACAGCCAGAAGGTGAGGCTTTTACCAATCTGGTAGGGACAAGCGTACTTTGGGACCCTATGGATTCCATAAGTCGCACCCAGATCTGTGCGGTGCATAACAGAGGGCAAGTGTCCAGGTCCCTTGATTGTTTTCTAGCATGTGTGCAGGGTTACAATATTGGAATAATAGGATTCCTACTATACATTTGGTAATTGAGTGAAGTGCTTTGCCAGCAGTTCACTATATGACTTAATATTCATTTGCCCTGAACTAATATGGCGCTGGTGAACACCTATATATACACTGAGCATGCGCTGAGAGCCACGGAGCTTGGCCGCGATGCGCAAGTCACTGTTTATCTGACAGGTCGGGATGTCTCTATGACTACCAGGGACGCCGTTACTATGATTGGTTGAACTCCGGTTACACCGGAAGTAGATCCCGGCGTCCCATGTGGACTCGGGTTTGTGGATCATGGCGCGTTTGCTAAGAGGCCGGCTAAGCAAACGGGTTTGCTTGATTGGGTAACATCTTTTAACCCCTCTTTTACTTGTTTTGTTTACACGATCACTGTTATAATTGTACATATATATCACAATCCGATCCTATTAGTGATTGGCGATCGGAATACAGGGATGTATACACTTTATACCACAGAATTGAATACACTAAATTGATCATGTTTGTACTTATTGGTTTGTATAGTTTATACTTTGTTTATAACATGTCAGATGTCACATGATATGTAAATGTTGATGATGTCACTGATTCGGGGAGGTATTTAACCCCGCTTGTATCACTTGTAAATCACTTGAAAATGGCGGTGAGAGATCGCTGAAACGTTGTCAATCTTCCTTGGAATAAAAGCACTTATTTTTTCACCCATTTTGGTGTGCTGCCTACATCCATTTATATCTAAAGAGGACCGGAGCACCAAGGTTCAAGGGCTTGCACCCAATCACCTGGATACAAGGAGGTGCTGCTTTATATGACAATTGTTATATATATATATATATATATATATATATATATATATATATATATTTCCACCGAAGTACCCCTTTAAGTACAATAGAAAACAATACAATACCACATAATACCTTTTGGGGTGGATCCAGTACATACATATATATCAAAATTATTATTATTTTTTTTTTTTTTTTTTTTTTTTAAGGATATAGAAAAAGGGGTCTATAAGTTTCAACTGGCATCTGACTTTTTGGGTTGATTTTCAATTATACCCATGAAAGTTCTCATTGCTGGGAACAGATGAATGAATCTATGGTTAGACTTGACAAAACTAACTCATGAATCAACCGTTGATTTATCTAGTCTTGTAAAAGTCAAGTCTTCTGATTCCCCAGAGTCTGGAATGGCCATAGCCAAGAAAAACTTTTTCAAGAATAAAAAAAAATCTAACAGTCAATTCATTAGATTCTGGTTTGGCTAATCTTACTGTAGGTTCTCTCACCTTTAATGATGGGCCACAAAACTACAACTTCTGCAGTAATGAAACCAGCTCTTAAAGGGGTACTTCGTTGGAAAAAAAAATGTTGCCAGAAAGTTGCCTGTCTAAGACAGCAGAGGTTTACTATGGGGATGTGCTCCTACTCTGAACAGTTCCTGTCATGGACAGAGGTGGCAGTAGAGAGCTCTGTAGTCAGACTGGAAAAAAACTACACAACTTCCTCTGGAGCATAAAGCAGCTGATAAGAACTGGAAGTACTTCTTTAAAGTCATTTACAAATCTGTATAACTTTCTGGCACCAGATAATTTAAAAACATTTGTTTTCCACAGGAGTACCTCTTTAAAATCCACAATAAGTTATTAGTCTTCTGTCATAACTTAATTAACAGAAGATACTTTCTGAGAAGTCAGCTATCTCTCGTGGAGGACCAAAAACTGAGGGGAATACATACACTAGATGAGCAACTAGTTGTAAACTGGATAGGTTTGCCATAACTCTCACTAATTTCAATCTTTGGACTGAAAATAGACATATGTGGGGGTTCCAGATCTCAAGCACTAAGACCTCTGACCTAGCTAACTGACCATCACTGCACCACCAAATATCCATTTAATGGGGTCTATGCTTACGAATAATTCCTTACTTAAAAAGAAATATCTCTTAAAAATCCACAGAACCCAGTGGAATCTCCAGCAATCAGCTGTAAGGTTGGCAGTAACTGTTCAGTTTTCCCACAGCACCATCGCAGGAGAAATGAAGTATTACACAGTGTCCATTCACAATAATGGGTTATCTGTGTAATGCAGAACAGGATGGGTCCTCCAGAGAGATAGATACTCTTTGTAACAGCTTTCTAGGATGGCCACGAGATAAAGATCCTGAACAGTGGAATCATTTCATAGGGCATATGAAACTGTCTACGAATAAGCACGTCCTGTGCGAAACGCGTCAGACGCTTCTGCTTCTGTGTGTCAATCCTATCTGCTGGATCAATAAAGAATACTTCTTTTATTGCATCTTGGGAGCTGGACGACTTCTTTGGGCATATGAAACTGGGTTTACTAAACTGGACGACTCCTTTAAGTGTACTATTAGCGTATTTTTCGCCATATAAGACGCACTTTTTATCCCACAAAACTGGGGGGGGGGGGGGGGGGGGGGGGGAGTTGGTGAGTCTTATACGGCAAATACACATTAAACCCTGTCCTATCGCGGCGGTACCTGCGGCCATCAACGGCTGGGACCCACGGCTAATACAGGACATCACCGATCGCTGTGATGCCCTGTATTAACCCTTCAGACTCGGCGATCAAAGCTGACGGCCGCGTCTGAAGTGAAAGTGACACTAACCCGGCTGCTCAGTTGGGCTGTTTCGGACTGCCGCAGTGAAATCGCGGCATCCGAACAGCTTACAGGACACCGGGAGGGACCTTCCCGACTTCTCGGTGTCTGCTCCGATCCCGGCGCTCTCCTTCGTCGTCATCACGTTGTCGCGCATGCCCTCCCGTCATCCAATAGGAGCGGTGTGCTGCATAGAGACGTGATGGCAGCGACGGAGAGCGAGGATACCGGGCAGAAGAGACGTTCCGGAGCGACGGGGACACCCTGGGGACGCGGCGACAGCGATGGAGGGCGACATCCGAGGCAGCGGTGACGGGTCCGGAGCGGCGGGGACACGCAAGTATTACCTCCTATACCAGTGGTCTTCAACCTGCGGACCTCCAGATGTTGCAGAACTACAACTCCCAGCATGCCCGGACTGCTAACAGCTGTCCGGGCATGTTGGGAGTTGTAGTTTTGCATCATCTGGAGGTCCGCAGGTTGAAGATCACTGTCCTATACTTTACATTGTATTTGGTTCACAATCTTTTTTTCTAGATTTTCATCCTTTAAAATTGGGTGCGTCTTATATGGTGAAAAATACGGTATATAGTCAATTAAGCTAACATCTTAAATCCTTTGAAAATGTTTTCCCAAAATTACAACATATCACCTATTTACAGCATAGGTGATAAAACGTCTGATCAGAGAGATCCAAAGAAAAGAATGGCATTGTGACTGCCTGTTTTAATGAATTCAACTCTATAGGACTGCCAAACATAGCCAAGTTCTCTACAGGGTGGGCCATTTATATGGATACACCTTAATAAAATGGGAATGGTTGGTGATATTAACTTCCTGTTTGTGGCACATTAGTATATGTGAGGGGGAGGGAACTTTTCAAGATGGGTGGTGACCATGTCGGCCATTTTGAAGTCGGACATTTTGAATCCAACTTTTGTTATTTCAATAGGCAGAGGGTCATGTGACACATCAAACTTATTGGGAATTTCACAAGAAAAACAACGATGTGCTTGGTTTTAACATAACTTTATTCTTTCATGATTCATTTACAAGTTTCTGATCACTTATAAAATGTGTTCAATGTGCTGCCCATTGTGTTGGATTGTCAATGCAACCTTCTTCTCCCACTCTTCACACACTGATAGCAACACCGCAGGAGAAATGCTAGCACAGGCTTCCAGTATCCGTAGTTTCAGGTGCTGCACATCTCGTATCTTCACAGCATAGACGATTGCCTTCAGATGACTCCAAATATAAAAGTCTAAGGAGGTAAAATCAGGAGACCTTGGGGGCCATTCAATTGGCCCACGACGACCAATCCACTTTCCAGGAAACTGTTCATCTAGGAATGCTCGGAACTGGCACGTTCCCTGAGTTTTTCCAGCAAGATGGTGCACCACCACATTATGGGTGCCAGGTCCGAGCATTCCTAGATGAACAGTTTCCTGGAAAGTGGATTGGTCGTCGTGGGCCAGTTGAATGGCCCCCAAGGTCTCCCGATCTGACCCCCTTAGACTTTTATCTTTGGGGTCATCTGAAGGCAATTGTCTATGCTGTGAAGATACGAGATGTGCAGCACCTGAAACTACGGATACTGGAAGCCTGTGCTAGCATTTCTCCTGCGGTGTTGCTATCAGTGTGTGAAGAGTGGGAGAAGAGGGTTGCATTGACAATCCAACACAATGGGCAGCACATTGAACACATTTTATAAGTGGTCAGAAACTTGTAAATAACTCATGAAAGAATAAAGTTATGTTAAAACCAAGCACATCATTGTTTTTCTTGTGAAATTCCCAATAAGTTTGATGTGTCACATGACCCTCTTCCTATTGAAAAAACAAAAGTTGGATTCAAAATGGCTGACTTCAAAATGGCTGCCATGGTCACCACCCATCTTGAAAAGTTCCCCCCCCCCCCCCTCACATATACTAATGTGCCACAAACAGGAAGTTAATATCACCAACCATTACCATTTTATTAAGGTGTATCCATATAAATGGCCCACCCTGTACTTTCCAGAGAGAAGATACCACCTGTGGATCAAATAAAAGTTGTCAATATGGGCAAACCCCTTAAATAACCTATAAAACCAGTCCCCAAATATAGAACCGCACAGGAAGCTGGACCATGGACGCACAGGCACTGAGTTCCTGCCATATAGTTACTGTTTGGGCTGAGGTGAAGACATGGGCAACTCCGAACTTCTTGGCCTGTATACCTATTCTCTATTTTCTGTATACTACTTTTATCCTAAGATGTTCAAATGCATTAACATAATGATTCATTCAATAAATATGCTGAATATTATATCTAAAGCTAATAATTCCCTGAATACAGCTCACAAGGATGAAAGTTGAGGCTTTGTGCACACCGCTGGCTCTTGAGAACAAATTGCGCTAGGATAGGCGTGTGTACATATCAGCGTTCGCACTGCTGAGAGTCAGATACAATTCAGTGGCACCAAACTAGCAGTTCTGCATTGTAATAGTGACAATTTTATGTGAAGAAAAGTTCTCTAACATGTATGACAAGGTTAAATATTCATTTGTTAGGAAGCTGTAAGCAGCTTTATGTTAAAAGCTCAGAATAAAGGAAAGCAGTAGACTGCACATACAGCATATAAACCGCACAGAACAGAACGTAAACCAAGGTCTATTTGTCTCAGTTCCAGCAGCAAAATGATAATTCTATTCTTTCCGCTGTAAATCAATTTTATAGGGGGAAAAAATCCAATCCAGGAAGATTCTGCCTATCCAGCAATAAGAGGCCGGCAGCAGAGGGAGCGCAGACATAACACTAGGCTGGGTCTGATCAGCACGCTGCCTGGAAGTCTTGCCCTGAGGACGTGAGTCAAAGGTTAAAGTGTTTCCAGACAATATGACTATACGATTAGTAACACCTCTAAGACAACCTTGAAGGGGTCTGGCGTTCCGGTCAATGCATCCTTCTCCATCAATGTCTGTGATCTCATATCTTCTGTGCGATTTCCTTGGATTATTGAATTACTTTCCCTTAATTGTGACATAACATATGATGATATCAACATGTGTAACCTGTGGCACAGTATTCACCAACCTGCGGCTCTCCAGCTTGTGCAAAACTACAGCCTTTGGCTCTCCAGGCATGCTGGGAATTGTAAAGTCATAGATTGCGTACTACTGCTATAGCATTACACAAGGCTATGGATTGTGATAGGTAAATAGTAGGGATCAACCGATTATCGGTTTGGCCGATATTATCGGCCGATATTCACTATTTTGGACGTTATCGGTATCTGCAATTACCTTGCCAATAATGCCACGGCCCCCGCACCGCCCCGGCCAGAGACCGCCGCAGCCACTGCCCTAGTGCCTCCCCCATCCCCGGTTTTATAATTACCTGTTCCCGGGGCCCTGGGTCTGCGCTATTTCTGGCTCCTGCAGCGTCCTGTGTTACGCTGTGCGGTGCAATGACGAGTGACGTCCTCAATGCGACGTCACCGTCAGTGCGCACAGTGACAGCTCAGGAGGACGGCGCCGGAGCCAGAAGTAGCGCGGACCCAGAGCCCGGGAAAATGTAATTATAAAACCGGGAATGGGGAAGGCAACTGGGCGGCGGCGATCTCTGGCCAGGGCGGTGTGGTGTGGGGTGCGGCGCGGTGGTGGGGGCACTCGCGGTGGTGGTGGGGGTGCTCGCGGTGGCGGTGATAGGACTCAGGACAGGCAGGGGGAGAGAAGCGGGCGGCGGCGGTCTCTGGCACCGCAAAAGCTGCTGCAGTTCATTGATTTAAAGCGCCCGCTTTAAATCAATGAACTGCAGTGGTATCGCCGGGGGGATAAATAGCCGTTAACTTATACCGGAATATCGGTATAAGTTATCGGCCCTAACCTCCACAGAGTATCGGCCCTAAAAAAATCGATATCGGTGGATCCCTAGTAAATAGGTCATCAATACATATGAGATTATTACATTACCTTGCCAAAAGAGCCTTCGTGTTATCTGAGCTCCCACACGTATCCACAACACATCTGACGACCATTCAGACGGATTCCCCCATTAGGGAAGGGTTCACATATGGTGGTAATAGTGCAGCATGAAGCCTAAGAACTACAGTATCCTAATACAAGCTTTAAAGCTGTCCACCCTATTACGACTATACATTAACACAGGGTCACGTCTCTGCTCTTTGACATAACAAGCGATAAGTCAATGTCCACTTTATGACAACATAACTTTCAAATGGTGAAGTAAATGGAGAGCGTAGTTTCCCTTAGGCAATGGATAAGAGTGCAGACAATGAGCCTTTAACTCTTCAAAACTGCAAAAATAGACAAGCAATCCGTCTCTTGTCAAAGATGATAAGCATCTCTAAAGGACACAACACAGAGCCAGAGTATCACAGCAATAACCTATTGTGGCCCTATATCCCTAATATCGTATAGTGTTTTATTCCTCATAGTATAATGATACTGTGGCATGATAGATTGCATTGCACAGATATTCTCCTCTAGACACAGTGGTGCAGATTTGCCAAAGGCTGTCCGTGCATGCTGGTAGCTGTAGCTTTGCAACAGCTGGAGGCACACTGTTCAGGGGTATTCCAGGAAAAAACTTTAATTTTTTTTCATATCACCTGGATCCAGAAAGTTAAACAGATTTGTAAATTACTTCTATTAAATTACTTCTATTAACAGTGACTGCACACTAGCTGTTTATGTTGAATATTGTCTACAAATAGCAAATATATCTTCTACTTAAACGTTGAAGTGCTAACTACCACAATAGCCGGACTCATCTGAACGGTTGCTACGGGTTACTAACCTTATGGTTGCCATTGGTTACTACAAAACCGGAATCTGTCTATATTAGCAGGACTTTTTTAAGAGAGGAGATTATTGACCATTGTGGATGGACTAAGACTTTCCAATCCAGATCCCTCTCTCTATATATGTTTATGGTGGTCTCTATATTTTATATTTTTTACAAATATATTTTTATATTTTATATACTGTACTATACATATGGTATAGTTCTTAATAGTTGGTGCTGCGCCCTGTGAGACGCAGTTGCTGCTATTTACATTTTATCTTATATCTTATTGTCACACTATATATAATCAATAAATTGAAATATTACTTGAAACACAACCTGTCCAGTTGTCTCAAACCCTGAGCCCTAAAATATATATTTCTATAATTTACAAATGTGTTTAACTTTCTGGAGCCAGTTGATATATAAAAAAAAGTTTTTTCCTGGATAACTTCTTTAAGGCTCTTTCCATTCAGTTCAATGGGTCCAGTTTCAATAACTTATATAGTCTCTATCAACTGTAAAATGTTTACCTTTGCCCGGTAAGTAAAGAAAAGGCAAAGCATCATAGCCCATATTATCAGCTGACCCTATTAAAGTGGATATGGATGAAGTATCATAAGTATAAGCCATCAATATAAAAAATCCTGAAGAACCACATTAACCTGATCACTACCGATATGAGCAAGATCATGCCTAAAGAGCAGACTGCACCTCTCGTTTCCATCAAAAACTTGATAAAACAGAGGAAGCAGAATAAACCGTGAGCGGATTTCATATGTGGATATAGATCTGCTCCCATACAGGGGTAACTAGGCAAATCTCATACGTGGGAACTGAGCAGATCTTCCTTGTACAGCGTGGCCACAACAGAACATTCTATTTCTCTAAATATAGTTCCGGAAAAATTCCATAACATTTCGAGCGTAACAGTTAAACCTTAGAGATGTTTAGATATTATAACAGGACGGTTGAGCTGCAGAACAGATTCCCAGCGACAAACCATGGAAAATATTTATCCCTAAAGACACAAATAACTCTGGGCACAAGTAACATTTGGCATCACTGAATCCAAGACATCTACCAAGGTCATGAAGCAAGAAACAGGAGGCCAGAATGTTGCAATGCCATGATGATATTCCATAGATAGAGGTCTAAGAATGAAGAACCCACAGAGATAACTACCTAACACAGTGTTTCCCGACCAGGGTGCCTCCAGCTGTTGCAAAACTACAATTCCCAGCATGCCCGGACAGCCAAAGGCTGTCCGGGCATGCTGGGAGTTGTAGTTTTGCAACAGCTGGAGGCACCCTGGTTGGGAAACACTGACCTAACAGAAGACCTGCACTCAGCTGCTAATGGTGGAAGAAGAGGACTCTGGCCATACATCTGCTCCGGCAATATGGCACTTAAAAAGGGGTACTCCCGTGGAATTTATATATTTTTTTAAATCAACTGGTGCCAGAAAGTTAAACAGATTTGTAAATCACTTCTATTAAAAAAATCTTAATCCTTCCAGTACTTTTTAGGGGCTGTATACTAAAGAGAAATCCAAAAAAGAAATGCATTTCCTCTGATGTCATGACCAAAGTGCTCTCTGCTGACCTCTGCTGTCCATTTTAGGAACTGTCCAGAGCAGCATATGTTTGCTAAGGGGATTTTCTCCTGCTCTGGATAGTTCCTGAAATGGACAGCAGAGGTCAGCAGAGAGCACTGTGGTCATGACATCAGAGGAAATGCATTTCTTTTTTGGATTTCTCTTTAGTATACTGCCCCTAAAAAGTACTGGAAGGATTAAGATTTTTTTAATAGAACATGTTCTTTCTTTGCGCACAACACTCAAATTACGCAGTGTGAACGGGTCTTGCGGAGACCCGTTCACACTAATGTTAAACTTCACACCGCGGAATTGCGGCCGCAGAATTGCGCGGCAATTCCGTAGTGTGAACGTACCCTAAGACATTTCAGGAACTGACTTGTTACAGCATCCTATTACAGGACCACTGAGGGGTTGGATTATATACACTTGTAGCAAGGGGACTGAATGAAACACCTAAAGGAGTACTTCACTGGTCAGCATTCGGAACATTTAGAACACGCTGTGTGCGTGCTTCGGGGGTTGGCCATGCCCCCTGGTGACATCAGGCACTCGCCCACTCAATGCAAGCCTATTGGAGGGTGCGTGACAGCCGCCACACCCCCTCCAACAGACTTGCATTGAAGGGGCGAGTTCCTGACGTCTCAAAGGGGTGTGGCCAACCCCCACAGCACGCACACAGCGTTCAGAACGCGTGCCAGTGGAGTACCCCTTTAAGAGCGCCCAATACTTTCATCCTTAACCCCTTAAGGACTGAGCCCTTTTTCACCTTAAGGACTCAGCCATTTTTTGCAATTCTGACCACTGTCACTTTAAACATTAATAACTCTGGAATGCTTTTAGTTATCAATCTGATTCAGAGATTGTTTTTTCGTGACATATTCTACTTTAACATAGTGGTAAAATTTTGTGGTAACTTGCATCCTTTCTTGGTGAAAAATCCCAAAATTTGATGAAAAATTTGAAAATTTTACATTTTTCTAACTTTGAAGCTCTCTGCTCGTAAGGAAAATGGATATTCAAAATATTTTTTTTTTATTCACATATACAATATGTCTACTTTATGTTTGCATCATAAAATTGATGAGTTTTTACTTTTGGAAGACACCAGAGGGCTTCAAAGTTCAGCAGCAATTTTCCAATTTTTCACAAAATTTTGAAACTCGCTTTTTTTCAGGGACCAGTTCAGGTTTGAAGTGGATTTGAAGGGTCTTCATATTAGAAATACCCCATAAAAGACCCCATTATAAAAACTGCACCCCCCAAAGTATTCAAAATAACATTCAGTCAGCGTTTTAACCCTTTAGGTGTTTCACAGGAATAGCAGCAAAGTGAAGGAGAAAATTCAAAATCTTCATTTTTTACACTTGCATGTTTTTGTAGACTCAATTTTTGAATTTTTGCAAGGGGTAAAAAGGAGAAAATTTTTACTTGTATTTGAAACCCAATTTCTCTCGAGTAAGCACATACCTCATATGTCTATGTAAATTGTTCGGCGGGCCCAGTAGAGGGCTCAGAAGGGAAGGAGCGACAAATGGTTTTTGGGGGCATGTCACATCTAGGAAGCCCCTAGGGTGCCAGAACAGCAAAAAAAAACACATGGCATACCATTTTGGAAACTAGATCCCTCGGGGAACATAACAAGGGGTAAAGTAAACCTTAATACCCCACAGGTGATTTACGACTTTTGCATATGAAAAAAAAAAATTTCCCTAAAATGCTTGGTTTCCCAAAAGTTTTACATCTTTAAAAAGGGTTAAAGCAGAAAATACCCCCCCAAAATTTGAAGCCCAATTTCTCCCGATTCAGAAAACACCCCCTATGGGGGTGAAAAGTGCTCTGCTGGCGCACTACAGGTCTCAGAAGAGAAGGAGTCACATTTGGCTTTTTTGAAGGAAATTTTGCTCTGGGGGCATGCCGCATTTAGGAAGCCCCTATGGTGCCAGGATAGCAAAAAACCCCACATGGCATACCATTTTGGAAACTAGACCCCTTGGGGAACGTAACAAGGGGTAAAGTGAACCTTAATACCCCACAGGGGTTTCACAACTTTTGCATATGTAAAAAAAAAAATTTATTTTTTTTACCTAAAATGCCTCTTTTCCCAAAGATTTTACATTTTTAAAAAGAGTAAAAGCAGAAAATACCCCCCAAAATTTGTAACACAATTTCTCCCGAGTACGGCGATACCCCATATGTGACCCTAAACTGTTGCCTTGAAATACGACAGGGCTCCAAATGAGAGCGCCATGCGCATTTGAGGCCTAAATTAGGGACTTGCATAGGGGTGGACATAGGGGTATTCTACGCCAGTGATTCCCAAACAGGGTGCCTCCAGCTGTTGTAAAACTCCCAGCATGCCTAGACAGTCAGTGGCTATCTGGCAATACTGGGAGTTGTTGTTTTGCAACAGCTGGAGGCTCCGTTTTGGAAACAGTGGCGTACCAGACGTTTTTCATTTTTATTGGGGAGGGGGGGGGCTGTGTAGGGGTATGTGTATATGTAGTGTTTTTTACTTTTTATTTTATTGTGTGTTAGTGTAGTGTAGTGTTTTTAGGGTACAGTCGCACGGGTGGGGGTTCACAGTAGTTTCCGCAGCTCAAACTTGCAGCTGGATACTTACTGTAATCCTCCGCCCATGTGAGTGTACCCTGTACGTTCACATTGGGGGGGGGGGGAAAGAAACATCCAGCTGTTGCAAAACTACAACTCCCAGCATGTACGGTCTATCAGTGCATGCTGGAAGTTGTAGTTTTGCAACCGCTGGAGGCACACTGGTTGTGAAACACCGAGTTTGGTAACAAAGTGGCGTACCAGACGTTTTTGGAAACAGTGGCGTACCAGACGTTTTTCATTTTTATTGGGGAGGGGGGTTGTATAGGGGTATGTGTATACGTAGTGTTTTTTACTTTTTATTGTGTGTTAGTGTAGTGTTTTTAGGGTACAGTCGCACGGGCGGGGGTTCACAGTAGTTTCTCGCTGGCAGTTTGAGATGCGGCAGAAAATTTGCCGCAGCTCAAACTTGCAGCCGGATACTTGCTGTAATCCTCCGCCCATGTGAGTGTACCCTGTACGTTCACATTGGGGGGGGGGGGGGGACATCCAACTGTTGCAAAACTATAACTCCCAGCATGTACGGTCTATCAGTGCAT
Organism: Hyla sarda; assembly: GCF_029499605.1. NCBI lineage: Eukaryota > Metazoa > Chordata > Amphibia > Anura > Hylidae > Hyla > Hyla sarda. The sequence continues at coordinate 46,688,192 of NC_079199.1, read as the reverse complement.
GCTGGGAGTTGTAGTTTTGCAGCAGCTGGAGGCACACTGGTTGTGAAACACCGAGTTTGGTAACAAACTCAGTGTTTTGCAACCAGTGTGCCTTCAGCTGTTGCAAAAGCTACAACCCCCAGCATGTACGGACAGCGGAAGGGCATGCTGGGTCTTGTAGTTATGCAACAGCTGGAGGCATACTACTTTGGCTGGGGATGCTGGGGACTGTAGTTATGCAACAGCTGGAGACACACTGGTTTGCTACATAACTCAGTGTGCCTTCAGCTGTTGCAAAACTACAACTCCCAGCAGTCACCGACAGCCAACGGGCATGCTGGGAGTTGTAGTTATGCAACCAGCAGATGCACTACTACAACTCCCAGCATGCATTGTAGTTACACAACAGCTGAAGGTACACTTTTCCATAGAAAAAATGTGCCTCCAGCTGTTGCAAAACTACAAGTCCCAGCATGCCCTTTTTGCATGCTGGGAGCTGTTGCTAAGCAACAGCAGGAGGCTGTAACTCACCTCCAACGATCCTCGCCGCACAGGTCTGTCCCTCGTTGTCACCGCCGTCGCTCCTGGGGCCCCGATCCCAGCATTGACGCCGGGGATCGGGGTCCCCAGCTCCCGGGGTGCACGTCCCGCACCCGCTCACGTCCTCCGGAAGAGGGGCGGAGCGGGTTGCGGGAGTGACACCCGCAGCAGGCGCCCTGATTGGTCGGCCGGTAATCCGGCCGACGAATCAGGGCGATCGTGAGGTGGCACCAGTGCCACCTCACCCCTGCAGGCTCTGGCTGGAGACCCGATTGACCCGGAATCTGCCGCAGATCGCTGGACTGAATTGTCCAGCGATCTGCGGCGATCGCCGACATGGGGGGGGCATAATGACCCCCCTGGGCGATATGCCCCGATGCCTGTTGAACGATTTCAGCAGGCATCGGGCACCGGCTCCCCTCCAGCTAGCGGCGGACTCGGAAAAGGGGCCGTTTGAGTACGTCCTGCGTCCTTAAGGGGTTAAGGAGTGTATACATTACCCTGGCTCATTGGGGAGAATTATGAAGACCTGTGCAGAGGAAAAGTTGACCAGTTGCTCATAACAACCAATCAGATCATTTCTTTTATTTTTCAGAGGCTTTTAAAAAAATGAAAGAAGCGATCTGATTGGTTGCTATGGGCAACTGCTTGACTTTTCCTCTGCACAAGTTTTGATCAATCTCCCCACTGACCCAACCTTCCTCCTTTTTCATCAACTTGCTACTCCCCTCCCCAATAGGTCAATAACCCTTGTGATTGCCGTTCAGACCAGTGATGTCCATACTATTTTCTTCCACAGAACAAGCACAACGGCCGGCATTTATCATTGTAGGTGTAAGTGAAGCATTTATCATTGTAGGTGGAAGTGAAGCATTTATCATTGTAGGTGTAAGTGAAGCATTTATCATTGTAGGTGTAAGTGAAGCATTTATCAATGTAGGTGTAAGTGAAGCATTTTTCTACACCTTTTTTTTGTGTGCTGATAATGTGTAGGAGCACCAAATTTATTAAATGGTAACAGAGCATTTGATACATTTTGTGCAGGTGACATTTTCTGAAATTTCTCTCTTCACATACACCAAAAAGCTTAGCTAAGCCTGGTTCACATCACGTTTTCTTCCATACGGGAGCGCATACGTCAGGGGGGGAGCTAAAACCTTGCGCTCCCGTATGTAATTCATTTCAATGAGCCGGCCGGAGAGAAACGTTCGGTCGGCTCATTTTTGCGCCGTATGCGCTTTTTCCCCGGACCTAAAACTGTGGACAACTACGGTTTTAGGTCTGGTTGTAAAAGCGCATACGGCGCAAAAATGAGCCGACCGAACGTTTCACTCCGGCCAGCTCATTGAAATGAATTACATACGGGAGCGCAAGGTTTTAGCTCCCCCCCCTAACGTATGCGCTCCCGTAAGGGAGAAAACGTGATGTGAACCAGCCCTAAGTGGTGTCGTTTTAGAGACTTTGCAGTGTCTTTCCGCCTTCTTTTTTGTGAAAAGGCGCAGTTCATAAAACCCTTCCATATCATGTGTATTGCCAAAATCAGTGGATTGCAACTGAAAATTAGCAGAAATGTGAGAACCAAAAGACGCAAAAAAGGCGCAAATAAACCCTGCTTGCGCCTTTTTAGGCCTTTTAGACCCCAAAAAACAGTCCAAAGACAATGATAAATGTCGGCCATTGTCTTATAAAATTCTATGTATGAGGGGAGGGGTGTTAATCTGCAACATGTGCATTCATCTTAAATTGGAAAGAAAATGAGAATAATCTGTGCTAAGATTACCAGTGAGAGCTATTTGTAAGCACATACCAGGGTGACCGCTCCGAGAAGAAAAGAATCTAATTTTAAAAGCAGCTATTTTTAAAGCAACAACAACTGGATCTGACTCAACATTCCTCATGTAACTTTCTGGACCCGGCAAATACAAAGAAACCTAGCGGAGGACAAAAGAAATTCCTTGTGCTCTTAAGTTATTTGTGTAGATGCCTCCTACCGGGCATAGAAATATCAGGCTCCTCCGACTGCCACGGCCTGCGAAAGTCATCAGAGCACGACTTGTGCGTGAAATCCAGATTGCAGGGGTCTGGTTTCAGAGCGGCTGTGAGATGTACAATAATATAAAGGAGTCTGGGCAACGTCTTGGAGCATATGTACTATTATTTTTATTAAATACACGTACTTATTTTTATAGCCATGTGCTCTTTATGTTCTAACCATCCATTCATGCTCCTTTTATCACCATGAGCCTAAACACTTGTTGTAGCCAGCCGCAATGCAGCTGTGTTTTAGGGTTCATATATAACAGTGTTTCCCAACCAGGGTGCCTCCAGCTGTTACAAAACTACAACTCCCAGCATGCCCGGACAGCCAAAGGCTGTCCGGGCATGCTGGAAGTTGTAGTTTTGCAACAGCTGGAGGCACTCTGGTTGGGAAACACTGTTGGGAAACACTAATATATAGTGTACAGCGCTGCAGAATCTGTGTGCGCTACATAAATAAAGGATTATTAATTATTATTATTGATGCACCGAAATTTCAGCCGCCGAAAATGCCCCTTCCGGCATTTCCGGCTGATGCATTTTCATGCCGAAAATTTCAGGGGGAGCGTGGCCTAAATTAAACAGGGCGTACAGGTATGCCATAGGCACCAAGGACGTAGCGCACCAGAATGCGCCTGTACGCCCTGAGTCCCGCCACGGCTATGACGTGAGTGCAGGCGCTGCACTTGCATCATAGGCCGGGGGCGGTAATGGTGGACATCAGCGCTGATGTCTACCATTAACCCCTCAAATGCCGCGATCATTATTGAACACGGCATCTGTGGCAGGCCGAGGGGATCAGATCAGCTAAAATGGCAGCCTCCTACTGCCATCATGGGGGTCTTCTTCTCTGGCCTGCAATCGAGCAGACCAGACAAGTAGATCACAGATAAAGATCAGTGCTGTGCATTTTCGCTTTCGGTTTGCGGCCAAGCACAGCCTAAATTTTCGGTTTTGGCCCAAAATTTCCCTTTCGGTGCATCCCTACTTAATAAATTATATATATATATATATATATATATATATATATATATATATATATATATATATGGGGTGAGTACTTAAAAAATATAATAAAAAAAAAAAATTAAATTAGCTCACCACACCACCTTCACAGGTAGTGTGTCCTGCCAAACAGCTCAGGCTCCATTTAAGAAGTCTCAGAACTGATTGGGATTTATGCCAAGCCAGAACTCTCTCCAGAAGGAAAGAGGACCCATCTGCAGACAGCTGTTTGGGGTACTTGCCCCTCGTCAATACAGACACACATACATATACCCTTTTCCCTGAGGCTCAACTGAAACTTTGGTCACAATACAACCCAGGGTAGAGGAGGGTAAAGGATGGGGTCTGGATATGCAACTGTAACATGGACCCCAAAATTGAGATAAATTAGGCCTCGGTAAAACGGATTTGGCGAGTACTTTGTGCAGAAATTTGTTGCAAAACAGCATCCCATTATTTTATCACTGTTTTGGATGCAAATTTGCGCCATACTATGGGGCAATCCAACACAGCTTTAAAAATTCAATGGGAAGATTTATCAAAACCTGTGTAGATAAAAAGTGGAGCTGTTGCCCATAGCAACCAGATTTTTCAGAGGCCTTTTTAAACATAAAAGAAGCTGTCTCCTTGGTTGTTATGGGCAACTGCTCCACTCCTCTACACAGGTTTTGATAACACCCCCCCCCCCTAATAGGTAACAGGTCACAAATTTTTTCTGCACAAACATTTTGAAAATCATATTGGATATACATCCAAAACCACAAAGAATTCTGCAGCAGGCGAAGTGAAAATAAAGGGACAATGTTTTGCAGCAAATTGGTAAAATCTATGCCATGCAAAGTGAAAATCCACATTAGAAATCTGACACAGGCAGGCTTCAGTTAAAAAACCTTGTTACTAAGGCCTTGTTCACATGGAAGCTTAGGGCTAAGTTCTGGAAGTCAGTATTTCAGATAAAGGAGTATTCCAGGAAAAAAATTATTATAAATTTTTTTAATCAACTGGCTCCAGAAAGTTGAACAGATTTGTAAATTACTTCTATTAAAAATCTCAATTCTTCCAGTAGTTATCAGCTGCTGAAGTTGAGTTGTTCTTTTCTGTCTGACAACAGTGCTCTCTGCTGACACCTCTGCTTGTCTAGGGAACTGTCCAAAGCATTAGAGGATAGCTATGGGGATTTGCTCCTACTCTGGGCAATTCCTGAGAGACTGACAGAGGTGTCAGCAGAGAGCACTGTTGTCAGACAGAAAAGAACAACTCAACTTCAGCAGCTGATAATTACTGGAAGGATTAAGATTTTTTTAATAGAAGTAATTTACAAATCTGTTTAACTTTCGGGAGCCAGTTGATAGATATAAAGATTATTCCTGGAATACCCCATTAATAACTGGACCCCTGGCAATGTAGAGAGTCTAAATGACAGCACTATAGATCTATGAATCCAGAATACGGACTACTACATTCACACGTGCCACATTTGCTCCATTTGATGCTGTGTAAATCAATGGAACTAAATGACTGAACACAACATCAAATCCTCAGCCAACACATGCGAATGTGCCCTTTAAAACGCAATACACTTGTGTGAATGAGTATAAGTCTGAATCTTCCTAATAAGTACCTACTAGAAGAAAATCATTTAAGACTCTGCTTATTTAAAGTGTCTACAAGACTGTTCTCCAAGCTGTGGCTCTGCAGTTATTGCAGAACTACAACTCCCAGTTGACTTTTTACCGCAGCAGGAGAGGCACAGGTTAGGGAATGCTGTCTATAGTTTGCCAATAGCAGTGTTTCCCAACCAGGGTGCCTCCTGCTGTTGCAAAACTACAACTCTCAGCATGCCCGGACAGCCGTTGGCTGTCCGGGCATGCTGGGAGTTGTAGTTTTGCAACAGCTGGAGGCACCCTTGTTGGGAAACACTGGCCTATAGGGTACTAGACTGTGGCAGACCCTGCACAGTAAGAGCAGGGGCAATCTTACTCATAATGTCAATGAATAGAACATCACACTGTGTAATCCAGCAATGCTCCTCTCTCCTTCCCACCATGTCATGCCCGATTAGCAGGATACAAGGACGACTATTCAAGGAGAATTGTGCTGAGCGGGCAGTATCTGGCACATAATAAAATGCTACAGCCTCAGACCAAACCATTAAGAGATGGTAAATATGGCAAGTACACAAGAACTGCAGGTTTCAGTCATCCACAAGAGCAGAACTCGCACAGTCAGCCACAGCAAGGGCATGTCAAAAGGATTCATTTCTCCGGGGTTAGAAAAGAGCATAGAGCCCCCTGCTGGTCATATGAAGAACACATCACTGATACAGTCCAAAAATCAAATATGGGGTCATTATTGCGAGGCAGGATGCAGCTATTGCAGGGGAAATCTAGTGGTAATACATGGGGGGCAGTGAGATCATGGCAGTTTATGTAAGGCTGGGTTCATGCCACGTTTTTGCAATACAGTTCCCGTATATGTTTTCAATTTGAAAACCGTTGGAACCGTATTGAAAACCGTATGCATTGGCTCTCCATTGAAAACCGTATGCCAAAAGGTGCATCAGGTTGTGTCCGTTTTGCAACCTGTACAGTTTTGTCAGTTATTTTCCCGTACCCAAACCCGTAGCCTACCATGGTTTTTGGTCTGGGTGAAAAACCGTATTGAAACATTTAAGTTTTTTTGTTGTTTTTAACATGGGAGTCAATGGGAACCGTACAGAACCATATGTGCATATGGTTCCATCCGGTTTTCAACATATGGTTTTTGACTTTGCACAGTTTTTTTTCTTGGAATTTCAATCAAACAAGTGAAACTTTATTCTTAATGGAATGAAAAGTGAAAAACTTTTGATACACTTTGATACAGTTTAGTCCAGTTTTGAGGGATCAGTTTTTCATTCATAAAACCTGATACGGGAACTGTATTGCAAAAAAAAGTGGTGTGAACCCAGCCTAATACATGGAAGGCCTGTGTCTGCCATGATACTCGGTGGCTCTCTGCTCTGACCCAAAGGGATTGGTTTTAGCAAGATGAATTGTACTCTTTAAAGGGGTACTCCACTGGAAAACATTTCTTTTAAGCCAACTGGTGCCAGAAAGTCAAACAGATTTGTAAATTACTTCTATTAAAAACCCTTCCAGTACTTATCAGCTGCTGTATGATCCACAGGAAGTTCTTTTCTTTTTGAATTTCCTTTCTGTCTGACCACAGTGCTCTCTCCTGACACCTCTGTCCATGTCAGGAACTGTCCAGAGTAGGAGAAAATCCCCATAGAAATCCTCTCCTGCTCTGGACAGTTCCTGACATGGACAGAGGTGTCAGCAGAAAGCACTGTGGTCAGACAGAAAGGAAATTCAAAAAGAAAAGAACTTCCTGTGGATCATACAGCAGCTGATAAGTACTGGAAGGGTTAAGATTTTTTTAATAGAAGTCATTTACAAATCTGTATAAAACTGTCTTGTACCAGTTACTTAGAAAAAATTGTTTCCACTGGAGTACCCCTTTAATGGCATCCTTCAGTTTACTATAAAATGTAAGACAGCAAAAAAAAATATAAACAAATTATGGGGTGAAATTAGGAAAAAACATGCAATTTTTAAACTTTAAATGGGTCTCGTGTTCACACCATTCACTATGCAGCAAAACTGATCATTTTGCATCACTCTTTGGGTTTGTAAAATTTGTTTTGTTTTACTATTAAAAAATAAATAAAAAGAAAAGAAATGAAAGATTTCTATAACCATTCCCCATCAGCTATAGGTTCTGTTTTTTTACTTTCATGGAGCTGTGTGGGGGGCTCATTTTTTGCTGTGTGATTCATACTATTTTTGGGTAGTGGGGATTTATTAATGGCTTTCTATTCCATTTCATCTTGAACGTGCTGTTGATAAAAATTGACAAATATGAATGTTTTAGTTATTTTTTTTCATTTACAGCATTCACTGCATGCAGTATTACCGATTATGTGGGGTTTTCTGAAGTGCAGATAGATATATATATATATATATATATATATATATATATATATATATGGGAAAAAAAAGGGGGGGGGGATTCAATTTTAAATACGGGATAGGTTTGCTTGTATTTTCTTTTTTCTACCTACTTTCTTCTTTTCATTTTTAGTCACCCTACGGTACTGCCAATCACTAGTACAGTTCATATGTATTGCAGTGTAACGTCACACTGCTGATCTTCTATGGGACATGTTGATTGATTATACAAGCCATGGGGCACTTCAGAAGGCCCTTTGCGATTACATTGGGGAGGGAGGGATCACAGACATGAAAGGACAGGAGTGGCATCTGTCAAATTATCACCTAGATGCCACAGTCACTATTTACTATGGCATCTCAGGGTTAAACTGCCATAATCAGGCTAGCAGTGTTTACCAACCAAGGTGCCTCCAGCTGTTGCAAAACTACAACTGCCAGCATGCCCGGACAGCCAAAGGCTGTCCGGGCATGCTGGGAGTTGTAGTTTTGCAACAGCTGGAGGGACCCTGGTTAGGAAACACGGGCTAAAGTCTGATCCAGGCAGCTGGCATTAAGTGTCTGCTCTGATATACAGTCGGCACCCCAACATATGAAGTCGACTTAGTTCCTGAGCCCTCTACATATTTAACTACCACCGCAATTTGAAAATAAGTATACATCAGAATGCAGGAAGGGTTAAGACAATTGTCACTGTTTGTATCATAAGAAAACCCCTTTACAGGTGCTGGCAATAAAAAGACAGTGGTTACCAGGTGAAGGAGTATGGCGTGGACTGACTATACGTTTTTCAGGACTGGATTACTCCTTTAACATGTCCTACAAATTAAAAAATGATGCTTACACCCCCCCCCCCCCCCGCTAAAATCAAAATCCAGGGGCCAGAGAAGATGCTAAATGGGTTATTCCAAGGTTAAAAGTTAGCCCCTATCCCTGCACATGCTTTGCCACTGCTCCATTCACTCTCAATGAGATTTCCAAACATTGCTGGGCATTTGACTTCAGCAATGTTGGAATGTACCCCAAACCATGAATGGAGCCATGGCCGAGCATGTGCGCTGCTTCTCCATTCACTTGAGGGACGATTGACCTTTGTTCTCATTCGTGATTGGTGAGGTTTCCAGTGTTTTGATCATCACCAATCAGCTGGTTATCCCCTATCCTGTTCAGAGCTTTTATAATCTTTACCTCTTCATACTTCAATGCATACCAGGCATCTGAAGAAGAAAAATAAATAAATAAATAAAAAGGATCTACTTACCATTTTGTAGTGTTTGGGCTCGAGATTCCTTTCCTAAACTTGTGTGAAATCCCCCGACAAGTGTAGAAGTTTTACCAATGCCTAGACAAGATCGTGGAGAGAGAGAGAGATAGAAAAAAAAAAAAAAAGTTTAGTGAATGTTTACATGACAAACTTAGAGAACATAACGTTCTTAATGTCCCATAAATAAATATTTATCACAGAGTAAAAAAAAAACTAAAAAACTAAGAACCTCATTGTTGAGCTACACAGGAACACATCAATCGTAAGCAATAAGAACCTGTTTTTAAAGCAGTGTTTCCCAACCAGGGTGCCCCCAGGTGTTGCAAAACTACAACTCCCAGCATGCCCGGACAGCCGTTGGCTGTCCGGGCATGCTGGGAGTTGTAGTTTTGCAACACCTGGAGGCACCCTGGTTGGGAAACACTGTTTTAGAGTATAGGCACGCTCTCATGAAAACTATATAGACATAAGGAAGAAAAAAAAGTTGTAATTTCAATCTAAACACTGCCACCTAGTGTACAAATAATAAACTGCAACACATCTTGACTTACAAGACGTGTTGCAGAAGCTGGTGCGGCATGAAGATAGCGGTGTCTGGCAACTGCCCCTCAATCACAAACATGCTTGGTCAGATCAGTCGAGCATGCATTTGGGAGAAAAGGGTTAACCAAATGCTTGCTCTTAACCAAGAGGCAAAAGATTAGGCAAGATGAAGTCAAATATACCAAGTCCCATTCACAATAGAAGCCCAGTGGTTTGAGCTAATGCATATGGCTTTGTTAAGTTTAACTTTGCACAATTATTTATTTTACACTCAGTTTATCAAACAACGTTTGCAGTTTGGAATGTATTTAAAGGGAATGTGTCGGATGCAATGCATTTGCTGCCAAGAGCTGCAAAAGCTAAAGGTGGTTGTCAAACTTATAAGATTGCCTTTTTAATTCTTACCAAGGGTCAAGGTGGTGGGTCCGAGCTGCTTAACCCCTTAAGGACCGGGGTTTTTTCCGTTTTTGCATTTTCGTTTTTTGCTCCTTGCCTTTAAAAAATCATAACTCTTTCAATTTTGCACCTAAAAATCCATATGATGGCTTATTTTTTGCGCCACCAATTCTACTTTGTAATGACGTCAGTCATTTTGCCCAAAAATCTACGGTGAAACGGTAAAAAAAATCATTGTGCGACAAAATTGAAAAAAAAAACCGCCGTTTTGTAACTTTTGGGGGCTTCCGTTTCTGCGTAGTAAATTTTTCGGTAAAAATGACATTGTCTTTATTCTGTAGGTCCATACGATTAAAATGATACCCTACTTATATAGGTTTGATTTTGTCGGACTTCTGGAAAAAATCATAACTACATGCAAGAAAATTTATACGTTTAAAATTGTCATCTTCTGACCCCTATAACTTTTTTAATTTTTCGTGTATGGGGCGGTATGAGGACTAATTTTTTGCGCCGTGATCTGAAGTTTTTAACGGTACCATTTTTGCATTGATAGGACTTATTGATCGCTTTTTATTCATTTTTAAATGATATAAAAAGTGACCAAAAATGCACTATTTTGGACTTTGGAATTTTTTTGCGTGCACGCCATTGACCGAGCGGTTTAATTAATGATATATTTTTATAATTCGGACATTTCCGCACGCGGTGATACCATATATGTTTATTTTTATTTACACTTTTTTTTTATTGGAAAAGGGGGGTGATTCAAACTTTTAATAGGGAGGAGTTAAATGATCTTTATTCACTTTTTTTTTTGCAGTGTTATAGGTCCCATAGGGACCTATAACACTGCACACACTGATCTTCATCATTGATCACTGGTTTCTCATAAGAAACCAGTGATCAACGATTCTGCCACCTGATTGCTCATGCCTGGATCTCAGGCACTGAGCAGTCATTCGGCGATCGGACAGCGAGGAGGCAGGTAGGGGCCCTCCCGCTGTCCTGTCAGCTGTTCGGGATGCCGCGCTTAGCCGCGGCTATCCCGAACAGCCCGACTGAGCTAGCCGGCCACTTTCGGTTTCGCTTTTAGCCGCGCGGCTCAGCTCTGAGCGTGCGGCTAAAGGGTTAATAGCGCGCTGCGCGCTATTAGAGGCGGGTCCTGGCTTCACTATGACGCTGGGCCCGCCGTGATATGACGCGGGGTTACTGTGTAACCCCGCGTTATATCAGGAGAGCAGGACCAAGGACATACCGGTACGTCCTTGGTCCTTAAGGGGTTAAAGGGGTATTCCAGGATTTTTTTTTATTTGACTATGCTACAGGGGCTGTAAAGTTAGTGTAGTTCATAATATAGTGTCTGTACCTGTGTGTGACGGTTTTCTGACAATTCTTCTGTGATTTTCACCCCACTATTTATTTTTACCAGCATACAAAATGACTGTTGTCTCAGATTTTCCCAGGTTGCAATGCGACCGAGACCTGACTCACTAGTCAGCTGATGACAGGGAGCCTGTCTGCTTCAATGGGTGGAGCGATCGCTTGTGGGAGAGAGATCAATCTGCAACTAATGCAACAGCTGTAGGTACCCTGATTGAAAACCACAGGTCTTTTGAATGGATGCAGCTCATTTATGTTTCAATAGGTGGGGTGGCTGATGTGTGGGAGGGAGGAAAATGGAATTATGGGATTTGTAGGCAAAGAAGAAAACTCAAACAGGATATACCAGTTCACAGAAAGCTAGCCACAGTGTTATGATAATCTCCCAATATAGCCATTTAGCCCCAAGAAAGGTTCAGATCCTTCCTAAGCATGTCCATTACTGTCTGCCAGGTACGTATTAAAATGACCTAACGGTGGATAACCGCTTTAAGTGTCCCAGCATGGCACGCCTCCTTACTCTCCCTCACCGCAGAGCCCCGCATGAACTGATGTAGAGAGCCTCATAACAGTGTGTCTATCGCTATGTTCTGCTGTTCTCTGTAAGGGCAACATAACTTATGTGACAGGGTCCCTTAAAACGTTCTGGTCATTGAGAAGGTATAAGATGCTTTCTCCGCTTCCTTATACACTGCATTAGATCTTACATTTGCCATATCAACGTTTTACAGCTCTAAGAATGGCAAGAAAACTGAAATGTTTGGACTGAAGTAGGTAAATGCAGTGGGCACAGTGCTGCCTACACAACCATTCACTAACAAAGTGCCGTAACTGGAATCGCTACATTTACAGGGATTGTCCAGAGTCCCTATGACTCAAATGGGAGAAACTACAACAATTGACATAAATCTCGGAATTCGTGTAAAAGAAAAACTAAGTGTGAACATTCCCTAAATTGTCACAAATACAAACTTAAGCTTTTAAAGGGATACTCCACTGCCACAGCATTCAGAAAATTTTGTTCTGAACGCTGGATGCTGGCTGCGGGGGTCATGACGTCACGCCACGTGACATGCCGCCATGCCCCCTCCCATAGACTTGCATTGAGGGGGTGTGGCGTGACGTCATGACACCCACAGCCAGCGTTCGGAACAAAATGTTCCAAGCGCTTGGGCAGTGGAGTACCCCTTTAAAGAGTACCTGTCATTGTGTAGTCCCCATTGGCTGACTAACTTATCAACCAACCGACTAATCGATAATGAAAATAGTTGACAACTTTTTTTCATAATGGTTTACCTGACAATAAATCGATTAGTTGTTTCGGTCCTAGTACACAGTGATCCCACCAGCAGAATAGTGAGTGCAGCTCCGGAGTATAATACAGTCTTACCATAGGACTGCCAAAGAGTAGTCCAACAATGTTGGAAGGAGACAGTAATGGAGCATGCCCACGGTTGACCTATTCACTCTGGGGACAAGGAACCTTCGTTGTGGTTATCAGTGGTGGTCCCTCCAGTTGGAACCCCACTGATCAGATACTTGTCACCTATTCCACGGACAGGTGATTAGTTCTAGCTGTCTGATAGCCCTTTTAAGGAATGGAACATATTTAAGTTCTTCTATTACCTAAACTGTAAAATGTTCTCTAAAGGAGGACCTGCGCTTTAATGTGTATGTACACAGAAATCTGTGATGACAGAGACCATGTCTGTGGCTCTTTACAAGACGCCATTATAGTCTATAACCTAATACTAACCCACTTATCCTAAGTAATAAAAATAAACACCTCAGATCAGATCACACTAGATAGTGGCCTGAGACATAACTACAATATGGACATGCAGGGGTTAACTAATAGTTAACTATATTGAAATTAATAAAGTTTATAAAAATTGTAAAACAAAAATAGAGAAATAGACACACAGCCGCACATCCACAACTTGTATTTTGATCTACTTGCTTCTCAGCATAAATTCAAAAACAGGTTGTTTGTATCCATTTTGATCAAAAAGTACAAGCCCACTCGCCATGTCAAGGCCACCTAGTTAGAGTGGGTCCCTAACCTGACACTGGCGCAGCGCCGGGTGGCGACCACCGCCTCCGAAACACCATGCCCACACGGGGAACAACCCAGTGGCCAAGCCCCTGGGCCGCAACACCCCACAGACAAAGCATCACAGTAACAATCACCGCCGCAAGGCACCACACCACTGTCGAACAGCAGTGGGGCTGTCGGGACACTGGGTCATTTGCCCTGCGGGTTTGGTGTCGCAGGGGCAGTGATCGCCACCCGGCGCTACACCACTACTTTTTTTTACTTGTTTACCGAGTTGTTGCCATTTTTAGTGGCACTATTTTGTGCGTACATGTGATATTTTCATTTGAGTTTATAGAGAAAAACCAAAAAGTGGTCATTATGGAATTTTTTTTTTTTTTACATAGATAGCATATATAATACCCTGCAGTACAGATCTGAGTACAGATTGTTATGCACATCACTGTTAGGCTGAGTTCCCAACACATTTTTACAATACGGTTCCCGTATATATTTTTTATTTAAAAACTGTATGGAACCGTATTAAAAACCATATGCTTTGACTCTCCATTGAAAACTGTATGCCAAACGATGCATCTGATTGTGTCCGTTTTTCATCTTGTACGGTTTTGTCTGTTTTTTTCCCATACCTAAAACCGTAGCCTACCACGGTTTTTGGCCGGGTGAAAAACAGTATTGAAACTGTATACGTTTTTTTTTCAACATGGGAGTCAATGGGAACCGTACAGAACCGTAGGTGCGTACGATTCCATCCGGTTTGCACCGTACGTTTTTTGACTTTGCACATGCGCAGTGCACATCAAAAGTTTTTTTTCTTGGAATTTCAATCAAACAAGTAAAACTTTATTCATAATGTAGTGAAAAGTTAAAAACGTATGTTATTTTTGTCATCATCCAGAGCCCCCCTTTAGTTTTCTACTCACCTCCCCTCGGTGGGAAGGAAGGGTGAGCTGGTCCGGGCCATCTATGCTGCAGTGACCGTCCGGTGGGGAGGGTTAGTCGTTCCGGGCTGTCCATCTTCACCGGGAGGCCCTCTTCTCCACTCCGTTCCAGGCCCGGCCTCGGACTAGCGACGTTGCTTTGACGACGACGCACGGGGACGTTCATGCGCAGGGACGGACGTCCCTGTGCGTCATAGTCAAGGCAACATCACTGGTCCGGGGCTGGGCCCGGAGTGGAGAAGAGGGCCTCCCGGTGAAGATGGACAGCCCTGAACGACTAACCCTCCCCACCGGACAGTCCCTGCAGCATAGATGGCGGTGAGGTGAGTAGAAAACTAAAGGAAGGGTCTGGATGATGACGAAGGCCACAGTGGTCTTCAACCTGCGGACCTCCAGGTGTTTCAAAACCACAACTCCCAGCATGCCTGGACAGCCGATGGCAGTCCGGGCATGCTGGGAGTTGTAGTTTTGCAACATCTGGAGGTCCGCAGGTTGAAGACCACTGAGAAGGGATTGACAGGCGGAGAGTTCACTTGAGTATAAGCCAAGGGGGGTGTTTTCAGCACGAAAAATCATGCTGAAAAACTCGGCTTATACTCGAGTATATACGGTACATGTACTGTATTGCAGGACTGTGCACTAGTAAAGACTTCCATACAGACAGCCCCCTACCAGCTAACAAGCCAGGGACAGCGCTGCTTTACTGCTTAAGTCTATGAAGTACTATTGCTCGATACTGCCTGAGTTGTAATGGCAGAATGGCTGGCAGCCAGGCTGCGTGATCGATTTTCCCGTCCTGCAGTAATGGGTCTGATCAAGGTGCAGATATAAAGAGGTTTTCAAACTCCAATGACGGGAAAAGCTCAGAAGCTGATATTTACTTTGCATAATAAGGTCACCAGCGAGAGCCCAGACTCCTCACCAGACGCACGCAGTCACAAAGATCCATTTCCTGACATTTTTGTTGATTTTACGCTTATGTCAAGTTACGAAGAGCAAATCTAATTAGAAAATAGAAAACCAATACGACTCTTATTTATCATAGGCCCGGCTTTATAGAAAGCAACAGGCAGGGAAGATAACATGCAATATTAGGGACGGGACAATGCTTTCTATTCATGTCACACTTTGTACGGCTCTAAGTAGTAAACAAATGGCTGATATATATCCTATATTGCACTGGACTCAATGGGGTTAATGTTTGGTGGTTCATAAGCTCATATTAGGGAACAGCATTATATGCAATTGTCTCACATAATCATATTTGTTGAGTTGCTAAGGCTTTACTAACACTTGTGCCCTGTGCTTGGCGTATACTTGAGCCCTATGTCAGTCTCTGGCATCTCCCATAGACAATAAATGGAGCAGCAGGGCAGACATATAACCGCTGCTCTGATGTCCGGATAGGGGATAAGTGTTAATGCTCTCAAATAGGCACGGTCATTTTAATGTACCAGTTATTTTGGAACTACATCTTTGTAAGGGGATAAGATGTCTGATCTTGGCTGTGGCACCCCAGACATCCGATGCACGGAGCTAACTTCGCTCTGTGCCGGATGACTGGCGATGCGGGGCGAAGGCTCGTAATGTCACGGTCAAGCTCCGCTTGTGAAGTCATGGCCATGTCCCCTCAATGCAAATCTATGAGAACACCCCTGAGTAAGTCAACTTGGTGTGACGGAACACGTGGGCTCCAGTGGTCCTGTCCTGCATTGTTATACTCAGCTGCTCCTCCGTTTGCGGTTTGCTACTTCATTATTTGCACTTACCTTGTATTCTTATATTGTTATCGGCATTATTATATCTATTGGTCAGTGTATTGCGTGAATTTAGCACTGTGCACTTTTGTAGCAGCAGCGCTGTTGTTATCCTTATCAATTGTTGCAGGACAGGACTTGGGGTAAGGGGGTTCATGGCCCCTCCCCTGTTGTGTTTTGTCCCTTCACGGGTCTTTTTAAATGTTTTTAGATCTCCTTGTTTTCATCATTAAGTAATGTTATGAGTGTGTTTTTGTACAATAAAGATTATTCATTATATGATATTTCTGGGTGTGCACTGGAATACAGCTATTCTTTTTTCTTTTTTGCTATGATTTATTCTTTTACTGTAGGTGGCACCCAGTTTCATTATATTGGTTGAGCCCCCCCCCCCATCTTCCTTTTCTAATCTATGAGAGGGGGCGTGGCAGCCCTCAAATCCCCTACCATAGACTTGCATTGAGCGGGCGTGACTGTGACATCACCAGCCACCGACACTGCACTCGACGCTCTAAACGAACGCTGGGTGCAGCAGGGGGATCACGGGGGTCCCCAGCAGCGGAACCCCCATGATCAGATAGGGGATAAAAAGTCTAGGGTCGAGTACCCCTTTAACGCTACGATCTTTTAATCATCCTCAACCATATAATGCACTGAAATACTCGGATACAAACTGATGGTCTCCAACACAGCCTTATATACAGAAGCTTGTGGCAGACCCATGGGTGGACTGCAGGGTGCCCGTGGTCTGACACAAGAAGCCTCTTAGATGCTGCAGTCAAAGCTGGGATCAAATATTTTTCTTCTCCCAGACACCATATTACCTTTCAATAACCTAATATTTAATGACCAGGCAGCAGTAAGGCCGGGTTCACACAACAGACTTTCCGAGTGTAAGCTTTGAAATGATTCCGTCCTATTCAGATGAGCTACTTGTTGGCTTCCACAGTGAATGTTGGTTTTTCCGCATGCAACACGGGCAGATTTTCCACACCGAATTCTGTCCGCCACTATGAGCGGAAAAGACCAAAATTCTGTGCCAAAAACAACAACCAATTCGCTGGCAAGTAACAAGTAAACCCTGCTTTATAGTCTAGAGACCTGTTTAACCCAATACAGGGGCATTTTTAGTGGTCTGGAGATGTAAGGGTACGTTTACCCAGATTTTCCGTAAGTGGATTATGTTGTTACCCACAGACTTCAATGGGTAGCAACATAGCACACAAGCAGAATTTCATCTGCGGGAATCCCGAAGCAAATTGTTTACGAGTGAAAGTACCATAAGACTGGGTATGTAGGGAACTTTTTCCGAATTTTGGTGCAGACTGATAATCTGCAGCAAAATAGCGCACAATGCAAATTAATTGGATTTTTTCATAACTCATTCAGACAATGCAGAACAACTCAAGCACACAAAACCACCTGAACATAGATACCAGCTGCCCAGGTAACTCTGTATGTTCTTACTAGGGATGTCCCAATACCATTTTGTTACCGAGTACGAGTACCAATACTTTTAAGTACTCGCCGATACTGATACTTTTTTCTATGTCATGAGAATGGGAAAAAGGGGTGTTTGTTTAGTTTTTATTAGAGGAAGAGCTTTTTATTTTATATTTTATATATATATATATTATATATATATATATTATATATATATATATATATATATATATATGGGGTTAATTCACATTTATTAATTTATTTTAATTTTTTACACTTTTTTTTGTCCCCATAAGGCACTATTACATGCAATCTTCACATAGAGAGAGCCCCTATGGCTTCTTTATAATGCAAGCTTATGCTTTCATTAAAAAGAAACTGGCAGTGTCACCACAGCAATATCTAGAGTGCCTCAATTATAGAGCTTGCAATAAAAATTCCTGTTACTAAATCACTAAATTAGAGCCAGTAACCATCTGCAACAGAAATAAGGCAAACCATTATATGGCCAGTTACCTGTTGTACATGTGGACATGAGAAAATGATGCTACCAGACTCCTCTGGCCACCATCAACCCTTGAACATTACACGGGTTTCCACAGAATTCATAAAACTTTGTTCATGAACAGTTCAAAAGGACCAAATATATTACATAAATACATTTGTCTTGCTGGTAAGTATTGATCTTTTTGCTGATGACACAAAGATATGTAACAGGGTTGATGTTCCTGGAGAGATACGCCAAATGGAAAAGGATTTGGATAAAGTAGAATGGTCAGAACTCTGGCAACTAGAGTTGAAATGTGGATAAGTGCAAGATAATGCACCTGGGACATAAAAACCCTCGGGCAGAATACAGAATATGTGATATAGTCCGGACCTCAGTATCTGAGGAAAGGGATTTAGGGGGTCATTATTTCAGAAGACTTAAAAGTAGGCAGACAATGTAATAGAGGAGCAGGGAATGCTAGCAGAATGCTTGGATGTATAGGGAGAGGTATAAGCAGTAGAAAGAGAGAAGTGCTCATGCCACTGTACAGAGCACTGGTGAGACCTCACTTGGAGTATTGTGCGCAGTACTGGAGGCCGTATCTCCAGAAGGATATAAATACTCTAGAGAGAGTTCAGAGAAGAGCTACTAAACTAGTACATGGATTGCAGGATAAAACATACCAGGAAAGGTTAAAGGACCTTAACATGTAGAGCTTGGAAGAAAGAAGAGACAGAGGGGATATGATAGAGACTTTTACATACATAAAGGGAATCAACACGGTAAAGGAGGAGAGCATATTTAAAAGAAGAAAAACTACCACAAGAGGACATATTATTAAATTAGAAGGGAAAGGTTTAAAAGTAATATCAGGAAGTATTACTTTACTGAGAGAGTAGTGGATGCATGGAATAGCCTTCCTGCTGCAAATACAGTGCAGGAGTTTAAAGGGGTTATCCAGGAAAAAAAAATGTTTATATATCAACTGTCTCCAGAAAGTTAAACTGATTTGTAAATTACTTCTATTAAAAAATCATAATCCTTTCAGTACTTATCAGCTTCTGAAGTTAAGGTTGTTCTTTTCTGTCTAAGTCCTCTCTGATGACACCTGTCTCGGGAAACGCCCAGTTTAGAAGAGGTTTGCTATGGGGATTTGCTTCTAAACTGGGCGTTTCCCGAGACAGGTGTCATCAGAGAGGACTTGGACAGAAAAGGACAACCTTAACTTCAGAAGCTCATAAGTACTGAAAGGATTATGATTTTTTAATAGAAGTAATTTACAAATCTGTTTAACTTTCTGGAGCCAGTTGATATATATATATATATATATATATATATAAAAGTTTTTTCCTGGAATACCCCTTTAAGCATGCATGGGATAGGGATTGGGCTATCCTTTATATAATATAGTTATAGGTATAAGGTAGGGCTGCACGATATATCGCAAAAGCAATCAAATCACAATTTTTGCTTTTTGCGATATAGCCCCCCGAGAAAACTTGCGATTATCTGTTCGGGCCGGCTCACGTGTGCTGCTGCGGGCGTTGGCCGGTCAGAGCAGGTAAAAAGTCAGTGTTTCCCAACCAGGGTGCCTCCAGTTGTTGCAAAACTACCACTCCCAGCATGCCCGGACCTGCAAAGGTTGTCCGGGCATGCTGGTAGTTGTAGTTTCACAACAGCTGGAAGCAACCTGGTAGAAAAACACTGAGCTAAGTAAAAGGGCGCAGGGAGAAAAAAAAAAACTTCTGCTCACCTACTCCCAGTCCCTGCAGATGCCGTCCCTCTCCGTGCGGTCCAATGTCTCATCTCTTCTCCATACAAGCAGTAGGACCTTACCCTTTTCAGCCAATCACTGGCCACAGCGGTGTCACGTGTCAAGCCAGTGATTGGCTGATGGGGAAAGGTCTTTTTCAGCAGCAAACACGCCAGGGTTGGTAATTTGAAAACCACCTGGGAAACCTAGTGTACTGCAGCAGTACAAAATGTGACGGGGGGAAGATTGTGACAAGGGGTGGAGGGAAATGTGACAAGGGGTGGAGGGAAATGTGACAAGGGGTGGAGGGAAATGTGACAAGGGGTGGAGGGAAATGTGACAAGGGGTGGAGGGAAATGTGACAAGGGGTGGAGGGAAATGTGACAAGGGGTGGAGGGAAATGTGACAAGGGGTGGAGGGAAATGTGACAAGGGGTGGAGGGAAATGTGACAAGGGGTGGAGGGAAATGTGACAAGGGGTGGAGGGAAATGTGACAAGGGGTGGAGGGAAATGTGACAAGGGGTGGAGGGAAATGTGACAAGGGGTGGAGGGAAATGTGACAAGGGGTGGAGGGAAATGTGACAAGGGGGGGAGGGAAATGTGACAAGGGGGGGAGGGAAATGTGACAAGGGGGGGAGGGAAATGTGACAAGGGGGGAGGGAAATGTGACAAGGGGGGGAGGGAAATGTGACAAGGGGGGGAGGGAAATGTGACAAGGGGGGGAGGGAAATGTGACAAGGGGGGGAGGGAAATGTGACAAGGGGGGGAGGGAAATGTGACAAGGGGGGGAGGGAAATGTGACAAGGGGGGGAGGGAAATGTGACAAGGGGGGGAGGGAAATGTGACAAGGGGGGGAGGGAAATGTGACAAGGGGGGGAGGGAAATGTGACAAGGGGGGGAGGGAAATGTGACAAGGGGGGGAGGGAAATGTGACAAGGGGGGGAGGGAAATGTGACAAGGGGGGGAGGGAAATGTGACAAGGGGGGGAGGGAATGTGACAAGGGGGGGAGGGAATGTGACAAGGGGGGAGGGAATGTGACAAGGGGGGAGGGAATGTGACAAGGGGGGAGGGAATGTGACAAGGGGGGGGGGTGTGACAAGGGGGGGGGGATGTGACAAGGGGGGGGGGGAATGTGACAAGGGGGGGGGAATGTGACAAGGGGGGGGGGAATGTGACAAGGGGGGGGGGAATGTGACAAGGGGGGGGGGGAATGTGACAAGGGGGGGGGGAATGTGACAAGGGGGGGGGAATGTGACAAGGGGGGGGGAATGTGACAAGGGGGGGGAATGTGACAAGGGGGGGGAATGTGACAAGGGGGGGGGAATGTGACAAGGGGGGGGGAATGTGACAAGGGGGGGGGAATGTGACAAGGGGGGGGGGAATGTGACAAGGGGGGGGGGAATGTGACAAGGGGGGGGGGAATGTGACAAGGGGGGGGGGGAATGTGACAAGGGGGGGGATGTGACAAGGGGGGGGATGTGACAAGGGGGGGGGAATGTGACAAGGGGGGGGGAATGTGACAAGGGGGGGGGAATGTGACAAGGGGGGGGGGAATGTGACAAGGGGGGGGGAATGTGACAAGGGGGGGGAATGTGACAAGGGGGGGGGGGAATGTGACAAGGGGGGGGAATGTGACAAGGGGGGGGAATGTGACAAGGGGGGGGAATGTGACAAGGGGGGGGGAATGTGACAAGGGGGGGGAATGTGACAAGGGGGGGGGGAATGTGACAAAGGGGGGGGGGGAATGTGACAAGGGGGGGGGGAATGTGACAAGGGGGGGGGGAATGTGACAAGGGGGGGGGAATGTGACAAGGGGGGGGGAATGTGACAAGGGGGGGGAATGTGACAAGGGGGGGGGGAAATGTGACAAGGGGGGGGGAAATGTGACAAGGGGGGGGAAATGTGACAAGGGGGGGGAATGTGACAAGGGGGGGGAATGTGACAAGGGGGGGGGGGAAATGTGACAAGGGGGGGGAATGTGACAAGGGGGGGGGAAATGTGACAAGGGGGGGGAAATGTGACAAGGGGGGGGAAATGTGACAAGGGGGGGGAAATGTGACAAGGGGGGGAAATGTGACAAGGGGGGGGAAATGTGACAAGGGGGGGGGAAATGTGACAAGGGGGGGGGGAAATGTGACAAGGGGGGGGGGAAATGTGACAAGGGGGGGGAAATGTGACAAGGGGGGGAATGTGACAAGGGGGGGGAGAATGTGACTAGGGGGGGGAGAATGTGACTAGGGGGGGGAAATGTGACTAGGGGGGGGAAATGTGACTAGGGGGGGAAATGTGACTAGGGGGGGGAAATGTGACTGGGGGGGGGAAATGTGACTAGGGGGGGGAAATGTGACTAGGGGGGGGAAATGTGACTGGGGGGGGGGGATGTGACTGGGGGGGGGGAATGTGACTGGGGGGGGGGAAATGTGACTGGGGGGGGGGAAATGTGACTAGGGGGGGGAAATGTGACAGGGGGGGAAATGTGACAAGGGGGAGGGAAATGTGACAAGGGGGGAGGGAAATGTGACAAGGGGGGAGGGAAATGTGACAAGGGGGGGGGGAATGTGACAAGGGGGGGGAAATGTGACAAGGGGGGGGAAATGTGACAAGGGGGGGATGTGACAAGGGGGGGATGTGACAAGGGGGGGATGTGACAAGGGGGGGGATGTGACAAGGGGGGGATATGTGACAAGGGGGGGGGAATGTGACAAGGCGGGGGAATGTGACAAGGGGGGGGAATGTGACAAGGGGGGGGGAATGTGACAAGGGGAGAAATGTGATGGGAGAAGATGTGACTATGAGGGGAGAATGTGACAGGGGGAGATAGAAATTAAATGGGGAGATGTGAAATTTGTGGTAGGCATTAAATGGGTGGATAGTTGTAAAATGGAGGAGATTGGACATGAAATGGCGTGATTTCACCATTTATTTATTATATTGCATCACATATCGATATTGCAATATTTAGGCCCATAATCGCAAATTTTCCCCATATCGTGCAGCCCTAGTATAAGGTTATCCATTATATAAAGGTAGGGACAAGGACGATTCAAGTATTCAGAATATCGGGAAGACTAGACGGGTCTAATGGTTCTTATGTGCTGACACATTCTATGTTTCTATGATGTAAAGTCTTTAAAGGGGTACTCCACTGGAAAATATTTATTTTTTATTTTTATTTTTTTAAATCAACTGGTCCCAGAAAGTTTGTAAAGGACTTCTATTAAAAAATCTTAATCCTTCCAGTACTTAAGCTGCTGTATGATCCACAGTAAGTTCTTTTCTTTTTGTATTTCCTTTCTGTCTGACCACAGTGCTCTCTGCTGACACCTCTGTCCATTTTATGAACAGTCCAGAGTAGGAGCAAATCCCCATAGAAAACCTATCCTGCTATTTACAGTTCCTAAATGGACAGAGGTGTCAGCAGAGAGCACTTTGGACAGAGAGAAAGGAAATGAAAAAAGAAAACAACTTCCTGTGGATCATAACAGCAGCTGATAAGTACTGGAAGGATTGAGATTTTTTTAATAGAAGCAATTTACAAATCTTTTTAACTTTCTGGCACCAGTTGATTTAAAAAAAATAAAATAAATGTTTTCCACTGGAGTACCCCTTTAAACCATAACCTTTTTTTCCACATTTTGTTAACTTGCGCCTTTAACCCCACCAAGACGAAGGGCGTACGGGTACGCCCTTGCATCCTGGTACTTAGAGGACAACTGCAGTGCAATATACACTTATCCCCTATCTACAAGATAGGGGATAAGTGTTTGATCGCGAGAGGGTCCGACCGCTGGGACCCCCCTCGATCTCCCTAACGGGGCGCCGCCATTAGTGCTCATGGTGACGTAGCGTCGACCTAGAGGTCGACGGTGACGCCCCGTCTCCTCCCCGTCCCCATACAGTTCTATGGGGGAGAAGGGGAGGCACGAACGCTGCCTCCCCGCCTCTCCCATAGAGATGTATGGAGGAGGCGTGCCGGCTGCAACGTCATGCTGCGGCCGGCACGCCCCCTGCACGGGACAGCCGCAGCCCCGTACAGGAGATCACAGGGGGTCCCAGCGGTCTGACCCCCCGCGATCAAACACTTATAGGGGATAAGTGTTAATCACGCTGCAGATGTCCTTTAAGGAATGAGGGCGTACCTGTACGCCCTGATCCCGTTAACAGGGTTTAAACCGCTCTCACGCTTTAAACCCGGTGGGTCCCGGTTGCTACAGGCAGCAAGGACACACGGTTAATGCCGGGCACCGCCGACACAGTTAGCCCTGCATTTTAGAAGCCGCAATCAACTTTGATCGCGGCATCTAAAATGCAGGGCTAACTGTGTCAGTAGCTTAGTGGAGCTGATCGAGACAACCATGGCAACATCGCGAGTCCTGATCGGCTGAGTGGAAGCGCAGGAGGGCCCTTATGTGCCTCCTCACAGTCCGATTGGTCGTCTGCTGCTCTTAGCCTGAAGAGCAGGCTAGAGCAGCAGAGCACTGATAACACTGATCAGTGCTATGCTATGGCATAGTATTGATCAGTGTATGCAATCAAAAGATTGCATTTAATAGTCCCCTATGGGGACTAATGGTGTAAAAAAAAAAAAATTAAAAAAAAGGTATAAAATTGAATTAACCCCTTCCCTAATAAAAGTTAGAATGACCCCCTTTTCACATTTTTTTTATAAAATAATGTCATAAAAAATTTAATTAAAAAAAACATGTGGTACCGCTGCGTGCATAAATGTCTGAACTATTAAAATATCAGGTTAGCTAAACCACGCGGTCAATGGCGTACACGTAAAAAAATACCAAATTCCAAAATTGTGCATTTTTGGTCACTTCATATATCATTAAAAAAATGGATAGGAAGCCATCAAAAAGTCCCAACAAAATAAAAATGGTACCGATAAAAACAATAGACCACGGTGCAAAAAAATGAGTCCTCAAATAGTCCCATAATAGGGGACAGAAGATGACAATTTTAAACATACAAATTTTGGTCCATGTAGTTATAATTTGTTTTAATGTAGTAAAATAAAGCCTACATAAATTGGGTATGGACCTACAAAATAAAGATAAGGTGTCATTTTTACAGAAAATTGCACTGCTTAGAAACAGAAGCCCACCAAAGGTAAAACCGCATTCTTTTCTCAATTTCACCCCATAAAAATATATTTGTGTGTTTTGCGTTTTTTATTTAACGATTGATGTCATTACAAAGCACAATTGGTGATGCAAAAAACAATCCTTTATATGGGTCTGTAGGTGCAAAATTGAGAGCGTAATGATTTTTAGAATAGGAGGAGGAAAAAACGAAAGTACAAACACGAAAATTGGTATGGAAAGCTCAAGTCATGGCTAAAAAGGAGTAGTCCAGTGCTGGAAAACTTATCCCCTATCCCAAGGATAGGCCAGATAGCAGGTGTCGACCACCGCACAAAGCGGCGGCTGACACGCCCCCTCAATACAGCGCTATGGAAGAGCCGGAGATTGCCGAAGGTAGAGTTGTATTGAGGGGGCATTTCCCCCGTCGCTTTCTGCGGTAGTCGACACGCCCTCTTCCCGCAGGCTGCCGGGGCCACTATCCTTAGAATAGGGGATAAGTTTTTCAGCACTGGACTACTCCTTTAAAGAGAAACAGGCAGACTGTTTACCTGCAATAAACCCAATAAACTGCGTTATAGAGCAGGTAACCAGCTTAATAAAGAGGGTTTACTAACATTATTCACTGTAGCAGTTGCAGAGATATGGCATTTTTTCTTTTACTTCTGTTGGCCTGCTGTGCCAAAGGAGGCAGGGAGACCGCTTGCCAAGCTTCCCTGCCTCTTCAATACTCACTTTCCAGTCGTCCCTGAATAAGCAAATTTCTTTACTCTTGCATCACTATGAGAGCCTTCCGGGGGTATGCGCTCTGCTCTCTGAGCAGAGTGCAGGCACTGCTGCCTTTCTACACACACAAGGCAGCAAAGCCTACACTCTGCTTACCAGAGACCAGAGTGCTCACCCCGGCAGGCTAGTAAATATATTATTTTATAGCGATACCACATGTTTATTTTTATTTACACAGTTTTTTTTATGGGAAAAGGGGGGTGATTTGAACTTTTATTAGGGAAGGGGTTAAATGACCTTTGTTAACTTTTTTTTTCCACTTTTTTTTTTGCAGTGCTATAGCTCCCAGAGAGCTACAGCACTGCACACACTGATCTCCTATGCTGATCCTTGCAGAGCCATAGCTCTGCACGGATCAACGAGATAGGGGCTCGATTGCTCAAGCCTGTAGTTCAGGCTTGGAGCAATCAAACCCCGATCGGACGCCGCGGACACAGGTAAGGAGACCTCCGCCTGCGTCCCAGCTGATCGGAACATCGCGATTTTATCGCGATGTCCCGATCAGCCCGACTGAGCTGCCGGGAAGTGTTTACTTTCGTTTTCAGACGCGGCGGTCAACTTTGATCGCCGCGTCTGAAGGGTTAACAGCGCGCAGCACAACGATCGGTGCTGCGCGCTGTTAGCCCAGGGTCCCCGCTTTGATTAGCAGCCAGGACCGACCCGGTGTTATGTGGGGTCACGGCGTGACCCCGTTTTTAACACCGGGAGCAGGCACTGGTACGTCCTAAGTCCTTAAGGGGTTAATGTAAGTAAACCCTCTTTTTAACCTCTTAAGGACTCAGGGTTTTTCCACTATAGTTTTTTTCCTCCTTACCTTTAAAAAATCATAATTCTTAAAATTTTGCAGTTAAAAATCCATATGATGGCTTATTTTTTGCGCCACCAAAATCTACTTTGTAAAGATACCCAAAAATGTACGGCGAAACGGAAAAAATAAATCATTGTGCGACAAAATTGAAGAAACAACGCCATTTTGTAACTTTTGGGGGCTTCCGTTTCTACGCTGTCCATTTTTCAGTAAAACTGACACCTTCTCTTTATTTTGTAGGTCCATACGATTAAAATGATACCTTACTTATATAGGTTCGATTTTGTCATACTTCTGGAAAAAATCATAGCTACAGAAAATTAATATGTTTAAAATTGTTAAATTCCGACCCCTATAACTTTTTTATTTTTCCACGTACGGGGCGGTATGAGGTCTAATTTTTTGCGCCATGATCTGAAGTTTTTAGAGGTACCATTTTTGTATTGATCTGACTTTTTGATCGCATATTATTCAAAAAGTGACCAAAAATACGCTATTTTGGAATTTTTTGGCGCGTACGCCATTGACCGTGCAGTTTAATTAACAATATATTTTTATAATTCGGACATTTCCGCACCCGGCGATACCACATATGTTTATTTTTATTACACTTTTGTTTTTATTTTTTAAATGGGAAAAGGGGTGTGTAGGAATAGGGGGCTATAACACTGCACACACTGATCTTTAACATTGATCATTGTTATCCCATAGGATAACATTGATCAGTGATTCTGCCGATTAAAGGGGTACTCCGGCGCTTAGACATCTTATCTCTTATCCAAAGGATAGGGATAAAATGCGTGATCGCGGAGGTCCCGCCGCTGTGGACCCCCGTGATCTTGCACGCAGCACCACAGTTAAAATCAGTCCCCCCGGAGCATGTTCGCTCCGGGTCTGATTACCGGCGACCACAGGGCCGGCGTCATGTGACAGCCAGCAGGACTCTGTGGTCGCCGGTAATGAGACCCGGAGCGAACATGCTCCGGGGACTGATTTTAACTGGGGTGCTGCGTGCACGATCACGGGCGTCCCCAGCGGCGGGACCCCCGCGATCAGGCATCTTATCCCCTATCCTTTGGATAAGGGATAAGATGTCTAAGCGCCGGAGTACCCCTTTAACTGCTCATGCCTGGAACTCAGGCACTGAGCAGTCATTCGGCGATCGGACAAGCAGGAGGCAGGTAGGGATCCTCCTGGTGACCTCCAGCTGTTCGCGACACCGCAATTTTGCCGCAGTCGTCCCGAACAGCCCACTGAGCTAACCGCCAGTACTTTATTTTTACTTTAGACGCAGCGATCAACTAAGAACGCCGCTTCTAAAGGGTTAATAGCGCAAGGCAACCCTGATCAGTGCCACACACTATTAGCCATGGCCGGGCCCGACCTCCTATAGCCCGTCCAGGCTGTGGCCCCGCATTACAGATCGGGAGCGGACTGAGTCCTTAAGTGGTTAAGGCTGTTCACCGGCATTATAACCCAGTATATTGGGTTTAGGGGCAGTGAACGATATAAATTTCTCTAACCTACAATGAACCTCAGCAGAGCAGTAGCCATCACTGCTAGGGATGTCCCGATACCGATACGGGTATCGGTATTGGGGTCGATACTAGCTATTTGCATGGTATCGGGGACTTGTTTAATGTCCCCGATACCATGCCCGATACCTGCTGCCGTTCCACTGTCCCGTTTTTTCCGTCCTCCGGGCCGCATCATGGCGTCCTATGGAGGAGCATGTGACATATACGTCACTCCGCCTCCTCCCCTGCGCCCGGCGTAATGCTACGGAGGAAGCAGAGTGATGTATATGTCACATGCTCCTCCATAGGACGGCATGATGCGGCCCGGAGGACGGGACAGTGGAGCGGCAGCACTTGACAGAGGAGGTGAGCTGTCTAAAGGGGGGGGGGGGGCGGGGCCCCTGCTGCCGTCTAAAGGGGGGGGGGGCGGGGCCCCTGCTGCCGTCTAAAGGGGGGGGGGGCGGGGCCCCTGCTGCCGTCTAAAGGGGGGGCCCTGCTGCCGTCTAAAGGGGGGGCCCTGCTGCCGTCTAAAAGGGGGGGGCCCTGCTGCCGTCTAAAAGGGGGGGGGCCTGCTGCCGTCTAAAAGGGGGGGGCCTGCTGCCGTCTAAAAGGGGGGGGGCCTGCTGCCGTCTAAAAGGGGGGGCCCTGCTGCCGTCTAAAAGGGGGGGGGGCCTGATGCCGTCTAAAAGGGGGGGGGCCTGATGCCGTCTAAAAGGGGGGGGCCTGATGCCGTCTAAAAGGGGGGGGCCTGATGCCGTCTAAAAGGGGGGGGCCTGATGCCGTCTAAAAGGGGGGGGCCTGATGCCGTCTAAAAGGGGGGGGCCTGATGCCGTCTAAAGGGGGGGGCCTGATGCCGTCTAAAGGGGGGGGGCCCTGCTGCCGTCTAAAAGGGGGGGGCCCTGCTGCCGTCTAAAAGGGGGGGGCCCTGCTGCCGTCTAAAAGGGGGGGGCCCTGCTGCCGTCTAAAAGGGGGGGCCCTGCTGCCGTCTAAAAGGGGGGGCCCTGCTGCCGTCATAAAAGGGGGGGGCCCTGCTGCCGTCATAAAGGGGGGGGGCCTGATGCCGTCATAAAGGGGGGGGGCCTGATGCCGTCTAAAAGGGGGGGGCCTGCTGCCGTCTAAAAGGGGGGGGGGCCTGCTGCCGTCTAAAGGGGGGGGCGGCCTGCTGCCGTCTAAAGGGGGGGGCGGCCTGCTGCCGTCTAAAGGGGGGGCGGCCTGCTGCCGTCTAAAGGGGGGGCGGCCTGCTGCCGTCTAAAGGGGGGGGGGCGGCCTGCTGCTGTCTAAAGGGCGGCCTGCTGCTGTCTAAAGGGGGGGGCTGCTGCTGTCTAAAGGGGGGGGCTGCTGCTGTCTAAAGGGGGGGCTGCTGCTGTCTAAAGGGGGGGGCTGCTGCTGTCTAAAGGGGGGGGCTGCTGCTGTCTAAAGGGGGGGGCTGCTGCTGTCTAAAGGGGGGGGCTGCTGCTGTCTAAGGGGGGGCGCCTGCTGCTGTCTAAGGGGGGGCGCCTGCTGCTGTCTAAAGGGGGGGGCGCCTGCTGCTGTCTAAAGGGGGGGCGCCTGCTGCTGTCTAAAGGGGGGGGCGCCTGCTGCTGTCTAAAGGGGGGGCGCCTGCTGCTGTCTAAAGGGGGGGCGCCTGCTGCTGTCTAAAGGGGGGGCGCCTGCTGCTGTCTAAAGGGGGGGGCGCCTGCTGCTGTCTAAAGGGGGGGCGCCTGCTGCTGTCTAAAGGGGGGGCGCCTGCTGCTGTCTAAAGGGGGGGCGCCTGCTGCTGTCTAAAGGGGGGGCGCCTGCTGCTGTCTAAAGGGGGGGCGCCTGCTGCTGTCTAAAGGGGGGGGCGCCTGCTGCTGTCTAAAGGGGGGGCGCCTGCTGCTGTCTAAAGGGGGGCGCCTGCTGCTGTCTAAAGGGGGGGGCGCCTGCTGCTGTCTAAAGGGGGGGGCGCCTGCTGCTGTCTAAAGGGGGGGCGCCTGCTGCTGTCTAAAGGGGGGGCGCCTGCTGCTGTCTAAAGGGGGGGGGCTGCTGCTGTCTAAGGGGGGGCTGCTGCTGTCTAAAGGGGGGGGCTGCTGCTGTCTAAAGGGGGGCGCCTGCTGCTGTCTAACGGGGGGGGGCCCACTGTCTACAGGGGGGGGGCCCACTGTCTACAGGGGGGCTGTGGTCTACAGGGGGGCTGTGGTCTACAGGGGGGCTGTGGTCTACAGGGGGGCTGTGGTCTACAAGGACCCACATATCAGCATGGTAAGCTGCGCCAGAAACCGGGTCACCCTGGTGTCAGATTCCCTTTAAAATATAAGTACTTGGTATCGGCGAGTACTAGAATGAAAGTATCGGTACTCTGTCTTAAAAAAATGGTATCTGGACATCCCTAATCACTACAGTACAAAACCCTACACAAGAATGACCTGGAGGTGAACAGCCTGTTACTAGGGGGTTTAAAGAGGTATTTTTAGGATTTTTTTTTTATTTGACTATGTTACGGGGGTGGTAAAGTTAATGTACTTTATAATATAGTGTCTGTACCTGTGATTTTTGCTCCAAGTTTCATTTTTAACGGCAAACAAAATGAGTGTCATCTCAGGTTTTCCCAGGTTGCAGTGCAGCCCGAGACATTGCATCACTAGTCAGGTGATAAAAGGGAGCCTGACTGCTTCAATGAGTCGATTGACCATAGGGAAGGGGGAAGATCGTTCTGCAAGAATTGTAGTTTTGCAACAGCTGGAGGCACCCTGATCAGAAAACACTGGTCTATTGCATTGCATTACGGGTGTGGGCAATATAAAAATCACACCTGAAAGCAGATAAAAAGGAGAGAATTTCACTTAGTATTTGCATTGTGTGTCTGTGTGTGCCACACTAAGCATTGACAACAGAAAGACGAGATGAGAACTTGAGGACTTGAGAACCAAAATTGTGGAAAAATATGAATAATCTCAAGGTTACAAGTCCATCTCCAGAGATCTAGATTTGCCTTTGTCCACAGTGCGCAACATCATCAAGAAGTTTTCAACCCATGGCACTGTAGCTAATCTAACTGGGTGTGGACGGAAGAGAAAAATTAATGAAAGGTGTCAACACAGGATAGTCCAGATGGTGGATAAGCAGCCCCAAACAAGTTCCAAAGATATTCAAGCTGTCCTGCAGGCTCAGGGAGCATCAATGTCAGAGCGAACTCTCCAACGACATTTAAATGAAACGAAACGCTATGGAAGTAGATCCAGGAGGACCCCACTGCTGACACAGAGACATAAAAAAGCAAGACTACGTTTTGCCAAAATGAACTTAAAGGGGTACTCCGATTCTTACACATCTTATCCCCTATCCTCCCGTAGGCTTGCATTGAGGGGCAGAGCGAGACGTCACATGGGGGCGGAGGCGTGACGTCACACGCCGCCGGCCCTGCGGTCGACCGTAATCAGACCCAGAGCGAACACGCTCCGGGGACTGATTACAAACGGGGTGCCGCGTGCATGATCACGGGCGTCCCCAGCTGCGGGACTTCCGTGATCAGGCATCTTATCCCCTATCCTTTGGATAGGGGATAAGATGTGTAAGCACCGGAGTTACCCCTTTAAGTAAGCCAAAATCCTTCTGGGAAAAGGTCTTCTCGACAGATGAGACCAAGAGAGAGCTTTTTGGTAAAGAACATCTTTCTTCTGTTTACCGAAAACGGAATGAGGCCTACAAAGAAAAGAACACAGTACCTACAGTGAAATATGGTGGAGGTTCAAATGATGTTTCGCTGCCTCTGGCACTGGGTGCCTTGAATGTGCCATCATGAAATCAACGGATTTTGGGTCACACTGTACAGCCCAGTGTCAGAAAGCTGGGTTTGCATCCGAGATCTTTGGTCTTCCAGCAGGACAATGACCCCAAACATATGTCAAAAAGCACCCAGAAATGGATGGCAACAAAGCGCTGGAGAGTTCTGAAGTGGCCAGCAATGAGTCCAGATCTAAATCCCATTGACCACCTGTGGAGAGATCTTAAAATTGCTTTTGGGAAAAGGCACCCTTCCAATAAGAGAGACCTGGAGCAGTTTGCAAAGGAAGAGTGGTCAACATTCCGGCTGAGAGGTGTAAGAAGCGTATTGATGGTTATAGGAAGCGACTGATTTACGTTATTTTTTCCAAAGGCTGTGCAACCAAATATTAAGTTAAAGGGGTACTCCGGTGAAAACCTTTTTTCTTTTAAATCAACTGGTGGCAGAAAGTTAAACATATTTGTAAATTACTTCTATAAAAAAATCTTAATCCTTTTTGTACTTATTAGCTGCTGAATACTACAGAGAAAATTATTTTCTTTTTGGACTGCTCTCTGATGACATCACGACCACAGTTCTCTCTGCTGACGTTATTATAATAATAACTCTTTATTTATTGTTGTCCTTAGTGGGATTTGAACCCAAGTCCCCAGCACTGCAAGGCAGCAGTGCTAACCACTGAGCCACCATGCTGCCCTTAGCATACATCGGCTATGCATGGTTGCTAAAATGGACAGAGATGTCAGCAGAGAGCACTGTGTTCGTGATGTCATCAGTGTTCCAAAAAGAAAGGAATTTTCTCTGTAGAATTCAGCAGCTAATAACTACTGGAAGGAATAACATTTTTTAATAGAAGTAATTTACAAATATGTTTAACTTTCTGCCACCAGTTGATTTAAAAGAAAAAAGGTTTTCACCGGAGTACCCCTTTAAGAGTGCCAATAATTTTGTCCAGCCCATTTTTGGAGTTTGGTGTCACATTATGTCCAATTTGCTTTTATTCCTGCTTTTTTTGTTTAGTTCCAATACACACAAATTGAATAAACATGTGTAGCAAAACATGTGTTACTGCAATCCTTTTCTGTGAGAATTACTGCATTTTCTTGAAAAATTTCAGGGGTGCCAACATTTACGGCCATGACTGTACTAACTTGTAGTTATACAGTGCATGTAGTTATCATTTTTTTAAAGTAGTAAAATAAAATAAAACCTACATAAATTGGGTATCCTTGTAACCGTATGGACCTACAGAATATAAAGTGTCATTTTTACTGAAAAGTGCACTGCGTAGAAACGGAAGCCGCTAATTTTTTTTTTGGGAAGCAACACTGTGTGAGGACAGCTCTCTCCCTTGTGTTTCCAGCACCAGCGCACAGGCTAGCCGGCAGCGTCCCGGGACCGGATCAACGATATAACAAAGGAATGCCCACCGTCAAGAGCGGTAAAACGACAGGTATTTTATTGTAGGATCAGTGGATACAAACTTGCATCAGGCAGGAGCCAACGTGTTTCGGACCGTTACAGGTCCTTAGTCATGGCATAACACACAGGATAAAATCCAAACTTTAAATACTTTCTTAGGAACATCACATGTATCATGATATCACACTTAATAAAGACATGTGGAAAACATGGAAATGGAACAATGGATGTGTCGGCTCCTGCCTGATGCAAGTTTGTATCCGCTGATCCTACAATAACAACACTTGGCGCTGGACATTCCTTTGTTAATTTTTTTTTGGTTTCGCCATAGATTTTGTGGTGAAATGACTGATGTCATTACAAAGTAAAATTGGTAGCGCATAAAACAAGCCCTCATACAGGTCTGTTGGTGGAAAATTGAAAGCGATATGATTTTTAGAAGGTGAGGAGGAAAAAAACGAAACTGCAAAAATGTAAAATTTGATATGTTGTAAAGCATGTATAACCAATAGGTTTTGCAATTTCTTTCATTAGAAAATTTTCAGTATTTCATAGTGAAAAAGCCAGTCAAACAACTGCCCCCCCCCCTGCCTGCTTGGACACATACTAGTCCTGCTGTGTCCATGCGTTACAGACACACCTCCTTGATTGACAGCTGTGAGTGCAGGGCTCATAGCTGGAGGAAAAATCCTCCCACTGTCAGCTTGTGTCCCGCTACTGTCAGTGAGGACAAGCTGGGAGTTGTAATTTTGCTAATGCTAGGGGAGATGTGAGCAGACAGCATACTGAGGGAGGGGGCGGAGACCTGCACAGTGAGGCCACGCCCCCTCCTGTTGAGAGGAATTCAGACTAGTGAGCTAGATTAAAAGTGTAATAAAAAATAAATAAAGGTGCTAGACACATAAAAATTAGATGCACACTGTCAGGATATATATATAAAAAAAAATTTTTTGTTGGATCTGACAGGTACGCTTTTTTGGGGTTAAGACAGATATGTTTAATGCAATGTTCAGTCAGCACTACACTGTTTTTCGTAGTGCACAATGTACATGTCTCCAGGTGGGACCCAGTATAGACAACTCTGTAAGCAAATGACTAGAGATGAGCGAATTTACAGTAAATATGATTCGTCACGAACTTCTCGGCTCGGCAGTTGATAGCTTATCCTGCATTAATGAGTTCAGCTTTCAGGTGCTCCGATGGGCTGGAAAAGGTGGATACAGTCCTAGGAGACTCTTTCCTAGGACTGTATCCACCTTTTCCAGCCCACCGGAGCACCTGAAAGCTGAACTAATTTATGCAGGATAAGTCATCAACTGCCAAGCCGAGAAGTTCGTGATGAATCGAATTTACTGTAAGTTCGCTCATCTCTACAAATGACCAGAACTCACTTGTAAAATGCTTCTTACTTAGCATCAAGAGCATATTTAAGTGCACATCTTATTGTAATGTCAATTTTCTGATCCTGTGTTAAAGGCATCTGTTGATAAGGTCAGAGTACTGTGGTAACATAACAAAAGCATGTACATAATAAGTATGTTACTGTCAATTAAAGGAGTACTCTGGTGCAGACTACTCCTGCTCCATCCTGCGAAAAAAATGTAAATAAACCATCACTCATCTTCCTAGGTTCCCGCGGAGCGCCACTACAGCTGATCGGTCCTCCGGTCCATCTTCTTCATACTTCCGTGTGAATAAGCGTCACATGGCGCTCATCCTATTATGGGCCAAGGCAGAACATCGCGGCGGCCGGCGATAGGCTGAGCGCCATGTGACGCTTCTTTCATACGGAAGTATGAAGATGATGGACCGGAGGACCGATCAGCTGTAGTGGTGCTACGCGGGAGGGAGCAGGAGTAGTCTGCACCAGAGTACTCTAAGTCATAAGAACATGTCAAAAGTTTTCTTCAGTCAGGGTCTGGGTGCCCTCTGGTTAAAGCTATCTGCTCTGATCACTGCAGGAGACAGGCTCCATAGTCTTACTATACCCTTCCAAATCTCAAACAGTCTCCTGCACCAAGACAGGGAACAAAGCATTCAGCTAGTTCTAGCAGTCTATAGGGGTTTGACTAGAATATCTACAAGATCATAACAACTTCAATTATAAAGAAAGCTCATTCCTGGCAAGAAATAACATAAGAGAGACAAACATTTTAGCACGTAAGTAAAGAGAGACAAAGCTAACATAGAAGAACAAGTACTTACAGGGACTAATGACTGAAGATAGTGAATGATTCATAGTAGGGCTGCACGATATGGGGAAAATGTGCAATTGCGATTATGGGGCAAAATATTGCAATATCGATATGCGATGCAATATAATAAATGGTAAAATCCCATCATTTCATGTCCAATCTCCTCCATTTTACAACTAGCCAGCCATTTTATTCCCACCGCCCATTTCACACCTACACATTTAATTTCTGTCTCCCCCCGTCACATTCCCCCCCCCCCCCCCTTGTCACGTTCCCCTCCCTGTCCCAATCTTCCCCCCTGTCAAATCCCCCCCCACCCTCAATCTTCCCCCCTGTCAAATCAATTGGTGCCAAAAAGGGTGATCGGGTGAAGATGACTGCGGTTTTCTAACAGCAGCCATCTTCACACAATGTCTAGGGGGGGGACCCCCTCCTGTAATGGCAATCGCCGTGACTGTACAGTACATTCATAAGTCCTATCACGGCAATCGCGGAGCAATATGGCCCGTGTGACCCGGTGGAAGGAGAAGAAATGATGATTGGTGCTGTCCAATCACCATTCACTAAAGAAGGGAGGTGGCAGGGTTGCCACCCCCTCCGATTGCTGCGAATGTGCGGTCCGAACGGTCCACCCAATCGCAGCGCTCTGCCTAGTTTGAATACCTCCTCCCCCGCTCTGACCGCTCATTCGAGTCCAGGCAGAGAGCGGAGACAGTGTTCTCTGTGCGGCGCATTGTTGGTGAGTGAGGGTGAGCAGTAGAGCAGGTAGGGACAGTTAGCAGGCAGGGTTGTTCTGGAACAGCACTGTGACCCTTCAGAGCATTTGCTGCTGCAGCCTTTCCCCGTATTTTGGGGGGGGTGCTGTTTTTATTTTATTTTTTGCATTTTTATTTGGCAGTTTGCGGTCTGTGACACCAGTCGCAGTTCTGCACTGTGTGGCTGGACCGTACCCTTTGTCCTGTTGCAAAAGCACTACATCACACTTTTCACTATTCACAAATAAAGTAAGTGAAAACACTACATTTACACACACTTACAACCCACAGGCCTCACAGAAACTTACTTTTTTATGTTTTTTTCAGTGAGGACTTTGTCAATTTGATAGTGGCTCAAACAAACTTTTATGCTTAGCAGTTTGTGGCCCAGTATCCTGATGCTTTTTTGGCTAGGCCCTACAGATGGACCCCCCGTCAATGCAGCTGAGATGAGGACATTTTAGGGCCTCATGCTGCATATGGGCTTAGTAAAAAAGCTGAGCATTAGGCAATAACGGAGTGGGGATGTTCTGTATAACACCCCACTCTACAGTGTGGCCATGCCACGGCCACACTTTGAGGCTGTCCTCAAAATGTTTGCATTATGTTGATAATGCAACGTGCCCCTCCTGAAATGATCCCGCATATGACCGCCTGTTCAAAATCAGGCCGGCATAGATCATTTCAGTAATAAATTTGCAGAGGCGTATATCCCCCATAAGGAGATCGCTATTGACAAATCCCTTATAAGTTTAAAAGGGAGACTCCATTTCCGCCAGTACATTCCCAGTAAAAGGGCAAGGTATGGCGTGAAAGTATACAAGCTCTGTGAGAGTACCTCAGGGTACACTTACAGATTTAGGGTATACAAAGGGAAGGATTCCCACATTGAACCCCCCAGAATGCCCCCCCCCCCCATCCTGGGAGTTAGCGGGAAGATTGTGTTGGAACTGATGTACCCACTGCTGGATAAAGGTTACCACTTGTACGTGGATAACTTTTATACAAGCATCCCTCTCTTCAAATCCCTTTCCACCAAAGCCACTGCCGCTTGTGGCACTGTGCGGAAAAATCTGAGAGGCCTCTCCACATACCCCCTGTAATCCCCAAAAAGTCCCAAGAAAGTTGATCCAGGGATTAATTCTGATTGCCATATTTGGAGTCGGGAAGGAATTTTTCGCCCTGGCATGGGGCAAATTGGCATCCGCCTCATAAGGTTTTTTTTTGCCTTCCTCTTGATCAACCCAGTAGGGCAGGGTTTCCCAACCAGGTTGCCCCCAGCTATTGCAAAACTACAACTCCCAACTTACTGGGAGTCACAGTTTAGCAGCAGCTGGAGGCACCCAGGTTGAGAAACACTGCAATAGGCGGAGGTTTACCAAATGCTGTGTTTTGGTACGCCGCATGTAAGTAAATCTCTGCAACTATCAGCCACCCCTGTGCAAATGACTAATTTAGGCCTCAAATGTGCATGGAGCTCTCTCACTTCTGGGCCCTGTTGCATTTGTCTGGCAACAGTTTAGGGCCACATGTGGGGTATTTCTGTCCTCGGGAGAAATTGCTTCACAATTTGGGGGGGCTTTTTCTACTTTTACCTTTTGTGAAAAAGAAAAGTTGGGGGCTATACCAGCATGTTAGTGTAAAAAAAAAAATATACATTTTCTACACTAACATGCTGGTGTAGCCCCATACTTTTAACTTTCACAAGAGGTAAAAGAAGAAAAAGACCCCCAAATTTGTAACACATTTTGAGTACATAAATACCCCAAATGTGTACGTAAAGTGCTCTAGGGTAATGTGGCCTAAGTCAGAATATGCCACACTGCTGATGTCAATGATGGGTGACATTCATAAAAACTTGCTTATGTATGTATTTTATATTTTTTTTGCTTAAAGGGGTACTCCCATGGAAAACTTTTTTTCTTTTAAATCAACTGGTGCCAGAAAGTTAAACAGATTTGTAAATCACGTCTATTAAAAAATCTTAATCCTTCCAGTACTTTTTAGGGACTGTATACTAAAGAGAAATCCAAAAAAGAAATGCATTTCGTCTGATGTCAGGACCACAGTGCTCTCTGCTGACATCTCTGTCCATTTTAGGAACTGTCCAGAGCAGCATATGTTTGCTATAGGGATTTTCTCCTGCTCTGGACAGTTCCTAAAATGGACAGCAGAGGTCAGGAGAGAGCACTGTGGTCATGACATTTGTTTTTTGGATTTCTCTTTAGTATACAGCCCCTAATAAGTACTGGAAGGATTAAGATTTTTTAATAGAAGTGATTTACAAATCTGTTTAACTACCTGGCACCAAATGATTAAAAAAAAAGTTTTCCGCGGGAGTACCCCTTTAATGTTTTGCATACGTGCAACACATTTATAACAAGTCACACAGCCTTTTTAAATTTGTTTCACATACCGTAAGCAAATCAGCTTTTTTCCTACATTCTGTTTTTCATTTTGAGATTTTGCTCATGAAAGGCTGCTTTCACACTATAAAATTCACCCTTTAATAAACGGCCATTATAATGTATTGTTAACGGACGTTTAATAACGGGTGAATTAACGGATGCTAACGGCAGAATAATGTCCGTCCAAATAACGGGCATATTCATCCGTTAAGACCCGTTATAACATCCCTCACGTACAACGTTTTAACACCTCTGCCTACGGACTCCCACAGCCAGGACTACTACTACTACTACTCCCATCATAGAACAGACTTGTTTCCATGATGGGAGTAGTAGTTCCCTGGCTGCGGTAGTCTGCTGGTGGCTGGGGAGGTTACATTAGTGTTTGTACTACTACCTCCATCATGGAACAGAGTCTGTTCCATGATGGGGGTTGTAGTACAGGGGCTGAGGGATTGATCGCACCGGGTCTCACTTCTGACACCCAATCCGATCAGAAGATATTAAGCAGGGGAACAGGAAGCATGGTCCGCAACCCTGCGATGTACACAATGTATTTTTTACTTTTATTTTTAAATTCCCCGCCGGGAGCCCTGAATGGCCGGTACTGAGGAGCCATTCAGGGATCCCAGCGGGGTTTTTAAAATGGACAATGTGAGGGGACATATGTATATTAAAAGTGTTGTGGGGGGGCATAGAGCGCTATATATCTAGCCCCCCCTGCACATTGATAAAAATATGACCCCCGCCAGCACATTAATAAAAATATGACCCCCACCAGCACATTTATATGTATATATCTATACCCCCGCCAGCGCATAATGTGACCCCGCCGGCGCATTTGTCTTAATTTTCTATTGCAACGCTATATGTGAATGGTATATCTATCAGAACGCATCCAGCAGCCGCCGGCAAGATGATCCTGATAGATATAATATAGCTAGATATATAGCGATCTATGCCCCCCCCCCCCCCCCTGCAGCGCTATAAATCTTGCGCCCCCCCCCCCACAACACTTTTAATATACATATGTCCCCTCACAATGTAAATTTTAAAAACCCCGCTGGGATCCCTGATTAGCTCCTCAGTACCGGCCATTCAGGGCTTCCAACGGGGAATTTAAAAATGAAAGTAAAAAAATACATTGTGATCGCAGAGTTGCAGAGAATGCCGCCCGCTCCCCTGCTTAATAACTTCTGATCGCATCGGTTGTCAGAAGTGACACCAGGTGCGATCAATCCCTCAGCCCCTGTACTACAACCCCCATCATGGAACAGAGTCTGTTCCATGATGGGGGTAGTAGAACAAACACTAATGTAACCTCCCCAGCCACCGGCAGACTCCTGCAGGGGGAATTACTACTCCCATCATGGAAACAAGTCTGTTCCATGATGGGAGTAGTAGTAGTCCCTCAGCACTGCAGGAGTCTACTGATGTCACCTCTTCTGAGCAAGCAAAATCTGCAAGCCAGGGTTGAGCTGGAGTAAATATATAGTATTTTTTTATGGTGTGCAACTTTTTTGCGACAGTCGCACGTTATAAATCTCTGACTACTGCTATTCTAACTGGCATAAAAAAACAGTGTAGTCGCACAGGAGACATTTGAGAAACAATTATAAGCAAGAAAAAGGGAGTAAATCCTTTTATAAATGTCCCCCGATGTAAATATCATGAATACCAAACTGCATATATACTGAGAAAGAAAAAAAGTGTAAAAAAAAAAAAA
Source organism: Hyla sarda (assembly GCF_029499605.1). Lineage (NCBI taxonomy): Eukaryota > Metazoa > Chordata > Amphibia > Anura > Hylidae > Hyla > Hyla sarda. The sequence continues at coordinate 46,648,166 of NC_079199.1, read as the reverse complement.
AACTTAAGAAAACAAAAGTGACATCCAAAACTCCATGTGTGGTTCCAGCCTTATGATGCCGTCTCCACCCAGGATGGAGTTATAGATGAAAAGACTAATAACAGAGCAGAGGAGCAGCTTATATAGACTGGTAATAGCGAGACGTGACGGCCTTTCCCAGAGAGCAATTTACCTTCTTGCTACGGTCTCTTGAATACAGATCACTGTGCCCCATGTTGTCTCCTGTATACAGATCACTGTGCCCCATGTTGTCTCCTGTATACAGATCACTGTGCCCCATGTTGTCTCCTTAATACAGATCACTGTGCCCCATGTTGTCTGCTGTATACAGATCACTGTGGCCCATGTTGTCTCCTGTATACAGATCACTGTGCCCCATGTTGTCTCCTGAATATAGATCACTGTGCCCCATGTTGTCTCCTGTATACAGATCACTGTGCCCCATGTTGTCTCCTGTATACAGGTCACTGTGCCCCATGTTGTCTCCTGTATACAGATCACTGTGCCCCATGTTGTCTCCTGTATACAGATCACTGTGCCCCATGTTGTCTCCTGTATACAGATCACTGTGCCCCATGTTGTCTCCTGTATACAGGTCACTGTGCCCCATGCTGTCTCCTGTATACAGATCACAGTGCCCCATGCTGTCTCCTGTATACAGATCACTGTGCCCCATGCTGTCTCCTTAATACAGATCACTGTGCCCCATGTTGTCTCCTGTATACAGGTCACTGTGCCCCATGTTGTCTCCTGTATACAGGTCACTGTGCCCCATGTTGTCTCCTGTATACAGATCACAGTGCCCCATGCTGTCTCCTGTATACAGATCACAGTGCCCCATGCTGTCTCCTGTATACAGATCACTGTGCCCCATGTTGTCTCCTTAATACAGATCACTGTGCCCCATGTTGTCTCCTGTATACAGATCACTGTGCCCCATGTTGTCTCCTGTATACAGATCACTGTGCCCCATGTTGTCTACTGAGTACAGATCACTGTGCCCCATGTTGTCTCCTGTATACAGATCACTGTGCCCCATGTTGTCTCCTGTATACAGGTCACTGTGCCCCATGTTGTCTCCTGAATACAGATCACTGTGCCCCATGTTGTCTCCTGTATACAGATCACTGTGCCCACTGCTGTCTCCTGTATACAGATCACTGTGCCCCATGTTGTCTCCTGTATACAGATCACTGTGCCCCATGTTGTCTCCTGTATACAGATCACTGTGCCCCATGTTGTCTCCTGTATACAGATCACTGTGCCCCACTACTGTCTCCTGTATACAGATCACTGTGCCCCACTACTGTCTCCTGTATACAGATCACTGTGCCCCACTAATGTCTCCTGTATACAGATCACTGTGCCCCACTACTGTCTCCTGTATACAGATCACTGTGCCCCACTACTGTCTCCTGTATACAGATCACTGTGCCCCACTACTGTCTCCTGTATACAGATCACTGTGCCCCATGTTGTCTCCTGTATACAGATCACAGTGCCCCATGTTGTCTCCTGTATACAGATCACTGTGCCCCATGTTGTCTCCTGTATACAGATCACTGTGCCCCACTACTGTCTCCTGTATACAGATCACTGTGCCCCACTACTGTCTCCTGTATACAGATCACTGTGCCCCATGCTGTCTCCTGTATACAGATCACAGTGCCCCATGTTGTCTCCTGTATACAGATCACTGTGCCCCATGCTGTCTCCTGTATACAGATCACTGTGCCCCATTGCTGTCTCCTGTATACACATGACTGTGCCCCATGTTGTCTCCTGTATACAGATCACAGTGCCCCATGTTGTCTCCTGTATACAGATCACAGTGCCCCATGCTGTCTCCTGTATACAGATCACTGTGCCCCATGTTGTCTCCTGTATACAGATCACTGTGCCCCATGCTGTCTCCTGTATACAGATCAGTGTCCCATGCTGTCTCCTCTATACAGATCAGTGCCCCATGCTGTCTCCTGCATACAGGACACTGTGCCCCATGCTGTCTCCTGTATACAGATCACTGTGCCCCATGTTGTCTCCTGTATACAGATCACAGTGCCCCATGTTGTCTCCTGTATACAGATCACTGTGCCCCACTACTGTCTCCTGTATACAGATCACTGTGCCCCACTACTGTCTCCTGTATACAGATCACTGTGCCCCATGCTGTCTCCTGTATACAGATGACTGTGCCCCATGTTGTCTCCTGTATACAGATCACAGAGCCCCATGTTGTCTCCTGTATACAGATCACAGTGCCCCATGCTGTCTCCTGTATACAGATCACTGTGCCCCATGTTGTCTCCTGTATACAGATCACTGTGCCCCATGCTGTCTCCTGTATACAGATCAGTGTCCCATGCTGTCTCCTCTATACAGATCAGTGCCCCATGCTGTCTCCTGTATACAGGACACTGTGCCCCATGTTGTCTCCTGTATACAGATCACTGTGCCCCATGCTGTCTCCTGTATACAGATCACAGTGCCCCATGTTGTCTCCTGTATACAGATCACTGTGCCCCATGCTGTCTCCTGTATACAGATCACTGTGCCCCATGTTGTCTCTTGTATACAGATCACAGTGCCCTATGCTGTCTCCTGTATACAGATCACAGTGCCCCATGTTGTCTCCTGTATACAGATCACAGTGCCCCATGCTGTCTCCTGTATACAGATCACTGTGCCCCATGTTGTCTCTTGTATACAGATCACAGTGCCCCATGCTGTCTCCTGTATACAGATCACAGTGCCCCATGTTGTCTCCTGTATACAGATCACTGTGCCCCATGCTGTCTCCTGTATACAGATCACTGTGCCCCATGTTGTCTCCTGTATACAGATCACAGTGCCCCATGCTGTCTCCTGTATACAGATCACTGTGCCCCATGTTGTCTCCTGTATACAGATCACTGTGCCCCATGTTGTCTCCTGTATACAGATCACTGTGCCCCATGTTGTCTCCTGTATACAGATCACTGTGCCCCATGTTGTCTCCTGTATACAGATCACTGTGCCCCACTGCTGTCTGCTGTATACAGATCACTGTGCCCCACTACTGTCTCCTGTATACAGATCACTGTCTCCTGTATACAGATCACTGTGCCCCATGTTGTCTTTTGTATACAGATCACTGTGCCCCATGCTGTGTCCTGTATACAGATCACTGTGCCCCATGGTGTCTCCTGTATACAGATCACTGTGCCCCATGTTGTCTCCTGTATACAGATCACAGTGCCCCACTGCTGTCTCCTGTATACAGATCACTGTGCCCCATGCTGTCTCTTGTATACAGATCACTGTGCCCCATGCTGTCTCTTGTATACAGATCACTGTGCCCCACTGCTGTCTCCTGTATACAGATCACTGTGCCCCATGCTGTCTCCTGTATACAGATCACTGTGCCCCATGTTGTCTCCTGTATACAGATCACTGTGCCCCACTGCTGTCTCCTGTATACAGATCACAGTGCCCCACTGCTGTCTCCTGTATACAGATCACTGTGCCCCATGTCTCCTGTATACAGATCACTGTGCCCCACTGCTGTCTCCTGTATACAGATCACTGTGCCCCACTGCTGTCTCCTGTATACAGATCACTGTGCCCCATGTTGTCTCCTGTATACAGATCACAGTGCCCCATGCTGTCTCTTGTATACAGATCACTGTGCCCCATGTCTCCTGTATACAGATCACTGTGCCCCCACTGCTGTCTCCTGTATACAGATCACTGTGCCCCACTGCTGTCTCCTGTATACAGATCACTGTGCCCCACTGCTGTCTCCTGTATACAGATCACTGTGCCCCATGCTGTCTCTTGTATACAGATCACTGTGCCCCACTGCTGTCTCCTGTATACAGACCTATGTGCCCACCACGCCTCCTTACACTGTATGCGGAGTGTTGCGCTCACTTCATCACACAGCGCCCCCATGTGGAGGGCAGTACTCGTCTGTCACTCACCTTCTGACGACACAAACTGCCCCACCGCCGAGGATCCTCCGCCTCCGGTCTCCACAAACAGCACCTCAGAGACTATAATATTGTCCTCCAGCACCGAGCCGCAGCCCGTACACACCGCATCTCCCCGGGCCGCGTCCACATCAATGTCGGTACAGCCGCAGCTCTTACACACCCGGCTGCTCATGGTGGCGGCTGCTCCTCACATGTGCTCCGGCAAGTCACTGGGAGACAAGCAGTCAGCAACCGGCCTCAGTCCCGGCCTACACACGGCGGCGCTGCAGGCCACTTCCCGCTACAAGTCTCGCGTGAACACAGAGGAAGTGGTGCACCAACTGTCATTCTGAAAATTCACCACAAGATGTCGCCACAACACAAAGAGCCAAGAGGGTAGAAGCAGTACATTGCCTAGACATGACAGCGCTACTGGTTTGTTAACAATTAACTCTTTTGTTGCCCGGGGGTTCTCGTCAATGTTCCTCATTCAGACATACAGGACTGCTCTATGGATGTTCTTTATTTAATTGGGATTTACACCTATCTTGCATTCATGTTCTGGTTTGATTTTGTTTTCTTGTCGTACCATTTCTATAGATAAACTTTATTGCAGAGGATTTAATCTTGTATTGTATTGCTGTGGTTTACTACCTTACAGATTTCACACTTATGATGTGTACCCTAAATAGCAAAATAAAAAAAAGTCCCTCCCCATACCTATATATTATATGGAAGAAGACCCCTGGTGCTGTCCCCAGGTTGTGTGTGGTCTTACAACAGGGGTCCATTCACTTTAACTCCTTCAGAACCAGGCCAGTTTTGGCCTTAAAGGCGTACTCCGGTGTAAAACATTTTTATTCATTTATTTATTTTTTAAATCAACTGGTGCCAGAAATGTCAACAGATTTGTAAATGACTTCTATTTTAATCTTAATCTTTCTAGTACTTATCAGCTGCTGTATGCTCCACAGGAAGTTCTTTTCTTTTTGAATTTCTTTTCTGTCTGACCACAGTGCTCTCTCCTTGTCAGGAACGGTCCAGAGCAGGAGTAAATCCCCTTAGCAAACCTATCCTGCTCTGGACAGTTCCTTACATGGATATAGGTGTCAGCAGAGAGCACTGTGGTCAGACTGGAAAGAAATTCAAAAAGAAAATAATTTCTTCTGTAGTATACAGCAGCTGATAAGTACTAGATGGGTTAAGATTTTTAAATAGAAGTAATTTACAAATCTGTTTAACTTTCTGCCACCAGTTGATTTTGAGTTGAATAAAACTTCTAAAGCCAGGGTTTATGGAGAACAACTGTGTGCAGATCAATACAGTATCAATACTTGGGAATCCTTCAGATATGCAGTACAGTTCTTTTGGATGCACTTTCAGTACAGCAGCAAGTGGTATAATGTCACTAGTCACTGTTCAGAAGATATTTTCAGATATATACCTCACAGTATGTTTTAGACTCAGAGGTTAGGTCTACCCTGGGCATTATATGGTCCCTCTAGATGTAGCCCGGCTTGTTCTTGCACAATACTTGGGATGGTAACTTGATTGATGAATTTTTACTTGGGCTTATATGTTGTACACCGCATTAGCTTAAAGGAAAACTGTCACGCTTTCTCCCGCACTATCTACAGGTACTTATGGATAGTGCGGGAGACGCTGATTCCAATGAGCCCTACCTTGCCCGGATCCGCCCGGAAATATGTGGAAATCTTGCTGTAACTGGCACGGGCGGGGCTTCTGTAGCTTAACTGGCACTGACTTCAGCGCCGTTTATGAACATTCATCCCCCACCCTCCAGCTCTCGCTCTCTTCGCCGCTCCTAACTGGAGGGAGTGGGGATGAATATTCATAAGCGGCGCTGACTTCAGTGCCAGTTAAGCTACAGAAGCCCCGCCCATGCCAGTTACAGGAAGATTTCCACATACAATAAATATACGATTGTGGGCAAACGGCCGGGCAGATCCGGGCACTATCCATCAGTACCTGTGGATAGCGCCGGAGAAAACATGTGACAGTTTTCCTTTAAGGCCAATATAACTTGAACAAGCTATCGGGGTTCTTCATAGGGTGGTCCATGGAAAATGTTTGAAAGGATCCCTTCCTACTTAATGCATTGGGCTAAGCTAAGACTTCCTAAGCGTTTCCAGAAGGCTATCCGCAAATGTTAGTTTATTACTAAGAAGGCCAGGTCTAGAGGAATAAACGCACCTAGTTCTTTTGAATTGTCTTCTCCTGAAGGCTACAACTTCTTGTACCTCTGTAGTGGGACATGCTAGGCAGGATAAACTTTGACTGGACAGTGCTAGAGATGTAGGCTAACTTTCTTAGATGGTAAGAGAGCTGAATGCGCTGACACTTCTCAGATTTTTGGATCCTCCCCTATCCTGGGAATAGGGGTGGAGTAGGGCAGACTTTAGCACATACTAGCTAAGGGGTTGGACATGTTAAAGATTTGCTCTTACAGTGCAACTGACCTTTGGGAAAAATTGTTAACCCCTTACACTCTGAATAAGACTCAGTGCATGCATGTAATACTTAGAAACAGAAAGAATACTTTGTAATGTAATCAATTCACAGATTTAGGCCTTAGCATCTTATAGAAAGACTTTAAACAGACCAGCAAACCTTATATGACTACAGCCACTTGAACTTTATTCAAAGTAGCAGCTGGTGCTTCCACTTCTCACAATTGAAGAAGGGAGGGCTCGCTCCCGAAATGCATCTTGTTTCACTGTCTTTTTGTTCGCATGTATCAATAAATTCTTGATACTTCATCTGAACGTGTCGACAGAAAATTATTCCATTGAGCAGCCCCAGCATCCAAAGGTGTACACTTTTTTCCTGTTTCTTCGTATCCTTCCTCATATCCCATCCTCATATCCCGTTCTCATATCCCATCCTCTTATCTCGACCTCATATCCCAACCTCCTATCTCGTCCTCCTATCTCAACCTCATATCCTGTCCTCATATCCCGTCCTCATATCCCATCATCATATCCCAACCTCATATCCCGTCCTCATAGCCTGTCCTCATATCCCGTCCCCATATCTCATCCTCCTATCCTGTCCTCCTATCTCAACCTCCTATCCCGTCCTCATATCCCTTCCTCATATCCTGACCTCATATCCCGTCCTCATATCCCGTTCTCATATCCCATCCTCTTATCTCGACCTCATATCCCAACCTCCTATCCCGACCTCCTATCCCGACCTCCTATCCCGTCCTCCTATCTTGACCTCATATCCCTTCATCATATCTCGTCCTCATGTCATGACCTCCTATCTCGTCCTCCTATCTCGACCTCATATCCTGTCCTCATATCCCGTCCTCATATCCCATCATCATATCCCGACCTCATATCCCGTCCTCATATCCCGACCTCATATCCCGTCCTCATATCCCGTCCTCATATCCCATCCTTATAACCCGACCTCATATCCCGACCTCATATCCCGTCCTCATATCCTGTCCTCATATCCCATCCTTATAACCCAACCTCATATCCCGACCTCATATCCCGTCCTCATATCCCATCCTCATATGCTATCCTCATATCCCATCCTCATTTGCTGTCCTCATATCCCGACCTCATATCCTGTCCTCATATCCTGTCCTCATATTCGGTCCTCATATCCCGTCCTCATATCTCGTCCTCATGTCATGACCTCCTATCCTGTCCTCCTATCTCAACCTCCTATCCCTTCCTCATATCCCGACCTCATATCCCATCTTCATATCCCATCCTCATATCCCGTCCTCATATCCCGTTCTCATATCCCGTCCTCATATCCCATCCTTATAACCCAACCTCATATCCCGAACTCATATCCCGACCTCATATCCCAACCTCATATCCCGTCCTCATATCCCATCCTCATATCCCATGCTCATTTGCTGTCCTCATATCCTGTCCTCATATCCCGACTTCATATCCAGTCCTCATATCCCAACCTCATATCCTGTCCTCATATCCCGACCTCATATGTTATACTCATATCCCATCCTCATATGCTGTCCTTATATCCCGACCTCATATCCCATCCTCCTATCCCGACCTCCTATCCCGACCTCCTATCTCGACCTCATATCCTGTCCTCATATCACGACCTCCTGTCCCGTCCTCCTATCTTGACCTCATTTCCCGTCCTCATATCCCGTCCTCATATCCCGACCTCATATCCCATCATCATATGCTATCCTCATATCCCGTCCTCATATCTCAACCCCATGCCTCGTCCTCATGTCTCAACCTCATATCCCGTCCTCATATCCTGACCTCATATCCCGTCCTCATATCCTGTCATCATATCTCGACCTCATATCCCGTCATTCTATCCCGTCCTCATATCCTGACCTCCTATCTCGACCTCATATCCTGTCCTCATATGCCGTCCTCATATCCCGACCTCAAATCCCAACCTATCCCGACCTCCTATCCCATCCTCATATCTCAACCTTATATCATGTTCTCCTATCCCGACCTCCTATCCCGTCCTCATATCTCGACCTCATATCCTGTCCTCCTATCCCGACCTCCTATCCCGACCTTATATCCTGTCCTCCTATCCCGACCTCCTATCTCGACCTCATATCCCATCATCATATCCCGGCCTCATATCCCATCCTCATATCTCATCCTCATAGTATAAGACTGTTGTTATGCACTATTTTGTTCCATGTGATATATATTTTTATAGATATATATTTATGTAAAAAAGTTTTATTTTATTTGATCCTTTATTTATTATTATTATTATTATTATTATTATCATCATTAGTAATATTATCCCTGTTTTAATTTTATGTTCCTATATGTATGTATATGGATGTGTTCGTGTGCGTGTACGTCTATATGCACATGTGTCCATATACATATATATATATATATATATATATATATATATATGTATATGTATATATATGTATATCTGTTATTTGTCATATCCTGACCATATACAGTAGGGGTGGCGTTAGCATACATGTGTATGGATGCGCATATATATATATTTTTTATGTCCCATGCATTATGTATGCCTTGTCCTTCCCCTATTTCCTATTATCCCCTTTTTTTCTTTTTTCTGATTTTGTCTTTTTACTATAATAATAATTTTTTGTTTTAATTTTCTGTTTTATTAATTGCTTATTCATTATTATATTTCCTTGATGCATTTTATGAGTACATATGCTTACTTTAAGTGTTTAAATGTATTTTATGAGTATATATTTGATGTGAAAATCTACTTTGTCAGGTAGGGGTTAATACCTGCGTGTATATAAATCCCTCCCTGAGAAGTGTTTGTTATGCCTGATGAAACCGCGCAAGCGCGGTGAAACGCGTCGCTTTGGATTAAATCTGTTCGCTACACACCTGGCTCTATTGTCCTCTCCTTGGTCAGCGCCGGTATTCCCATCTCTTTCGAAGTTCGCCTTACATCTCTCCGCATCCTCATATCTCGACCTCCTATCCTGACCTCCTATCCTGTCCTCATATTCTGTCCTCATATTCCATCCTCTTATCTCAACCTCAAGATATTGTAAGCTTAAAGGGGTACTCCGGTGAAAACCTTTTTTCTTTTAAATCAACTGGTGGCAGAAAGTTAAACATATTTGTAAATTACTTCTATTAAAAAATCTTAATCCTTCCAGTACTTATTAGCTGCTGAATGCTACAGAGGATATTCCTTTCTTTTTGGAACACTGATGACATCACGAGCACAGTGCTCTCTGCTGACATCTCTGTCCATTTTAGCAACCATGCATAGCAGATGCATAGCAAATGTATGCTAAAGGCAGTAAGGTGGCTCAGTGGTTAGCACTGCTGCCTTGCAGTGCTGGGGACTTAGGTTCAAATCCCACTAAGGACAACAATAAATAAAGTGTTATTATTATTATAATAATGTCAGCAGAGAGAACGGTGCTCGTGATGTCATCAGAGAGCATTCCAAAAAGAAAAGAATTTCCTCTGTAGTATTCAGCAGCTAATAAGTACAGGAAGGATTAAGATTTTTTAATAGAAGTAATTTACAAATATGTTTAACTTTCTGCCACCAGTTGATTTAAAAGAAAAAAGGTTTTCACCGGAGTACCCCTTTAACATAGAGGGGGCCTTGGCTTTGTTGGATTGGGCGTGATTTGCAAGCCAGACCGATGCACAAAAAAAGGTAGATAATAAAAGGGGTGGGGCTTAAAATGTGGGCATGTTTTTGTGAGATGGGGTGTGGCTTGCAAACCGGATTGACACATTCACCAGGAGATGCAGAGCGGAGCTTGTGAAGTAAGGTACTGGAAGTCCCATATACTTGCATGGGATTTGAAACAAAAACCCATCTTTTTTATAAGGGTGTAGGTAAGGGTTAATTTAACTATCATATCTCTTTATTTGATATATAAGTAATATGTATACCAAGTATTATCAAAATATCTCCAGCCGTTTGGAAGTTATGCTGTAACCTATATTTCCTATAGACTTGTATGGGACTTTAAACAAAAAACCCAACCCTCGCAAATAGGGGTGAGTAAGGGTTAAATCACCTATCCTATGTTTGTTGTTGACATATAAGTAACATTTGTGCCAAGTTTCATGTTAATATCTTTAGCTGTTTGGATGTGATGCTGGAACATACACACACACACACACATTGGCCCTCATTTACTATTGTTTGACTATTGTTTTGTCGGGTTGTGCGCCAGATTCTGTTGCATTGCGCCAGAAATTCTGTCTGCACCAGAATTGAAAAAACCCTGACTAACTCTCCATTTTGCTAAGAAAACCCCAAAAAGGGGCGTGGCTGCCTGAAAATGTGTGTGTGTGTTTTACATTTCTTCCCTTATAGAACTGTGAGACAAGGTTGGTGACATCACACATGTGACATCACAAGGAATCATCTATATCTTTGCCTTTCTTATAATCAGGCACCAAAGAAGACAAGACATTTCATGGATCAGAGGGAGGATGACCAGGAGCAGCCGAATACAACCAACAAACCAATAAGATTGGTTCTTAGCATACCTGCAAAATACCTAGGACAGGATAAGGAAAACATTCAGCAAAGAGAAGTTGAAAGGGGTAATCCAGGATTAGAAAATCAGAGCTGATTTCTTCTAAAAACTGCACCATCTCTGTCCTAATGTTGTGTGTGATATAGAAGCTCAGTTCTTCAAAAGTGAATGTAGAAATCTTGTAATATTACATACAACATGAGGACAGGTATGGCGCTGTTTTCGGAAACAAATAGCTCTGTTTTCTATTCCCTTTTAACAAACTCCTAGGATCCAGCAACATTCATCTGACGGACGGCACAGGTAGGACACTACATGTTTTTCTATACATTTCTCACTATTAACACCAGATTCATGTAACTGACACAATAATTTCAATGGCCTCAGTGCTGAACTTCTAGACACATGGGGAGATTTATCAAAACCTTTGTACAGGAGTATCATCTTTTTGGGGAGATTTATCAAAATCGGTGCAAAGGAAAAGTTGCCCAGTTGCCAATAGCAACCAATCAGATCGCTTCTTTCATTTTGCAGAGGCCTTGTTAAAATGAAATAAGTGAGCTGATTGGTTGCTATGGGCAACTTTTCCTCTGCACAGGTTTTGATAAATCTCCCCCTTTAACTTTTAGAGGCCTTTTGAAAAATGAAAGACGCTATTTGATTGGTTGTTGTGGGCAACTGGACTACTCTTAGGCTGCACAGATTTTGATAAATCTCTCCCCCCCCCCCCCCCCCCTGAGTCTCTAGGCCCCTCCAGCTGACCTCTATATATTGGTTTAATAATGTGGTGATAAGAACATTTCACTTAAATTCCATGTTAGGAGAGCCAACTAATGCCACAATGTCCTTATCAGTAAAGAATTTCTATCACCTCTCCCCCCCCAACGTTATATCAGTAATTTTACTTCACATTATAATAAAAGCATTACCATAGAATTCAGGTGCTTAGGCCGAGATAATTGTTTAGAACTTGACAGAAGATGAAAACCTATGTATAATAGAGGCAGGGCTGCCCTCACACACACACACACACACACACAGACACTATTAGTTCTATGGGAGCTGCATAAAATGAAATGATGTATTGTTTATGTCTGGGTTGAATCTTCTTTAGGGTGCATTCACACCACGTTTTTGCAATACAGTTCCCGTATCCGTTTTTTGAGCAAAAACGGATTCCTCAAAACCTGACTAAACTGTATCAAAACGTGTGTACAAATTTTAACCCGTATACAGTTAGAAACCGTGTACGGTTTTAAAACTGACATCCGGTTGCATCAGTTTTTTAAGAAAAGAACGTATACGTTTTTAACTTTTCACTCCATTTTGAATAAAGTTTTACTTGTTTGATTGAAATTCCCAGAAAAAAAACTGTGCAAAGTCAAAAACCGTATGGTGAAAACCGGATGAAACTGTAAGCACATACAGTTCTGTACGGTTCCCATTGACTACCATGTAAAAAAATAAAAAAAATAAAAAAAGTATACTGTTTAAAAGAGTTTTTCAACCGGACCTAAAACCGTGGTAGACTACGGTTTTGGGTACAGGAAAAAAACCTGACAAAACCGTACAGGATGCAGAACGGACACAACCTGATCCATCTTTTGGCATACGGTTTTCAATGGAGAGTCAATGCATACGTTTTCCAATACGGTTCCATACGGTTTTCACATAGAAAACGTATACGGGAACTGTATTGCAAAAACGTGGTGTGAATGCACCCTTAGATCTGGGAGAAATCTGTGCCCCTGTGTACTATTGTGGATATTGTAATGATGGAGGATAAATTACATGTTTTTTTAACCTAGGTTTGCTGGGTAAGTAAATTCTTGGTTTTTATTTTTCAGTGATATATCCCCTGAGTGTTGCCTAGTTTATTGATTCATCTCTTTTGAGACTGCCCTTATTGTAAACCAGTATCAGGCTAAGTTTCCACACAGGTTTCTTTTTTGGCAGTTTTTGGAATACTGCCACTGCAGTTTTTGAGCCAAAGCTAGAAGTGTATTCAAAAAGAATAGGACATATAAAGGAAGGACTTACACTTTTCCTTCCTTATGGATCCACTTCTGACTTTGGCTCAAAAACTGCAGTGGCAGTTTTCCAAAAGCTGCCAGAAAAAAACCTGTGTGGAAACCTATCCTCATGGTAGTACATATTGGCCCTCATTTACTAATTTCCACCTTTTTCTTTATCTTTTCAGTTTTCCCTCCTATGCATGAATGTGCTTTTCACAACTTTTGGTGCACCTAAATAACCAAACAAAAGAGGTTTTAATTAATTTCACCTCTTATTTCTAAGTAAAAGTTTACAGTGGGAAAAAGGTGCTAAAAACAGGGTGGCTAATATAATTAGGGCTGCAACGATTAATCGATGTAATCGATTGAAATCGATAACGGGATTCGTTGTCGACGAATCCCGTTATCGAATAATTGCCCGATTCGTTGTCTGCCGTCAGTGGTGGCAGTGAATGAATGAATGTAGGCTACATTCATTCATTTATTCACCGCCACCCGACATGTCCCCGCTGCTGCCCTGCTCCTAGTGCAATCAGCGCAGCGCCGGGACATGCTGCTCATCTCCGTCGGGTACAGAGATGAGCAGCAGAAAATAGACATGTCCTGGCAGGGCGCTAGGAGCAAGGCAGCAGCGGGGACATGTGGGGTGGCGGTGGCAGCAGGGCCCCCCTTTAGACCGTTGTAGACAGCTCACCTACAGCTGTCCTCTGTCTGGGCTGCCGCTCCGCTGCACAGTTCTAGCATCCGCATCATCTAGTCTGGAGGACCATGTGACATAACACGTCACTCCACTCCTCCCCTGCACCCGGCGTAACATTACGGAGGAAGCAGAGTGACGTGCGTGTCACATGCTCCTCCATAGGATGATATGATGCGGACGCAAGAACTGTGCAGCGGAGCGGCAGCCCCGACAGAGGACAGCTGCAGGTGAGCTGTCTACAAGGGTGGGGGCTGCGGTCTAAAGGGGGCCCTCCGGTCTTAAGGAAGGCCCTGCGGTCTAAAGGGGGGCCCTGCTGGTTACAAGGGTGGGGGCTGCTCTCTAAAGTGGGACCCTGCGGTCTAAAGGAGGGCCCTTCTGTCTAAAGGAGGGCCCTGCTGTCTAAAGGGGGGCCCTGCTGTCTAAAGGGGGGGGGGCTGCTGTCTAAAAGGTGGGGACCTGCTGTCTAAAGGGGGGGGCCCTGCTGTCTAAAGGGGAGCCCTTCTGTCTAAGGGGGGGGGGCCTGCTGTCTAAATGGGGGGTCTGCTGTCTACAAGGGGGAGGCTACGGTCTAAAGGGGGGCCCTGCTCTCTAAAGGGGGGGCCCTGCTGTCTACAAGGGTGGGCCCTGCTGTCTAAAGGGGGGACCTTGCTGTCTAAAGGGGGGGCCCTGCTGTCTAAACGGGGGGGGCTGCTGTCTAAAGGGGGGGCCCTGCTGTCTAAAAGGGGGGGCTGCTGTCTAAAAGGGGGGCTGCTGTCTAAAAGGGGGGGCCTGCTATCTAAAGGGGGGCCCTGCTGTCTAAAGGGGGGGCTGCTGTCTAAAGGGGGGGCCTGCTGTCTAAAGAGGGGGGACCCTGCTGTCTAAAGTGGGGGGGGGCCTGCTGTCTAAAGGGGGGGGCCCTTCTGTCTAAAGGGGTCTGTAAAAGCAATGGTCTGCAGTCTGCACATACACATGTATAGGAGTGCTATATAAAAAAAGTTAAAAAATAAAGAAAAAAATGTAAATTTACTGCTCCCCAATTAAAAATTAGCTGCTCCTTTTCCTATTGCTATACAAAAAAAGTAAAATAATGTTTTCTTTTACATATTTGATACTACCGTATGGGTAACTGTCTGAACTATTAAAATATTAGTAAATTATTTTAAAAAAATGTTAATATTTCAGACAGTTACCCATGCGGCAGTATCAAATTTACGCTGGTTTCTGTACAGGATCATTAATAATGACAGCAACCGGCGTAAACGTAAAAAAAAATCCAAAATTGCTGCCACATCACATGCTAGAAACTTTTAATATGGCCATTGTACCTAGTTTTTCAAGTAGAATCAGCTGAACCCCTTTACTGGTTGCCTGGTCTTGTCACCTCAATGTGAAATCAGTCAAATGTATTCTACACTTCCCCCCTTTTTCGTCATAGTCTTTCCCTACCACATCTTTCACTCCCCTGCTATTTGGGGAAATTGGAGAAGGGAGTGCTTACATACATTGTATTGGCTCAACTGTGTTGTGTCTACTGTGTTCCTCCATATATACCAGGTGGGTTCTACTACATAAATGGCATTAGTGACTGTTTGGATGAGCTCTGCCCTTTTTTGTGATTCTTTTCTTATGTAATGAACAGAGTCATGTCCTTCTGGGTCTATGTACTGGGGGGAATTCCTCAAGAGTGGTGTAGGTGAACGTCTTTTTACCTCATCATGTGGTTTCCCTGTTTTTGTGGCCATGACTTCTTCATTTTCACCCAACCTCATTGTGTAAGGGCTTATTTTTTGCAGGACAAGCTATACTTTTTATTGGTATTATTGTTGGCACAAATGTAACCTTTTTGGTCATTTTTATTCCAGTTTACTCTGCGGGATAAATAACATCATTTTAAAGTAAAAGTCATTATGAATGTGGCAATACCTATTATGTATAGTTTTTATTAATATTATTTGATAATACAGGGCTTTATTGTAAAAGTGGCATTTATATATTTTGTTTACACTATTTATTGAAAAACTTTTTATTTTCACACTTTTCACCTGTTATACTATACAGCAGTACAACTTTACTGCAGTATAGCATAACTGTTATGACAGTTCACCTGTATGATCTATGCTAGGACTGGACCTTGCAGGCTTCCATACTGAGAAGACAGGAAGCCATCCACTGGCTTTCTGTTGCAATGGTAACCAGCCAGGTCACATTGACAATCTTGCAAGAATGTAGACACAATTTTTCAGAAATGAATGGAACGTACCATTGCGCAGCCACTGCTTTAATCATTGTAGGGCAAGTGGACATTTCCGGGAATGGGAACCTACCTGTACACCCTGTGTCTTCAACTGGTTAAACCAGTGCCTCTTGAGGAATAAAATATTGGAAGATTTTACTTCACTTTTTAAACTTATGGTGTTATATGATTTAGCAATATACTAAATAATACAAATACCCACATAAGTATTGGGTTCAAAATGTGTAATTTTCCCTTATGCTGCTATCCTTTCATAATCGATAATTTTTGGGCCAGGTAGTCCGATGACTTAGCCATCTTTATAATTTTTTACTTGGCAATCTTTATAATTTTTAGGTTCAGGTCATCGGGTTACTTGGCGACTTTAGAGCAGTATGAATGTAGGACTGTTTGGAAATAACATGTTGGAGGCTCAAATTGTGTTTTCCCAGAGGAAAATGTAAGTAAAAAGGGGAGCCATAGCTATAGAGGATAAGCCATTTTAAGGGTAAACTCTAGAAGTGAAGAGATAGGGGGAGATTTATCAAAACCTGCTGAGAGGAAAAGTTGCCTAGTTGTCCATAGCAACCAATAAGATAGCTTCTTTAAATTTGTAAAGGCCTTGTAAAAAATATAAGAAGGGATCTGATTGGTTGTTATGTAAAACTGGGCAACTTTTCCTTTGCACAGGTTTTGATAAATCTCCGTCATAGTGTTTAAGCAATTAGGTAGCTGTAAGATACTTTAGCACAAGCAATGAAGTTATTATTGTACTTGATAATTTATGTATACAATTTCTTACCCACCTCTGTCTAGTGGTCCTTGGAGCACAATGTTTCCAAGAGGGACTGAGCCTAATAGTTTTGTTATAGCACTGTGAATAGTTGGGCTTTTACCAGATGTATCACGAACCTCACTTGTGTACTGTGTCTGGTTTTTAAGAGTAAATAAAGGTCAACCATTTATACCCACTATGTTCTAAAAAAAAGTTTTGGTCCTCTGTTGTATGTCTTCCATGTCTATTTATTAAGAAGTGCCTTTAGATAAAGGCATCCTCTGGGATACTCTACTGACAATTTAACCTCAATTGTTCTCTTAAATTAGTTTAACTATTTAGCCACATCAGACATGTATGCATGTAGAATGGTTTGAATTGGGAAAATAGGTGAAGGACAACAAATATATGAAAGGATGGCAGCATACAGCAACTGTACTGTTTGCTTTTTTCAAAGCAAAGAAGGAGGGTAACTTTGGTAAAAAGGCTAATTTTGGAGATGGACAGGAAGGGTGATGGGAAGGAGGAGGAGGCCTGCATTTTGAACCTGAAAACCCTCATGGGTTTTTGGGTTAAAAATGTGTAATTTTCCCTTATGCTGCTACCCATTCAAAGTCCATCATTTTTGGGGCAGGTAGTCCGATAACTTGAGAACAATGTGAGTGTAGGATGGTTTGGGAAAATAGGTGTAGAAGGACAAATGGATGAAAGGATGGCAGAATATGGCAACTTTACTGTTTGCTTTTTTCATAGCAAACGAGGAGTGTATAATTGTTAAAAAGGCTATTTTCGGAGATGGACAGGCAGGCTGAAGGGGAGGAGGTAGGCCTGTATTTTGAACTTAATAACTCAAGTGGGTTTTTGGGTTAAAAATGTGTAATTTTCCCTTATGCTGCTACCCTTTTATAATCAATAATTTTTGCACCAGGTAGTCCGATAACTTGTCGACATGACAACTGTATGAGTGTAGGATGGTTTGGGGGAAATAGGTGTAGAAGGACAAATGCATGAAAGTATCGCAGCATACGGCAACTTTACTGTTTGCTTTTTTCAGAGCAAACAAGGAGCGTATAATTGTTAAAAAGGCTATTTTTGAAAATGGACAGGCAGGCTGAAGGGGAGGAGGTAGGCCTATATTTTGAACTTAAAAACTCAAATGGGTTTTTGGGTTCAAAATGTTTAATTTTCCCTTATGCTGCCAACCCTTTATAATCCATAATTTTAGGGCCAGGTAGTCCGGTAACTTGGCAACATGAGAACAGTATGTGTGTAGGATGTTTGGGAAAATAGAAGTAGAAGGAAGAATGGATGAGAGGATGGCAACATATGGAAACTGTACAGTTTGCTTTTTTCATAGCAAAGCAGGAGTGTAAAATTGGTTAAAAAAGGACACTTTTGGAGATGGACAGGAAGGCTAAAGGGGAGGAGGAGGCCTGCATTTTGAACCGGAAAACCTCCTGGGTTTTTGGGTTCAAAATGTGTAATTTTTCATTATGCTGCTACCCCTTTATAATCCATGATTTTTGCGGCAGGTTGTCCGATAACTTGGCAACATGAGAACAATATGTGGGTAGCATGGTTTGGGAAAATAGGTGTAGAAGGACAAATGGATGAAAGGAATGCAGCATATGGCAACTTTTCTGTTTGTTTTTTTTTTCAAAACAAAAGAAGAGCGTATAATTAAAAAGACTTTTTGGAGATGAACAGGCAGGCTGAAGGGGAAGAGGTAGGCCTATATTTTGGACTTAAAAACTCAAATGGGTTTCTGAGTTCAAAATATGTAATTTTCCCTTATGCAGCTAACCCTTTATAATCCATAATTTTGGGCCAGGAAGTCCGATAACTTGGCAACATGAGAACAGTATGTGGGTAGCATGGTTTGGGAAAATAGGTGTAGAAGGACAAATTGATGAAAGGAATGCAGCATATAGCAACTTTTCTGTTTGCTTTTTTTTTCAAAATAAAAGAGCGTATAATTGTTAAAAATACTTTTTGGAGATGGACAGGCAGGCTGAAGGGGAGGAGGTAGGCCTGTATTTTGAACTTAAAAACTCAAAGGGTTTCCTGGTTCAAAATGTGTAATTTTCCCATAGGCTGTTACCCCTTTGTAATCCATAATTTTTGGGACAGGTAGTCCGATAACTTGGCAACATGAGAACAGTTTGGGGGAGATTTATCAAATCAAAGTTGTCCAGTTGCCCATAGCAACCAATCAGATCGCTTCTTTCATTTTGCAGAGGCCTTGTTAAAATGAAAGAAGCGAGCTGATTGGTTGCCATGGGCAACTGGGCAACTTTTCCTCTGGACAGTTTTTGATAAATCTCCCCCTATTTGTTTAGGATGTTTGGGAAAATAGGTGTATAAGGACGAATGGATGAAAGGATCGCAGCATATGGCAACTTTACTGTTTGCTTTTTTCAAAGGAAAAGAGGAGAGTATAATTGTTAAAAATGCAATTTTTGGAGATGGAAAGGCAGGCTGAAGGGGAGGAGGTAGGCCTGTATTTTGAACTTAGAAACTCAAATGGGTTTCTGGGTTCAAAATGTGTAATTTTCCCATAGGCTGCTACCCCTTTATAATCCATCATTTTTGGGCCAGGTAGTCCAATAACTTGGCAACATGAGAACAGTTTGGGGAAGATTTATCAAAACCTGTGCAAAGGGAAAGTTGTCCAGTTGCCCATAGCAACCAATCAGATTGCTTCTTTCATTTTGCAGAGGCCTTGTTAAACATGAAAGAAGCGAGCTGATTGGTTTCTATGGGCAACTGGGCAACTGGGCAACTTTTCCTCAGGACAGTTTTTGAAAAAATCTCCCCCTATGTGTTTAGAATGTTTGGGAAAATAGGTGTATAAGGACGAATGGATGAAAGGATCGCAGCATATGGCAACTTTACTGTTTACTTTTTTCAAAGGAAAAGAGGAGAGTATAATTGTTAGAAATGCTATTTTTGGAGATGGAAAGGCAGGCTGAAGGGGAGGAGGTAGACCTGTATTTTGAGCTTAATAACTCATATGGGTTTTTGGGTTCAAAATGTGTAATTTTCCCCTATGCTGCTACCCTTTTATAATCCATAATTTTTGGGCCAGGTAGTCCAATAACTTGGCGACATGAGAACAGTATGAGTGTAGCATGGTTTCGGAAAATAGGTGTAGAAGGACAAATAGATGAAAGGAATGCAGCATATGGCAACTTTTCTGTTTTGCTTTTTTTCAAAACAAAAGAGGGGCATATAATTGTTAAAAAGACTTTTTGGAGATGGACAGGCAGGCTGAAGGGGAGGAGGTAGGCCTGTATTTTGAACTTAAAAACTCAAATGGGTTTCCTGGTTCAAAATGTGTAATTTTCCCATAGGCTGTTACCCCTTTGTAATTCATAATTTTTGGGCCAGGTAGTCCGATAACTTGGCAACATGAGAACAGTTTGGGGGAGATATATCAAATCTTATGCAAAGGGAAAGTTGTCCAGTTGCCCATAGCAACCAATCAGATCGCTTCTTTCATTTTGCAGAGGCCTTGTTAAAAATGAAAGAAGCGAGCTGATTGGTTGCCATGGGCAACTGGGCAACTTTTCCTCTGGACAGTTTTTGATAAATGTCCACCAATGTGTTTAGGATGTTTGGAAAAAATAAGTGTATAGGGACAAATGGATGAAAGGAGCACATCATGTGGCAACTTTACTGTTTGCTTTTTTCAAAGGAAAAGAGGAGAGTATAATTGTTAGAAATGCTATCTTTGGAGATGGAAAGGCAGGCTGAAGGGGAGGAGGTAGACCTGTATTTTGAACTTAATAACTCAAATGGGTTTTTGGGTTCAAAATGTGTAATTTTCCCCTATGCTGCTACCCTTTTATAATCCATATTTTTGGGGCTAGGTAGTCCAAAAACTTGGCGACATGAGAACAGTATGAGTGTAGAATGGTTTCGGAAAATAGGTGTAGAAGGACAAATGGATGAAAGGAATGCAGCATATGGCAACTTTTCTGTTTTGCTTTTTTTCAAAACAAAAGAGGAGCATATAATTGTTAAAAATACTTTTTGGAGATGGACAGGCAGGCTGAAGGGGAGGAGGTAGGCCTGTATTTTGAACTTAGAAACTCAAATGGGTTTCTGGGTTCAAAATGTGTAATTTTCCCATAGGCTGTTACCCCTTTATAATCCATAATTTTTGGGCCAGGTAGTCCGATAACTTGGCAACATGAGAACAGTTTGGGGGAGATTTATCAAAACCTGTGCAAAGGGAAAGTTGTCCAGTTGCCCATAGCAACCAATCAGATCGCTTCTTTCATTTTGCAGAGGCCTTGTTAAACATGAAAGAAGCGAGCTGATTGGTTTCTATGGGCAACTGGGCAACTTTTCCTCTGGACAGTTTTTGATAAATCTCCCCCTATGTGTTTAGGATGTTTGGGAAAATAGGTGTATAAGGACGAATGAATGAAAGGATCGCAGCATATGGCAACTTTACCGTTTGCTTTTTTCAAAGGAAAAGAGGAGAGTATAATTGTTAAAAATGCTATTTTTGGAGATGGAAAGGCATGCTGAAGGGGAGGAGGTAGGCCTGTATTTTGAACTTAGAAACTCAAATGGGTTTCTGGGTTCAAAATGTGTAATTTTCCCATAGGCTGCTACCCCTTTATAATCCATAATTTTTGGGCCAGGTAGTCCAATAACTTGGCAACATGAGAACAGTTTGGGGGAGATTTATCAAAACCTGTGCAAAGGGAAAGTTGTCCAGTTGCCCATAGCAACCAATCAGATCGCTTCTTTCATTTTGCAGAGGCCTTGTTAAACATGAAAGAAGCGAGCTGATTGGTTTCTATGGGCAACTGGGCAACTTTTCCTCTGGACAGTTTTTGATAAATCTCCCCCTATGTGTTTAGGATGTTTGGGAAAATAGGTGTATAAGGAAGAATGGATGAAAGGATCGCAGCATATGGCAACTTTACTGTTTGCTTTTTTCAAAGGAAAAGAGGAGAGTATAATTGCTAAAAATGCAATTTTTGGAGATGGAAAGGCAGGCTGAAGGGGAGGAGGTAGGCCTGTATTTTGAACTTAAAGTGTATATAATATAATATATAATATATAATATAAGATGTCCCTACCTATTAGTAATCTAGCCCTAACCCCCTACCTGGCTTTAAAAAAAATTAAATCGCTTTAATAGAGCAGATTTAGTGCTTCTAAATCTGCTCTATAAAGCAGGGCAGGAAGCAGCGCTTCCCAGCAGGCACGATGTCACTGATGCCTTGCTGGACGCTTGCTTCTGCCCTCAAATCGTCTATGCAGCGCTCCTGTCGGGAGCGCGCATAGATGATCTGCCA